>NC_060148.1:139119542-139424207 GCF_021461385.2 Schistocerca piceifrons | reverse complement strand
AAAAACGGTTCAACCTATTAGCTTCTAACTTTGACTCCCGAAAAGTAATAACTCCTTTTTGTAAAGCCATAAAGAGTAAAAAAAAATCCAACACAGAGTTCGCTTTAACATCATATCGCTAAATTTAACGTTGTTTCATTGTAGTTAGGTACAAGCTCCCATAAATTTAGTGTAGTATCTACAGATGTTATCCATTTTTGATTTGAGATAACTTCTAGAGGCTACACTCTACGCAGCAGGTGTACTTCAAACTCGTAGGTTTTCGATCAGACCTCGATTATGGGCTCCATTTTCTTCTTTTTTGTATCGAAAATCTAAAATATAGTTGAACGTATGTCTTTTCATTGTCTCAAAAAAATTTCGAAACTTTGCATATTTTTTGTATTTTTTGTTCATTTGAATGAGAACTTGGACGTAATATCCAATGAAATATGGACTCCCATTCTCTGCAAATCGAAGACAACATCAGGACTGCGTGCCCTGTGACGCCGTAGCAGTGTCGTATCTGTTGTGGAAGGGGCATCTGACTTTCTGCCACTGTGGCTCTTGTGTGCGTGGGGTTGCTATTCTGTTATTCTGCGCAAGGGATTAATCTGAGATGTACCCTTTACCCTGTGGCTACTGCAAGATGCAATTTACATCCCCACACTACTACAGAAGTCAGACAGACGCTCCTAAAGAGAAATGCCTGAAAAACTTTCAGCAATAAATATCTTCTGGAGTCCTCTGCTGTAAGGTAATGACACAAAAATTTACAAAATTTCTTACGTAGCTAGTCGGATATTTGGGTACTGGTGTAGTGCTAGTTAGTGTAAGAAAAACATGAAACTAACGAAAATTATTATTTATTTTGCAAAAATTCTGAGAAATCACAATGGCACTTTTAGTTATGAACTGAACTACTGCAGTGGATGACCGCTACCTACGGATTATAGCTCGGAGGAACCCTGACGGCGACGCCACCATGTTGAGTAATGTTTTTCGTGCAGCCACAGGACGCCGTGTTACAACTCAAACTGTGCACAACTTCACTCCCGACGTCCATGGCGAGGTCCATCTTCGCAACCACGACACGATTATAGTTGGTGGTGACTTTAATTTACACTCGATATGTTGGGCGAAAATACATGTTTCATTTCGGAGGTACGCATAAAATATCATCCGAAATCGTTCTAAACGCATTCTCTGAAAATTATTTCGAGCTATTAGTTCATGAGCCCATGCGAATAGTAAACGGTTGTGAAGACACACTTGACCTCTCAGCAACAAATAATCCTGAGTTAATAACGAGCATCAAAACCGATACAAGGATCAGTGAACACGGGGTTGTCGTGCCGAGACTGAATATTGTAATCCCCAAATCCTCAAAAAATAAACGAAAAATATACCTATTCAAAAAGGCAAATAAAAATTCACTTGACGTCTTCCTGATAGACAATCTCCACTCATTCCTAATTAATAAAATAAGAGTAGATCAGATGTGACTTGAAATCAAAGAAATTGTATTGGCAGCAGTTGAGAGATTTATTCCAAATAAATCAACAAACGACGCAGCTGATCCTCCTCGGTACACAAAACGAGTTAGAACACTTTTGCAGAAACAGCGAAACAAACGTGCCAAATTTAAACAGACGCAAAATTCCCAAGATTGGTGATCTTTTACAGAAGCTCGAAATTTAGCGCGGACTTCAATGTGAGATGCTTATAACAGTTTGAGGCGTGGTAAAAGTTTCTGTTTTGAAGAGCGCGCCGCAGCGCGTAGTGTGGAGCAGTCGCCCTCCGTTTCTGGCGGTGGCGCCGCTGTGGCAATCGCAGCCTTGCTGTCTCCCTCTGGTGGGAAAGGGGAAAGGCTGCCTGTTCACGTGCATGTAAGGGGCGCTGTCAGCTCGCCAGTGGGTCAGTCTGGGTCAGTCTCTCGTCCCCAGCTTGCTCCTCTGCCTCTCGTCCGCATTTGTTAGGCAGTTAGTGTCTGTCTGTCGTTCGGAGCTGCCTCTGTCATGTTTCTCGGATTCGGTGTGTGAACGAATTTAATGCTAACGGCCTAATTCCTTAAATATGTTTTTATCTTGCCTATCATCTGGAGAGGCGGTATATGTGTACTGTAGAGCATGTTTGGCCAACCTTGCATAATTTTATGTTAGATTGCATTTCATGGGCTTTTATTTAAATGGTCATTTTAGTAAATAAAATTGCCACTCTTCCACCATAAGACATTCTTAGAAGCTAAAATCAAGTTGCGCCTTCAGTGGCACGTTTATCTATTAATTTTAGTCTTTTGTACCATTTCCATCCCTCCTTTGGGGTGCATAGTTTGTGTGCTTGTGTGAATTGTTAAAACTTTTACTTTACGGTAATCTGGTGTGTTGCAGATTTGCACCAGTGTAGTCTTTCAGAGGCTGTTGTGAGCGGCCGTGTCAAAAGGGGGCGGCAAGGTTCTCAGTCCGAAAGCTCATACACTCAAAAATTTGTTTCTTTCTGCCTCTGAATAAATTGTAACTTGATGTTTGGAGGGTGCTTTCTGCTTATAATTTTAAATCTGTTTAAAAAAAATGCTTTTAGGAATAAAATTCCCATTTGTTGCAAGCAATTTTATTTTGATTTCATAAGTTACTCCCTGGCAACTACTTCCACGCTCACATAGTGTGACTAAATGTGTTAATGTTCTTGATGAATTGCTAGTACATAAAGTAAATTTTTAAGAATATTCTTTGAAATTAAATCCACAGTTCACAGTTTCCACAACGAAACTTTGTCTCGAAAACTGGGAGAAAACCCAAAGAGATTCTGGTCGTATGTGAAGTATGTTAGTGGCAAGAAACAATCAATGCCTTCTCTGCGCGATAACAATGGAGATACTACCGAAGACAGTGCTGCCAAAGGACAGCCTTCCGAAACCCCTTCACAAAAGAAGACGAAGTAAATATTCCAGAATTCGAATCAAGAACAACTATCAACATGTGTAATGTAGAAGTAAATATCCTCAGAGTAGTGAAGCAACTGAAATCACTTAATAAAAGCAAGTCTTCCTCACCAGACTGGAAACCAATTAGGTTCGTTTCTGAGTATGCTGATGGATTAGCTCCATACTTAACAATCACATACAACCGTCCGCTCGACGAAAGATCCGTATTAAAAGACTGGAACGTTGCACAGGTCACACCAATATTCAAGGAAGGTAGTAGGAGTAATCCACTAACTACAGGTCCATATCGTTAACGTCTATATGCAGCTGGATTTCTGGAACATATATTGTGTTTGAACATTATGAATTACCTCGAAGAAAACTATCTATTGACACACAGTCAACATGGGTTCACAAAACATTAAAAATGGCTCTAAGCACTGTGGGACTTAACATCTGAGGTCATCAGTCCCCTATACTTAGAACTGCTTAAACCTGACCAACCTAAGGACGTCACACGCATCCTTGCCTGAGGCAGAATTCGAACCTGCGACCCCATCAGCAGCGTGGTTCCGGACTGAAGCGCCTAGAACCGCTCGGCTAGGCCGTTCAGCATAGAAATCATCGTTCCTGTCAAACACAACTAGCTCTTTATTCACATGAAGTGTTGAGTGCTATTGACAAGGGATTTCAGATCGATTCCGTATTTATGGATTTCCGGAAGGCTTTTGACCCTGTACCACACAAGCGGCTTGTAGTGAAATTGCGTGCTTATGGAATATCGTCTCAGTTATGTGATTGGATTTGTGATTTCCTGTCAGAGAGGTCACAGTTGGTAGTAACTGACGGAAAGTCATCGAGTAAAACAGAAGTGGTTTCTGACGTTCCCCAAGGTAGTGTTATAGGCCCTTTGCTGTTCCTTATCTATGTAAACGATTTGGGAGACAATCGAAGTACCCGTCTTAGGTTGTTTGCAGATGACGCTGTCGTTTATCGAATAATAGAATCATCAGAAGATCAAAAAAACTGCAAAACGATTTAGAAGAGAGATTTGTTTCAAATGGCTCTGAGCACTATGGGACTGAACATCTGTGGTCATCAGTCCCCTAGAACTTAGAACTACTTAAACCTAACTAACCTAAGGACATCACACACATTCATGCCCGAGGCAGGATTCGAACCTGCGACCGTAGCGGTCACGCTTCCAGACTGAAGTGTCGAGAACCGCACGGCCACACCGGCCGGCTTAGAAGAGATATCTGAATGGTGCGAAAAGTGGCAGTTGACCCTAAATAGCGAAAAGTGTGAGGTCATCCACATGAGTGCTAAAAGGAATTCGTTAAACTTTGGTACACGATAAATCAGACTTATCTAATATTTGTAAATTCAACTAAGTACCTAGGAATTTCAATTACGAACAACTAAAATTGGAAGGAACACATAGAAAATGTTGTGGGGAAGGCTAACCAAAGACTACATATTATTGGCAGGACACTTAGAAAATGTAACAGAACTAGTAAGGAGACTGCCTACACTACACTTGTCCGTCCTCTCATAAAATACTGCTGCACGGTGTGGGATCCGTACCAGATAGGACTGACGCAGTACATCGAAAAAGCTCAAAGTACGGTAGCACGTTTCGTATTATGGTGAATTATGGGAGAGAGTGTCCCTGAAATGATTCAGGATTTGAGCTGCACATCATTAAAAGAAAGCGTTTTTCGTTGCGACGGAATCTTCTCACAAAATTCCAATCACCAACGTAATAATAGAGAATTATGAAGGTGGTTCCATGAAACCTCTGCCATGCACTTAAATGTGATTTGCAGAGTATCCATGTAGATATAGATGTAGATGCAGCGTGGTACAGATGGGCCCAACAACATGCCGAATGGATCGCTCAGGACTGCGTCACGTTCTCTTCACTGATGAGTGTCGCATATGCGTTCAACCAGATAATCGCCAGAGACGTGTTTAGAGGCAGCCCAGTCAGGCTGAATGCCTTAGACACACCAGCGAGTGCAGCAAAGTGGAGGTTCCCTGCTGATTTTAGACGGCATTATGTGGGGCCAACGTACGCCGCTGGTGATCATGGAAGGCGCTGTAACGGCTGTACGATATGTGAATGCCATCCTCGGACCGTTAGTGCAACCATATCAGCAGCATGTTAGTGCAACCATATCAGCAGCATATCAGCAACCATATCAGCAGCAAGGTCCTGGAATCCGTCCTTACCCGACACATCCACCAGCATCTCCGCCAGCACCGCCTCCTTCCCACTACCCATCGTGGCTTTCGACCGTCCTTCTCTGCCGATGACCTTCTCATTCACCTCACTCATCTCCTCTCCGAACAGCTCAACTCCCGCCAGTCCACCATCTTCCTCTCCCTCGACCTTGAGCGTGCTTACCACCGTGTATGGCATTCTGGTCTCCTCTTCAAGTTCCAAACATTCACTCTTCCTGACAACTATGTCTGTCTGATAGGGTCCTTTCTTTCCCAACGTCCTTACTATGTCAGCATCCATAACACAGATTCCTGCACCTTCCACGCTTCCGCCGGTGTGCCCCAAGGTTCCGTCCTCTCCCCTCTTCTCTACCATCTGTATACAGCAGACATGCCACTGACTCCAACCCTTTTCCACCTTCTCAAGTACGCCAATGACACCCCCTTCCTTGCCCTCGCCCCCACCCTGCACTGCTCCCAACACCTTCTCCAATCCCATCTTGACCGGTTCACCATTTGGTGCAACCAGTGGTTGCTCAAGATCAATCCTTCGAAGACGCAGGCGATCATTGTAGGCAAAACCACCCCTTCCTTCCGTCTCCTCGACTTCTATATCACCATTTATGGCTGTCCTATCACCGTCACCCCCACCCTCAATTACCTTGTCGTCGGCCTTGGTCATCACCTCTCATGGACCCCAATCTCTGGACAATCCAAGCTGAGGCACGCTCCCGCCTCCATCTCCTGAAGCTCCTTTCTGGCCGCACATGGGGTCTGGCCCCCTACACCATCCTCCACACCTAGAAATCCCTCATCTGCCCTATCTTCTGCTACGCCCCTCCAACCTTTCAGAAATCCCTTCAAATCCTAGAACGCCATGTGCTCTGCCTCGCCCATCGCATCCATCTCCCCTCCCCCATGCGGATCCTGTATGAGCTTATTCCGTTCCTGCACCTCCTCTTTTTCCTCTAACCGATACGGATCCTCTACACCTCCCGTAAACTTGTTCCCCCTCACCTGCTTGTCTCTCCCATCCTTCCCCACCCCCGTCCACTGCTGTGCCTGTATTCCCACATCCCACCTGCTCCCTATCTCTCCACTCTCCATACCTTCACCCAAGGTGGCTTCCACCAACTCCCCCTCCCTGGTGATGCCCTCATCCCCTGCATCTAACCCTCCTACCAACTTTGATCCTACCCTTCCACACCCTGTGTTTTTCTCCTGAGGGCACCCTATCTCCCTTCTCTCCTTCCTCCCTTCCTGCCCCTCTCCCCTCCCCAGGCTTCCCCTACCCCCTACCTTGTTTCCCCCCTCCCATCTCCTCTGCCACTGGTATCTCCACCCTCCCCTCTCCCTCCTCCCCCACCTTTTCCCCTTTTGGCAGGTCCCCGGACTCGTACACGTCAAGTGAACATTCGCGCGCCGGAGATCGTCGCCAGTGTTTTGTGTGTACCATCGTGTTAGTGATTCAGTGCTCATCATTTGTGTTCCTTCATTCACGTGCGCCGTTTCTGTCGTCTCTGTTAGTGCCAGAGTGCTGCACTTGTGACCGACTTCATGTATTTTTAAATTTGTGTGTCTACTGGTGTCTATGCGCGGTGTTGTTTCGTTTTTCGATGTCTCCACTTGTAATAAATGTATTACCTATGGCCGAAGAGCGACGTAGTATTGCCGCTGCCGGCCTACCTTTGTATAAGGTGTCAAAATAACAATAAAGGAAAAAAAGGAAAAGCCTGTGTCGTTCAGAAGCACGATGCAACGTTCGTTAGTCACGCAAGAGTGCTCGTCCTTAAGAACATCGCGTCCTACTTCTGAACTATACAGGCACTGCAATATCATTCTTTTCCAATGGCCATTCTGTCATCACAGCCTAGTGAGGGTTCAGCGAATGGTTTAATATCTCGCCTGCAGGTTGCGTTCCTGATCGAAAATCGATTGTTGTGTCGGTGTACGTGTTTGTGGATACAGGGAAAGAAACCAGGATCTTCAACAACTGGCCATTTTCAACTCCCCCAGGCTACGAGCGCGGAAACGTGCAGCTGCTCCTGCTGTTCCTGATCGCACAGCTAGGCGAAATCTCCACGAGGGCTTAAAAACTCTAGCATACACACTGAGACTAGTGTACACTCTTACGACACACATTCTCGCTTCACAGAAAACCGCTTGTGAAGTCTTGATCTAAAACTTGCCTCGTGACAGCCTCGTCTCCTCCAGCGTCGAGGCACATTTTCGTTTCCCTGGATGCGTGAATAAACAACACATGCCATACTGGAGTGGCACGAAAACCCAAGAACTTCACGAGGAGCCCATGCCTACGGAACGTGTGACTGTCTGGTGGGCATTATCAAAAACTGACATTATTGGCCCATGGTTTTTCGAAGAGAATGGTAGGGCAGTTACGGTCTCTTTTGAGCGTTATGACCAGATGATTCAGACAGCTACTCTTCCAGAACTTAAAGAAATGTGTGTTGGGGATGTCTGATTCCAACAAGAAGGCGTCACACATCACACAGAACGGACGTCAGTGACAATCGTTTGCGAACATTTCCCCTGGGTTATTTGTCCAGGACGGCAATTTCAAGGGGCGCCAAATTCGTATTATTGAAGAAAAAATCTTGTTTTACAAAGCGACAGCCCACGTGTCGATTATTCATATGATTCTGAAACATATCCTTATTGATTTTCGAACATTCTAAGTTCATTTCTGAACGTATCATAAGTTGACTCAATGCGTGCATAGAGTACGCGATGTCTCTGCCAGGGAAACCCCGTCGCATCCAGAGGTTAATAACTTTCCCGCAGACAAAAGAGGATGTGCCTGTATGAGCCGATCCCAATAAACGAGAACGGGTGAATACCAATCGCTGTTTTTTATGTGGTTGATTAGGTGTGCAAATGATGAGCCTTATTGTAACATTTAGCGAAGTCCATAGATTCAGACAACCAGAGTGGAAATAAGCGACTAACAGCAACATCAGGTAAAGAAAATTACATATTATTTCCCCGATGTATCCAAGAAAATGAAATTTTGAGAGCAAATTTTTGTTAGATTGCTACACTACTAAGGGCCAGTTGCACAGTCTCCGGTTAGCAGTAGCGTAATTCTATTCTCGGAATAGCGCGGAAAATGCTTTTTACCAACATGTAAAAAACGCCTAACCGGAGAATGGACGCGGGATAACTAAACAGGTGATACTGGCTGGGTTTGACAATGGCAGGAATAGTTACAGAAATAGGGATGGTAAGATTGCTTGTTAGAACGAGTAAGGAGAAAAAACGAGAACGTCACACAAATTATATGGAAGAACACAAAAATTTCGTACTACTACTACTTCTCGATCTCATGCTTGAGAAATTGGAGCTTATGAACGAAAAGTGAAACTCCTAACATAAAATTTTTGCTTGTAGTAAGCATAATAGGCATTTGATATTCGTACTTTGTGAGTTATATTCTGTCGTGTTATTTATATAAATAAGGTAGATAAACATAACCATTTGTGCCAAAGCAGTCGCGCCTATTTGGCGAGTGTTACAACTGCTTCAATATTAAAAAGGCGTATTTCGTTTTATCTAGCAGACAGTGACAAAATAGACGTAATCAAATCGAGAAACCCCGCCAGTCTTGGGTACTACTCGTATTAACAGCTTTTTCAGTGTTAGGCAACACCATTTTAATTTTTCATGTAGCAAAATGTTTCACCAACTTTGATGGCGTAATACACATATCAAAAAATGTTTTGCATCAGCCCGGTTCCCAGAATTCCTGAAGTTAAGCGTTGGCTGTGGCTATTGTATCACAGACACAGTCCCTCTGACTGTTCACAACTGTCACTAAACCCTCCCAAAGATGTAAACAACCATGCATGGGCAACGCCTATTAGAAGGAAGGGGTCCGATAGCCGATAAGTTACAGCCATTCCACCAGGAAGGAGGTAAACGGCTCGTGTTGTCTGTAGTTCAGCCATGCCTAGACGGGCAATACCGCGGTTAGATCGCGTCCACATCATTACTTTGTACCAGGAAGGCAAGTGTCCAGGCGTCTCGGAGTGAACTAAAGCGATGCTGTTCGGACATGGAGGATGTACAGACGAACTGTCGATGACATGCCTCGCTCAGGCCGCCCAAGGGCTGCTACTGCAGTCGATGACTTCTCCCTCCGGATTATGGCTCGGAGGAAAGCAACGCCACCATGTTGAATAATGCTTTTCGTGCAGCCACAGGACGTTGTATTACGACTCAAACTGTGCGCAACAGGCTGCATGATGCGCAACTTCACTCCTGACGTCCATGGCGAGGTCCATCTTTGCAACCACAACACCATGCAATGCGGCACAGATGGGCCCAACAACATGCCAAATGGACAGCTCAGTACTGGCGTCACGTTCTCTTCACCGATGAGTGTCGCATATGCCTTCAACCAGACAATCGCCAGAGACGTGTTTGGAGGCAGCCTGGTCACGCTGAATGCCTTAGATACGCTGTCCAGCGAGTGCAGCAAGGTGGAGGTCCCCTGCTGTTTTGGCGTGGCATTATGTGGGACCGACGTACGCCGCTGATGGTCATGGAATGCGCCCTAACGGCTGTACAATACTTGAATGCCTTTCTCCGACCGATAGCGCAACCAAATCCGTAGCATGTTGGCGAGGCATTCGTCTTCATCAACGTCAATTCGCGCCCCCATCGTGCACATCTTGTGAATGACTTCCTTCAGGATAACGACATGAACCCCATCGAACATGCCTGGGATAGATTGAAAAGTGCTGTTTATGAACGACGTCACACACCAACCACTCTGAGGGATTTACACCGAATCACCGTTGAGGAGTGGGACAATCTGGACCAAGATTGCCTATCCTTGTGGATAGTATGCCACGAAGAATACAGGCATGCATCAATGCAAGTGGACAGGCTGCTGGGTATTACAGGTATCGGTGTGTACAGCAGTCCGGACCACCACCTCTGAAGGTCTCGTTGTATGGTGATGCAATGTATGGTTTTCATGAGCAATAAAAAGGACGGAAATGATGTTTTTGTTGATCTCTATTCCAATTTTCTGTACAGGTTCCGGAACTCTGGGAACCGAAGGTGATGCAATTTTTTTTTTTTTATATATGTAGATTCTTTCGCAGAAAGGAAAGCACGCCGTGAAAGCTGTAGCGAGATAAGAGAGAAAAATGCTGGGACCTAAGGATTGATGAAATGTGTAGTGTCTTGCTTCTCTCTTGTCTTTATTGCGATGAAGTTGTGGCACTGCACTGTGGCACACTTCAGACCAAATAAGGTGTTTTACATTTCGCCGAATATGTATGTTTTATATATCATACTCTTGAGAAAGATGTGCGTTACGAAATGAACATATTTTTGAAAATTCGATTTTTTTTAAAATTTCTGGCTGTCTATCTCAAACTCTCGAGGGGGAGGGTGCGGGGCGGGAAGCCGCCACTGTCACGTCTTGGCTCTGGTCCCAAAATATCGTAGATCCGGGGCTGTATTAGCGTCTTCTTGACATGACGTCAGGTAACGTTAAATTAAATCTTTTGTGGGTAACTATTCATACATTGTAGGTGGACAATTTAATGAGGGCCCTTTTCTGTAGGTAGTATAACACGTTACAAATCACTTGGTATGAGGGGTAGCAACAGCTGTAATGATGCATTTCGAACGATGAAAACGGCAGAAGATGCGTCAAAATGGTTTACTAATCGCGACTGGTTTCATGACATCACAGTGCTGTCTTCAGGTAACAAATTGTTGACATTCCAATAAAAAAAGTCCTTAAAATCTTCTTATGGGTAAAGAAAAGAAGTCTTCAGTCTTGCTGAACAAGATCGTGCACAATTGTCAAGAAGAACACGACCAGTGGTATTATAGAAAGGCGTTTCCCAGACATACGTGATACGTATTCTCAGGAAAAGAGGCCATCTCGGAGGAGGTTCTTTCTACGGTTGATTTCGGCACACCAACACAAGACTCAGAGCACATTTATTACCTTATTAAGTTTTTTTCCGTAATAAATCACGTTCAGAAACAACAGCACCCTTCATAAATTCAGTTATACAAGGAGAATTGACTTACCCTACCCACCACTAATCCATAGTATACTACAGAAAGGAATTCGATGCTAAATAAAATTAACATCAAACTCTGTCTGAAATTGTATCTACTTGTTAATAATCCTTGTGTGTGTGTGTGTGTGTGTGTGTGTGTATGTGTGTGTGTGTGTGTTTGTGTACGTGGGCACTCATGTTGTTTTAGAGAGATCGTGCGAGATATACAATACAAAAAAGTGTATTGAGACAGTTAAGACAACAGCACAAATGGTCAGCAAGTTGTCTTGTTTCTCGGCGAGAACATGCATTACAGCTGCAAAAGTGACTCTCTCCACATCGTAGTCAGAGGTCGAAATTACAGTGCACAGAACATGAAAGTAATTAAACTAAACTCTCACGAAAGGAGTTTTATTACATTCCATGCAAGAAAGTATCCGTAAACTTCAGCTGGTGCGAGTAATGTGTTTTTCTCTGTTCATATCTCATCTCTAGTTCAAACTGACAACGTTTTGCTTACACATTAGCGTCTGCCTCCAGTTTCAATTTTAGGATCTGATAATTTGTAGGAGAGGTGCTTAACACCAGAAAGGCGTCAAACTGATTAATTTCGAACATATTCCTTTTCTTATTGCCGTTCCTCAAAGTCATCGTAAACGAGTTTCACAAAGCATGACATTAAATAAAACTATATGGAGCTGTTCTAGATGTTCCAGTATGAATAGCAGCCTTCTAAGTATCACTTTAATGGATGTTTTGCATGCAGTTTGTCATTCACGCTTCTGAAGATACGCTCCGTCCAGAGTCGTGATTGGATACTTGCCGCAGGCACAGGCTTCTTGTTGATGCCCATGGGGTACCAGATGTACTCAAAGACGGCCGGGAAGTTAGCCAGCAAGTAGTCGAATGGCTTGGTGAAGGTCAGGTCGTAAAATTTAAGCCATCCACCAGTACTGCCCCACTTGTAAACGGTGATCTCCATCTGCAACGACACCACAGAAAATCATCAGAGAACTGTTCACGAAAACTTTCTCAGTGCAGTTCACTTGCAGACAATTTTAGAGGAAATTAAATGGGATCAAGTGCAAACATTTTCAGCTCTTTCGAAAGCACGCCAGATTGCGTACAGGGAGAAAGAAAATAGTAGGTTTAAAGAAATTGTTGTATCAATCTCTAAGCGAAGAGAAAAGATTTCCATTTCGATTATACTTTCTTAAACCAAGACACGGAAAGGTGTCTACTATTGTGCAGTTTCCGTTGTCTGCAGACATTCTTCAGAAAGGAGATATGTAATAGATAATTCTCAGATATCCAAACTAAGTTGGAAGGAAAACGTATTTCACTCTGTAAAGGAATACTTGTCAATCATTCAGAGCCTTTCGTCAGCTGACTTGAACATTTGTTAGCTGCCGAAGAGAAAAATCTATTGACATCCAACTACATTAGAAGATGACTGATAGGGTTGCTTCACCGTGGTAAATACCTACGAGAAATGGTAACAGACTGCTTCCTCGTGTTATATTAAGACCCACGAACGGAATTCATTGTGTCCAACAGATATGAGTCAACTAGTATACAGAACGAAGCTAAGACAGACACTTTATTTAAGTGAAATAAAATAGACTAACTAAAGTTAAGCATTATTGTACTGTAGTAAAATAAATTTCGTGTGACTAGGGCCTCCCGTCAGGCAGACCGTTCGCTGGGTGCAACTCTTTCGATTTGATGCCACTTCGGCGACTTGCGCGTCGATGGGGAAGAAATGATGATGGTTAGCACAACACAACATCCACTCCCTGAGCGAGAAAATCTCCGACCCAGCTGGGAATCGAACCCAGGCCTTTAGGACTGACACTTTGTCACGCTGACCACTCAGATACTGGGGGCAGACTGTAGTGTAGTAATACGAAATAGAGTAATAGTGTACAGTAACGATACCAACATGATCTGCATTACAGACAAATATATCAATTTTGAGAATCCCTGTGTGAAAAAGTTTGCTTTGGGATAGAAAGTGTTCTCCAAACAAAATATTTAAGTTGCCATTAAAACATTCTCATGATCAGAATAAACAGAACACCTTGAACGACTAGAGAAAGTACATTCACATTCACATTAATTAATATGACCTGCATAGATGATTACCACTTCAGTCACGTCGGTTCAGCATGCATCCTGTTGCCTAGTAGCCACAGGGACTACGATGGGGCCTGATTCCTTCTTCCATGCGTGATGGCATCGACACGCTTAACCCGCGAATGGCGTCCTGTGGTATAGGCATCATGCTGTATTCGCCTGGTTCCAAAGTTCATCTGTGGTGGTTGGCATTGGTTCACAGCACTGCCACCAAAAAGGCACGTGTTCGTGCAGCAGAGTGCGGTCGTGCATTGTCATACTGGAAAGCAGCATCTGGGGTGTTGTGCACAAAGGGTATGGCTACAGGCCGCGGGATGTAATTCACGTAGGTCACACTGGTCACAGTGCCCTTGACTCACTCCTGTCTCTACGTCTAATCAGACTTTTCGTTATGACCCTAATCTGTGGCGAAAAGGTATTTACTCCACAGAATAATATAAAACCGAGAGAAGTAGATGAAGTTATAACCGAATCGCCACTGCTCAGTACTTTAGCAATGACGATTATACACAAAGTTCGGTTAATTTTATATGTTTTTGTTACGTAAACTAATTTTTAATAAACAGTAGTTAGTGGGAAATTTGGAAAAAAGGTTTTCAAAGTATGTCATTAATGAAAATAAGCAACGGTCGTCAATTTCTCACCACAACACGAATAATTAAATAGAAACTGAACTTTGAGCAGTCTTGGGTAAGAATCAATTACAGTACGATTGTCTATTGGCTGTGGATAGAAACTTTTGTTACGTCACTCACCGTAATACTGACTGTTGTAATTGTAGCAAGCGGGAAGATTGCGTGAATTTACTCATTGGTAAGGACTGTTGTAAATTGTGCCACAAGGTATAAATTAGAAACTACGCTTTGACAGTGAAATTCAGTGTCCACATTAAGTAAAGTTTTACTAGAAATTTTTGATTATGAAAGTTACTCTATTTTCAGCAAATTAATTAATAATGGCTTCTGCATCATTCTGTTTCTGACATTAGTCATACTACAGCCAAATATTTCATTATTACATAATTGTCCAAAAGTTTTGATAATCTAATAAATTATGTTAACTTCGTTTTCAGTTCATTTTCTGACTATCTCGGTTCGTACAAAGGGATACGATGGGTACTGTGATACTTGGATAACGACGTATGAAAATTATTTATGTGACAATATGCACGAAAACAGTGTTATATAAGCAATAAAATTCCAAGTACGCTGGTCAGCCTGTTACACTTATAGTTATAAAAAGTCTAGGTCTACTTCACTTTATGATGCCGTTGGTTTGTCGAGCGGCTTCATTCAGCGGTAAAATAGGGCACAGGTTGATCTTCTTGCCATACCATAGCCAATAACAAGGGCCCACAGTACTCTTGATGTTATGCGAATTACTCTTGCTGCATTTGCGCTGTGCCCAATAAATGCCATACACATAGCTTGCCCATATTAAACATCCGCCAAAACAACCATTTCAGTTTTCACTGCTCCGCACTTGGGAAACAGATTTTTTGCCTCCGCGCTTTTGCATAGCCACACCGGCGAATACACACAAGCGACGACACCAATCGTCTCCTCGCAA
The DNA here is from genome assembly GCF_021461385.2 of Schistocerca piceifrons. NCBI lineage: Eukaryota > Metazoa > Arthropoda > Insecta > Orthoptera > Acrididae > Schistocerca > Schistocerca piceifrons. The sequence goes on along the minus strand of NC_060148.1, from coordinate 139,409,327 downwards.
CTCCCAACTTCTCCTTCTTTTTGGCGCGCTCACACGCCCAGCGATAATGCATTTACAACTTATTACGCTCTTTGACAGTAGCTTTTCCCTGACTAGGCCAGCGTGTCTATTTACAAAATCTTAACATTCCATGCGTATTATGTTTCTAAAATAACAAAGAACATTTGCAACTTGACAACATATTTACAAGAATAATATGCAGCACAACTAATAATACATCGTAAAACACGTAGAAAACGTATGACCACACAGAGAGTTGTGGTGTTATACCCTGGACATGCACCAAATGTGGTTTGTGGTTGTACCCAACGGCACGCGACACCATAAGGCCTCGAACTGGAGCTGTATGCCTCGTGCGAATGCAGTCACTGTGACGCCGCTCCCCCTGTGTATGGTGAACCGAAATGAGGGCATCGTTTTCAAACGAACAGAACCTGGATTCGGCGGAAAACACTATATGACGCTATTCCTGTCCCCAGTGACGTCTTTCCATACACCATTGCTGTCTAGCATGTTTATACACGTTCGTCAATGGCACGTGGAGAAGTGGACGACGCGCAAGTGTAACCCGTGCCGTAACAAAACAAACGGCGACGGACTGTCACCCCTGACAGTGTACGGTGTGTTACACTATTCCACTGTTGCGGCACAGCCGAAGAGCACACAAATCTGTCCTGGAATGCCATTTGGATGACGCGTCTATCTTATCAGGGAGTTGGCTGGATTGCGTGACCTGGCCCATCTCGTGGTGTTCTGCGGCCTTCCGTGAACCATTCTGCACACACCCGTTGCACTGCCGAGACACTTGGTGCCACAAGAGCAGCAATTTCCCCGATGGACGCATCACATTCTCTCATGCCAGTAATACACCCTCTTTCAAACTCACTCATTTGACGGTACACTACGCGCATAAGCCTCTTAGCCATCCTGCACCACTGCTCGAGTCACACTGACCCATTATCTTCGGTTTGCAGCGACAACGAGAGCAACAGGCGCATGTTACCGGTATGTGGTGTTTCGCCGTGATGTCGATGTTGACCTCAAACTCCCGGGCGGACATTGTTCAAATGCTTACCACTTCTGCAAAAAAATGGTTCAAATGGCTCTGTGCACTATGGGACTTAACATCTTAGGTCATCAGTCCCCTAGAACTTAGAACTACTTAAACCTAACTGACCTAAGGACATCACACACATCCATACCCGAGGCAGGATTCGAACCTGCGACCGTAGCGGTCGCGCGGTTCCAGACTGTAGCGCCTAGAACCGCTCAGCCACACCGACCAGCCCACTTCTGCAGAACGTACTAATGTACATGTGCTGTGAATATGAAACGTTGTATCTCCAGTCGTTTAAGGTATTCTGTTTTATTTCTGAACATGGATGTAAAGTATGTTGCTCATGTAACATGTCTAATATGTCTCTTTTAATTTTAAATACGTTTTCTCCTTTCCTTGACCACTTATTTTTTGTTTTCTTCGAAATACATCGAATTTCATTGTTACAGGACTTTTAAACCGTCTTGGAAATACATACACTTCACTGGTTAGAGATTGCATTGTTAAGTACACTACTGGCCATTAAAATTGCTACACCACGAAGATGACGTGCTACAGACGCGAAATTTAACCGACAGGAAGAAGATGCTGTGACAGGCAAATGATTAGCTTTTCAAAGCGTTTACACAAGGTTGGCGCCGGTGGCGACACCTACAACGTGCTGACATGAGGAAAGTTTCCAACCGATTTCTCATACGCAAACAGCAGCTGACCGGCGTTGCCTGGTGAAACGTTGTTGTGGTGCCTCGTGTAAGGAGGAGAAATGCCTACCATCACGTTTCCGACTTTTATAAAGGTCGGATTGTAGCCTATCGTGATTACGATTTATCGTATTGCGACATTGCTGCTCGTGTTGGTCGAGATCCAATGACTGTTAGCAGAATATGGAATCGGTGGATTCAGGAGGGTAATACGGAAGGCCGTGCTGGATCCCAACGGCCTCGTATCACTAGCAGTCGAGATGACAGGCATCTTATCCGCCGGTTGTAACGGATCGTGCAGCCACGTCTCGATTCCTGAGTCAACAGATGGGGACATTTGCAAGACAACAACCAACTGCACGAACAGTTCGACGACGTTTGCAGCAGCATCGACTATCAGCTCGGAGGCCGTGCCTGCGGTTACCCTTGAGGATGCATCACAGACAGGAGCGCCTGGTGTACGCAACGACGAACCTGGGTGCACGAATAGCAAAACGTCATTTTTTCGGATGAATCCAGGTTCTGTTTACAGCATCATGATGGTCGCATCCGTGTTTGGCGACATCGTGGTGAACGCACATCGGAAGCGTGTATTCGTCATCGCCATACTGGAATATCACCCGGCGTGATGGTATGGGGTGCCATTGGTTACACGTCTCGGTCATCTCTTGTTCGGACTGACGGCACTTTGAACAGTGAACGTTACATTTCAGATGTGTTACGACCCGTGGCTCTACCCTTCGTTCGATCCCAGCGATACCCTACATTTCAGCAGGATAATACAGGACCGCACGTTGCAGGTCATGTACGGGCCTTTCTGGATACAGAAAATGTTTGACTGCTGCCCTGGCCAGCACATTCTCCAGATCTCTGACCAATTGAAAACGTCTGGTCAATGGTGGCCGAGCAACTGGCTCGTCACAATATGCCAGTCACTACTCTTGATGAACTGTGGTATCGTGTTGAAGCTGCATGGGCAGCTGTACCTGTACACGCCATCCAAGCTCTGTTTGACTCAATGACCAGGCGTATCATGGCCGATATTACGGCCAGAGGTGGTTGTTCTGGGTACTGATTTCTCAGGATCTATGCACCCAAATTGCGTGAAAATGTAATCACATGTCAGTTCTAGTATAATATATTTGTCCAATGAATATCCGTTTATCATCTGCATTTCTGTTTCGTGTAGCAATTTTAATGGCCAGTAGTGTAATATTGTAACCCTTAGTGTTTGCTGATGTTAAGTACAACATTGTCAAAGTTTTTCCTGTATTCTTCTACCACTTGCTTGCCAGGATTAATAAGAGCATTATCTGTTGATGAATATTAATAGTTTAGGTACATTGTTGCCTATGCAGGATTTGACTGTGTAACAGAATGGATTATGTTTCTAATATGTTGTAACTGTATACTGTATATGTGTCCAATATTTTAAAAATATTTCTCCAATTTGTCAGTTCCTTTTCGGCAAGTCCTCTTGTAGAACTCTAGTTCTGCTTGTGTGTGTCAAGCTACACCTAAGTAGACGTGGGCGCTTGTGTGTAGGGGAGCATCCCACTTTCAGGGCCAGGTATGTACAGCTGCCATTCCTCAGACAGTGACGAGTGTAGCTGACTGCAGTGTGGGGGAGGCTTGGCTCGGATGACGACATCATGCATCTCCCCATCAACAGAGCCAAATCGCTTTCCTGAAAACAGGCTTGTCAGACAGCTTCTACGCCAACAGGTACACACATTGTGTGACCAAATGTATCCGGACGATCCCAAAAACATACGTTTTTCATATTAGGTGCATTGTGCTACCAACTACTGCCACGTACTCCACAACAGCGACCTGAGTAGTCATTACACATCCTGAGGGAGCGGAATAGGGCGCTCTCCGGAACTCGCAGACTTCGAACGTGGTCAGGTGATTGCGTGTCACTTGTGTCATACAATTATATGGGGGATTTCCGCACTCCTAAACGTCCCTAGGTCCACTTTTTCCGGTGTGATAGTGAAGTGGAAACGTGAAGGGACACATAAAGCACAAAACCGTACATGCCGAACTCATGTGTTCACTGACAGAGACCGCCGACAGTTTAAGAGGGTCGTAATGTGTAATAGGCAGACATCTATCCGGGCCAACACACAGGAACTGCAAACTGCATCAGTATCCACTACAAGTATTATGACAGTTAACCCAGAGGTGAGAAAACGGATTTCATGGTCGAGTGCCTGCTCATAAGCCACAAATCACGTTGGTAAATGCCAAACGACGCCTCGCTTGGTGTAAGGACCATAAACATTGCACCATTGAACAGTGCAAAAACGTCGTGTGTAGTGATGAATCGCGGCACACAATGTGGCGATCCGATGGCGGGGTGTGAGTACAGCGAATGCCCGCCGAACATCATCTGCCAGCGTGTGTAGTTCCAACGGCGAAAATGGGGTGCGATGGTGTTACTGTGTGGTCGTGTTTATCATGGTGGGTGCTCGCACCCCTTGTTGTTTTGCGTGGCACTATGACAGCACAGGCCTGCATTCATGCTTTAAGCACCTTCTTGTTTCCCACTGTTGAAGAGCAATTCGGGGATGGCGATCTCATCTTTTAACACGATCCAGCACCTCTTCATAAAGCACGGCCTGTGGCGGAATGGTTACACGACAATAACACCCCTGTAATGGACTGGCCTGCACAGCGTCCTGACCTGAATCCTACAGAACACTTTTGGGATGTTTCGGAACGCCAACTTCGTGCCCAGGCCTCACCGACCGCCATCGATAGCTCTCCTCAGTGCAGCACTCCGTGATGAATGAGCTACCATTCCCCAAAAAACCTTCCAGTACCTGTTTGAACGTATGCTTGCGAGAGTGGAAGCTGTCGTCAAGGCTAAGGGTGGGCCAACACCATATTGAATTCCAGCATTACTGATGTAGGGCGTCACAAATTTGTACGTTATTTTCAGCCAGGTGTCCGGATAGTGTACCTAGATCTTCCAATCTTAGCCCAGTATAACAACTTGGGATTACACTTTTCAACTCCTGCTAAATTCACACGATTTTCTTGGAAACCGGCCAAGCAGAAAGCAGAAAGCGGAAAATACCCCTATATGTAGGAGTACAAATCACACTCAGTTTTTACCAGACATTAAAATGAAACAACCAATTAGTATGTATCCCAGATCCGCCATCTTGTCAGAATTCATAGAAGCGACACAGCTTCGTCACCAGAACACGTGAACAGTTTCATCAGCTTTCACATTAAATTCACATAGCTTCATCAGCAGAATACACAGTCGTGCGCACACACACACACACACACACACATACCCGCCCACACACACACACACACACACACACACACACACACACACACACATACTGATCTCCTAATCGCGACCTAGTATTTTACCAGCCATCAAATTAGACTGCTTCCCCTCCAAGATTTTTTTCGCACATGAAAAACAAAACAGGCAATTAGTATGTATCCCAGAGTTGCCCATCTTCTTATTTGCAAGATGATTAATTTTCTATATTTGTTTCCCACTTGCTTGAAGGCAAAATGCACTAATCATATTGTCATTCCTATGTCTGAAATGTCTGTACTACTTATCAAAATATTCATACTAGGGGTGCAACCTACCGGTTAAGATAGACATAACGCCTCAAACACGACTGTGAGCTCTCAGATTAAGAGTTACGACGTCATTTCCACGTCTAAACTGTCTGTATTATTAATCGAAGTAAATAAAGACATTGACACTACTTTTTGTATGTCAATCTCTGTGATTCAAGACCTGAAGGACTACAGCCATTCACTGTTGTAAAAAAAATGGAAGATCTACAACCATCCTTATGACGACATTTATTGTATGGCTACCAGTTTCGGCGCTTTAGGGCATCATCTTCAGGCCTCACCTGATGTTGAAAGGGTTAACACCAACCGTATATACGATGCATCAGTGGCCAACATAACTGCTTTACACAGACTGCCTGTAACTATCATGCTGCCTCTATAACCATTCATAGTCAGCTCTAACAGTTGATGGTTGGAGATACATCACAGTTACAGGTAGTCTGTGGAAACCAGTTATGTTGGGCACTGACGCATTGTGTATACAGATGGTGTTATGTCTGACTGCCAACTCTGACAGTTGATTGTTGGAGAGACATCACAGTTACAGGTAGGCTGTGTAAACCAGTTATGTTGGCCATTGATGTATCATGTATATGGATGGTGTTATCTCTGACTGTCAACTCTGATAGCTGACTGTTGGAGAGCAACTCCACTGCTACAGGTAGTCTGCATAAACCAGCAATGTTGTCCATTGATGCATCGTGAATGCAGATGGTGTTAAACCCATCAGCATCAGCTAACGCCTGAAGATAGTGCGCTGAAGTGCCAAAACTAGTAGCCATAGAATAAATAACATCATAAGGATGGCTGTAGCTGTTTCATTCAATTACGAAATTGACACTATTGGTGTAGCTTATGGGTTAACGCACAGGATGACAATTATTGAACTATATGAAACAAACGTAAATTAGTTACGAACTGCGGCGTGCACACGTTTTATTCAACATGTAAACGTCACCACAGGTGTGCGGATTTAGGTTATGACGAGCTCGACATGCATGCCATCATTGGCGATGATGTGGCGCAGACGAATACTGAAATTCGGCATGATCCGCTGAAGTGTCGGAACATCGATGCTGTCGATGTACTCCTGAATGGCTGTTTTTAGCTCAGCAGTGGTTTTGAGGTTATTGTTGTACATCTTGTCTGTAGAATAGCCCCACAAAAAGGAATCACATGTGTTCAGATCTGGAGAATATGGTGGCCAATCGAGGCCCATGCCAGTGGATTCTGGAAGCGCCAGAGGCTAAAAGCGGCCCAAAAGTGCTCCTCAGGGACATCAAACACTATCCTGCTTCGACGGGTTCGAGCTCCGTCTTGCATGAATCACATTTTGTCAAAATCAGATTCACTTAGGATAATGGGGATGAAATCTTCTTCCACGCTCCTTTCGGTAGTGACCGTACAATCTAGAAATATCGCACCGACTATGCCGTGACTGGACATTGCACATCACACAGTCACCCGTTGAGGGTGAAGAAACTTGGTGAACGGTGGTTCGAAATGAGCAGCGCGCCACGGATAAAGGCTGGTGGGAGCAATATTATGCTACAGGAGACATTTTCGTGTGCTTGCATGGGACCTGTGATAGTAACTGAAGACACGCTGCCAGCTGCGAACCACTTGCACCCCTTCATGCCTGATGTGTCACCCGACGGTGATATCATCTTGAAAGAGTCTGTCAATGCCTCAGAGCTAGAATTGTCCTGCAGTGGTTCGAGGAGCATTTTAGTGAATTCACGTTGACGTCTCGGAGACCAAATTCGTCTGATGTGACTCCCACCTAAGTCGCTATCGGGCGCCAACACAGCATACGCAAATCAGCGGCCGTTATTGTGTGAATTACATTACCTGTGTGTAGACATCTAATGCCATAGTTTAGTTTAGTTTGGTTATGTCATGTTCTGTAGATCATTTTCGCGATTATTTTATCGATATGATGTGGAACAAGTCAGATTACAAGATATATATGCACTCATGAATAGTGCTAATATTAATATTACTGATATTTTGGTTCTACACATGCAACTACATTTAGAGGTAAAAATTTTATTTATTTATTTTTTTACCGGTTCTGAAACAGAAACTCGTCCATAGAATAGAGGGAGCGGTCCATAAAAATGATTTTAAGCTAGGTTTAAGAGTTGATCTGCTACTTGCCAGACACTTTATGCTGTTGAGCAAATGATCAAAGATATTTGTTGCTGAATAATGTACTCCTTTTTGAGCAACTGACAGCTTCAATAACAGATAGGCAAGGTCATGTTTCCCACTAGTGTTGTACGTATGAACATCACTGATCTTCGCAAACTGAGATGGATTATTTGTAACGAATCTCATTACTGAATATCTGTATTCTGAGGGTGCAGTAAAAATACCTAACTCCTTGATTAGGTGCCTACATGACGCCCTTGGGTGAATACCACTAATTATTCTCACTGCTCTCTTTTGTGAAATCAATACTTTATGTCTAAGTGGTGAGTGACCCCAGAAACCTATTCCATAAGACATTATTGAGTGGAAATATGCTAAGTACATTTTGAGTTTGATCTGTTTACTAGCAAGACTATAGATTATATGAAGAGCGAAAGAAGCTGAACTTAATTGTTTGAGAATCTCAGTAATATGATTCTTACAGTTGTCATCAATGTGAATACCCAAAAATTTGGAGAAAACTGCCCTCTTAACAGAGCCCTGTTCATACACTACATCAATGGTCGGTATGACTCTATTCGGTGTACAGAACTGGATATAGTTAGTTTTTTCCAAATTATGGGAGAGTCCATTTTCTGAGGACCAGCTAATAATTCTTTGAAAGACATCCTTAACAATATCTTCAGCTGCTTTTTCTGGAATGGGATATATTATAACACTCGTGTCATCTGCAAAAAGTACTAGTTATGCTTTCAGAACGTTAAGTGAGAGGTCATTCACATGAATAAGGAACAGCAGAGGACCCAAAACTGAACCAGTGGGACTCCCTTTGTGATAACTCCCCATTCACAAGAATTTACCACCCTCCCAATATTATTTGTGTTATTCAGCACAACTTTTTGTTTTCTGTTTGTTAAGTATGATTCAAACCAGTTGTGTGTATAGCCTTCAGTTCCACAAAGCCTGAGTTTTTCTAAGAGTGTGAAATGATCCACACAGATAAACGCCTTGGAAAGATCACAAAAAACCTGGCGATAATTTGTTATTTAGGGCTTGTACTATTTGATGGGTAAATGTGTAGATAGCATTCCCAGTGAGTAACCCTTCCGGAATCCGAACTGTGTGACATTCTGAGTAAATTATTTTCACTTAAATGTGAGACTACTGTTGAATACGTAACTTTTTCGAATATTTTAGAAAATGAAGTCAGCAATGAGATGGGTCTATAATTATTTAAGTCACTTTTGACCCCATTTACTTTGAAGAGGTTCGACAATTGCGTATTTCAATCTTTCAAAAAATTCCCTGTGCCAGCGAAGCATTACAAAAATCACTAAGGATCACTTATTAAATTAGAACAACACTTCAAAATTCTGTTAGAGACTCCATCAACACCACATGAGCTCTTGTTTTTCAGTATATTTATAATCCCCTTAATTTCAGTGGAGGATGTTGTTGCCATTTCTAAAGGCCTAAGGTGCTTGGGAATGACATTTTTAACACATTTTATTGCTTCTTCAACTGACCTCTTTAACCCGATTTTTGCTGTTACATTCAGAAAGTCATTCTTAAAAATACTTGCAATTTGTGAATTATCACTGACAACAATATCATTTAGCTTTATTGCTATGGTATGCTGCCCCATCTCCCATTTGACAATATTTCATATGATTTCAATCTTATTATCCACATTATTGATTTCTGTTAGAACACATAAGCTTATCGACTTTTTAATGACTTTTGTTAAAATATTACAGTAGTAAGCAAGTAATGTTCGATCCTGACTTACTCTGGCATTTCCATACATTCCGCTCTTCCTCTTACACGATATCTTAATTCCCTTAGTAATGTATAGCTTACTTGACTTTGTAATGTCTGTTTTGGATAACGTTTCAGGAAAGCAACTCTCAAATATTGAGACAAATTTACGGTGGAATAAATTGAATTAGTCATCAGCATCATTTTATGTGTATACTTCATCCCATTCTCTTAAAACTCTATACCCCATTCTCGTCAATAAGCCTCCCTGCCTTGTACGAACCTGCCTGAAGACAGTAAGGTGATATATGTGTTATTTCCATTAACTGTGCATAATGATCAGACAGCCCTTTAACAACTGAGTACACATTAATTATTTCTGCCTGAGCACTGTCTATGACCTACTATCCTGCTGCACACGAGCTGGAAAATTTACAACAGGTACTAGATTGAAACGACCAAACAAAGATTCTAGCTCATTTTTCCTATCCATATCTTTTAAGAAATCTACATTAAAATCACCACAAACAACTAACTGCTTCTTTTTGTCTGACAGGTAGCTCAATAATGCCTCTAGATTTTTCATGAATTGCTGAAAGTTACCTTGAGTGGATCTGTAGATTGTTACAATTACTATAGAAGTATATTGCAGTAGCAACTCACAAGCACGTGCTTCAAGGATCTGATCTACACAAAAACTATTTGTTTCAATATTTTTGACTTTGTGTCCAGTTTTTATATAAGCAGCAATTCCTCCTTTTTCCATGTTGACTCTACATGAATAAGATGCTAATCTGTAATCCCTTAAATTTAATTTCTCCATCCCCGCTGTTACATTGTGTTGAGAGAGACGCAAAACATCTATACCTTCAGGATTTACCCAATTTTCTAGGCATACAAGAAGCTCATCTATCTTATTTTTCAATCTTCTAATGTTCTGATGAAACAGACAAATTTTATTTCTTTGGATACGGCTACAAACATTATGAAACTGTTCTGTTTTAATCTCTTTCAAAACTCTATGTCGGTAACCTGACTAACCTAAAAAATGTGTCCCTCTGACTCCAGTAGTCACAGGTATTTTGTCTTATGTGCATGTGGCCCCCCTTGCATTTTCTGCAAGAAGATCAACTAATCTATCCTTCCCCCTCCTATTCAGGTGCAGGCCATGACTAGTGTAACCCCACCTCCCAATTGCATCAAAAGGCACAGCACAGATACGAGTTTCAGTTTCTGCTAGCAGTAACCCTCCCCCCCGCCCCTCCCCCAACCACTCTGTTAACACGGTTGACAGCCGTATTAACCCAGGGTTGGTCATGGCGGTGCAAAACATCCACAAACCCCACACAAGTGTGAGCTGTTGCTGCTCCTGTTGCATCCATCTCACACCTAATATTACAGTCTCAATTGCTATCCCGGCGGTTTCCTGCTCCTCCTACTATAAGAACATGATCCTCACCATCAAAATCTTTGCACAAGGCCCCTAGATTTTCTGTAACCTGGCTTAGCTTAGCACTAGGTTTCACAATGCTTGTACCCTGCTACTCTGACTCCTAGGCTACAGTGTAGCAACCGGCCTACACCTCTCCCATGACTGCTACCCAACAGCAGGACTCTTCTCTTTCTGCTTGACTTTACACCCGACCTAGCATTACATTTTTTAGTAGTCCGATGCACCCTACTTTGCTCAAAAACTGTTTGAGGCTCTTCTACTTCAGGTAACAAATCAAACAGATTGCTCACTGGAATCTGAAAAGTGATTTTTGAGGTTTTCTCCTTCTGACTACGACTTGTTACTTGTTCCCAGCTCCCATTGTCTCTTTCCCCCTTCAGCCTGTCTAATTCGAAGTACACTGTTTCTAGTTCTGCCTGCAGGGCACAAATCTTTTTTCCCTGTTCCACGATTTTCTTGTCACGGCTACGTCAGCTACTGCTCCATTGGCGAGCCTCATCCTGTCACTATAACAGCTACCCCGCTACAATCACTTCCGCAAACCTACTGACAAACAGTCGGATCCCTGATTCACAGAATCGGTGATATATTTCATTCCAAAGACGAATAAACGAGATATTAAGAAGGTGGTCACAATGTTTTCGCTCATCAGTGCACACTGTTTTACATGTGGCATGCTTGTCTAGTGTGGAAACTAGTAACCACTCTGCGATGTCCGTGCAGTAACCTCTGTGAGTGTGCATCATGCGATTGCTTTGTTGCTGAGTAACTAATGTTGTCAGAATGTCTGTTTGATTTGGTATGATGGTGCACTCCGATTCCAGCCATCTATTTGTCGCCAGTGCGCCTGCCGTGTGACTGGTGCGGGAGGATATCTACCAGCCTGCCACTGGTGCTAGCCAGTGCAACCACTAACATATCTAGGTCAATGACGTCGAGCGATCAGCAAACGACATGATGCATTCACCCCTTTGATGGAGGATACATGTAATCCACCACATCATCTACTGATTCCTGGACCCCTTAATACAGCCGGCCGAAGTAGCCGTGCGGTTAAAGGCGCTGCAGTCTGGAACCGCCAGACCGCTACAGTCGCAGCTTCGAATCCTGCCTCGGGCATGGATGTTTGTGATGTCCTTAGGTTAGTTAGGTTTAACTAGTTCTAAGCTCTACAGGACTAATGGCCTTAGCAGTTGAGTCCCATAGTGCCCCAAGCCATTTGAACCCATTTGAACCCTTAATACAGCTTGTACCCCATGCAACTATATTCTGAAGATACCAGCGTAGTAAAATATTGAAATATAGAGCGTCATGAACATGTATTGATATTAGAAGGGAATTTACAAATTTGGGAATTTGTGGTGAGGTCTTATGGGACCAAACTGCTGAGGTCATCAGTCCCTAAGCCTACACGCTACTTAATCTAGTTTAAACTAACTTACGCTATGGACGACACACACACCCATGCCCGAGGGAGGACTCGAATCTCCGACGCGAGAGCCGCACAGACCGTGACAACACGCCTTAAACCGCGTTGCTACCCCGCGCGGCCGGAATTTACAATTGCTGAAGGTACTGTCGAGCCATATTCTAAATTCATCGCAACATTTTGCTGGATTATTCCAATCTCTGTCTTCTCTAAAGCTTCTACCCACTCCATATCACCACGGAGTTAATCCCTGATGCCTTAACAAATTACCTAACTCTCTAAAGATCGCTCTAGTACCATGGAGTTTATCCCTGAAGCCTTAACAAATTGCTCATCATCCTGTCCCCTCTTTAATCAGTGTTTTCCAGATGCCTTTTCCTTCGTCCGTTCTGCAGAGAACCTCCACAATCCTTATCTTATGTCCACCTAATTTTCAAGATTCTTCTTTAGCACCACATCGCAAATGCTTCAGTTATCTTCTGTTAGAGTCCTCCCTCGGGACTGTGTGTGTGTGTGTTGTCTTTAGCGTAAGTTAGTTTAAGTAGTGTGTAAGTCTAGGGACTGATGGCTTCAGCAGTTTGGTCCCATATGAATTCACACACATTTGAACATTTATCTTCTGTTCCAGTTTTCCCACTGTCAATGGTTCACTGTCATACAATTGGATGCTCCAAACTTAAGTTTTTGGACATTTTTCCCGAAATTAAGGCCTATGTTTGACACTAGTATACTTCTCCTGGCCAGGAATACCCTCGTCGCCTGTTCCAGTCTGCTTTTTATATTCTTCTTGCTCCATTTGTCATGGGTCTATTTTGCTCATTTTCCTTTACGCTCAGTCCATATTCTGTCATATTCTGTACTCATTAGTCTGCAGCTCGTGGTCTTCTGGCTAGCATTGCTGCCTCTGGGTCAAGGAGTCCCAGGTTCGATTCCTGGCTGGGTTGTGGGATTTTCTTTGCCTGGGGACTGGATGTTTGTGTTGCCCTCAGCATTTCATCACCATCTGTCAAAGTTGCGAGATTGGACTGTGGAAAGATTGGGACTTCGTACAGGCGCTGATAACCGCACCATTGAGCACCCCACAACCAAACAGCATCATTATCATCTCAGAGTGTTCATTTTATTCAACACATCCTGTGGTTTTTCCTCACTTTCATCCAAATAGCTATACCATCAGCGAATCTTATCATTGTTATAATTTCACCATGAACTTTAATCTTACTCTTTAACCGTCCTTTTATTTCCTTCATTGCTTCTTCGATGTATAGATTGAACAATAGAGCTGAAAGACTGCACCCCTATCTTAATTCCTTTCTTATCCTATTTTACCCTCGTGGTTTATGTACATATTGTATGTCACTCGTCTTCCCCTGTAGCTTCCTGTTACTTTTCTCTAAACTTCGAACATCTTGCATCATTTCACATAATCGGTTTCCTAGATTGACAAATCCTATGAGCGTTATCTTGATTATACTTCAGTCTTGCTTACACTATCAAGCCCAAAAGCAGAACTGCCTCTCTGGTGATCTACGTTTCCCAAACCAAAACTGATCGTCATCTAACAGATCGTCAATTTTCTCTTCCATTCTTTTGTATGTTGTTCATGACAGCAGGTTGTATGCACAAGATGCATTTCCCTATTTAGATTTCCTAGCTACCCTACCAAGTTCAAACTTCACTTTTTTCAATTACAGGCCACATATCTTGTAGATACACATTATGCGTTTTTAATGCAGTAATTTCCATTGCCCTCTGCAGCCTCAAGCCGTTGATCATCACTGATTCCTCTGCCACTTTGGGGCAGCATCCCACCCCTTGTTGATAAAGGCGCTGGCAGCGTGAGGATAACTTCGCATACCGGATGTCTTCGCCGACCAATGCTGATGATTTTTATTTAGAATTTAAACTGAGGTTGTGTTCGAGCCTAGGACCCGTGACGTGTGGATTACTAATGAAAGACACTATGCAAAGATCACAGGCCTAATTTAATAATACGACATTTTGTGCACTTTTCTTTCTGAAGGGAGAATTTTACTTAACTACAGTATAACATAGTGGTGTAATAATATTATTGGATTAGTTCTACATTCATCTAGGTCTTCTGTGATTTTTATAACACTACAAGATGTTTTCTACGTGTTTAATCTCTGTTTGTCGCATAACTTGTATGAAAAAATATCTTCCTTGGTAATTATTCGCAGCTCTACTGTTATGTCAGGTAACTGCACCGACTGATCTGTCGTGCGCCATCCAACCGAACAGGACTTTTAAGGCCTTTAGGGATCCGACACTGCTTTCATCCTAATTAACTGCATATCAGACAGAGTGCTCACACAGTAATTGCCTGTGTCTACGTGGAAGTGTCTTTTGTTCATTAACTTCTGTCTTTACAAGTAAATTACCTCCACAGCTTCGAAGTCAGATAAAATTCCTCTCTTTTTGCTTTATGGCAATGTTCCACTGACAAGTTTTCTATGTAATTGTATGTTGTGTACTTGGCTGGTACCTTCGTTATTGTATGATTTTGTTGACATTATCAATTTCCACTGGTTACATTTATGTTAGGTACACAATATAGACATTAGTTTTTGGAACGCCAACACGTTAATAATCGACTGATATTTCTTGCTATTTGTAATCCGGCTAGGACGACTTGAATATTTCGTTCGGTATTATGGTTTAAAAGGCTCTAAGCACTATGCGACTTAACTTCTGAGGTCATCAGTCGCCTAGAACTTAGAACTACTTAAACCTAACTAACCAAAGGACACCAGACACATCCATGCCCGAGGCAGGATTCGAACCTGCGACCGTAGCGGTCGCTCGGTTCCAGACTGCAGCGCCTAGAACCGCACGGCCACTCCGGCTGGCCATTCGGTATTAGATTTGAATTTTTTTCCTTGAAATTCGCATTGTACATGAGGAATTCCACGTCGAAAACTTAAGAATTCCTTGGATGTGAGGGTACAATTGCAGCGCCTTTTTTCGTTAGAACGAATATGGTATCTGTGAGCTGTGGCAACGTGTGGTTAAACCTCTCTACGTAGCGAGTAGAAGAGGAAGTACTCGTTAACACAGGTAGCACAGGACAGGTGGCGTGCCCGCAAACTATGAGCAGCACTGTCGCTTGAGAAATGAGACGGGACGGGACGGGAAAAACCCACCGTGGTACAACAACAAAGTTAGGAAACTACTGCGAAAGCAAAGAGAGCTTCACTCCAAGTTTAAACGCAGCCAAAACCTCTCAGACAAACACAAGCTAATCGATGTCAAAGTTAGCGTGAGGAGGGCTATGCGTGAAGCGTTCAGTGAATTCGAAAGTAAAATTCTATGTACCGACTTGACAGAAAATCCTAGGAAGTTCTGGTCTTACGTTAAATCAGTAAGTGGCTCGAAACAGCATATCCAGACACTCCAGGATGATGATGGCATTGAAACAGAGGATGACACGCGTAAACCTGAAATACTAAACACCTTTTTCCAAAGCTGTTTCACAGAGGAAGACCGCACTGCAGTTCCTTCTCTAAATCCTCGCACAAGCGAAAAAATGGCTGACATCGAAATAAGTGTCCAAGGAATAGAAAAGCAACTGGAATCACTCAACAGAGGAAAGTCCACTGGACCTGACGGGATACCAATTCGATTCTACACAGAGTACGCGAAAGAACTTTCCCCCCTTCTAACAGCCGTGTACCGCAAGTCTCTACAGGAACGGAAGGTTCCAAATGATTGGAAAAGAGCACAGGTAGTCCCAGTCTTCAAGAAGGGTCGTCGAGCAGATGCGCAAAACTATAGACCTATATCTCTGACGTCGATCTGTTGTAGAATTTTAGAACATGTTTTTTGCTCGAGTATCATGTCGTTTTTGGAAACCCAGAATCTACTATGTAGGAATCAACATGGATTCCGGAAACAGCGATCGTGTGAGACCCAACTCGCTTTATTTGTTCATGAGACCCAGAAAATATTAGATACAGGCTCCCAGGTAGATGCTATTTTCCTTGACTTCCGGAAGGCGTTCGGTACAGTTCCGCACTGTCGCCTGATAAACAAAGTAAGAGCCTACGGAATATCAGACCAGCTGTGTGGCTGGATTGAAGAGTTTTTAGCAAACAGAACACAGCATGTTGTTATCAATGGTGAGACGTCTACAGACGTTAAAGTAACCTCTGGCGTGCCACAGGGGAGTGTTATGGGACTATTGCTTTTCACAATATATATAAATGACCTAGTAGATAGTGTCGGAAGTAGCATGCGGCTTTTCGCGGATGATGCTGTAGTATACAGAGAAGTTGCAGCATTAGAAAATTGTAGCGAAATGCAGGAAGATCTGCAGCGGGTAGGCACTTGGTGCAGGGAGTGGCAACTGTCCCTTAACATAGACAAATGTAATGTATTGCGAATACATAGAAAGAAGGATCCTTTATTGTATGATTATATGATAGCGGAACAAACACTGGTAGCAGTTACTTCTGTAAAATATCTGGGAGTATGCGTGCGGAACGATTTGAAGTGGAATGATCAAATAAAATTAATTGTTGGTAAGGTGGGTACCAGGTTGAGATTCATTGGGAGAGTGTTTAGAAAATGTAGTCCATCAACAAAGGAGGTGGCTTACAAAACACTCGTTCGACCTATACTTGAGTATTGCTCATCAGTGTGGGATCCGTACCAGATCGGGTTGACGGAGGAGATAGGGAAGATCCAAAGAAGAGCGGCGCGTTTCGTCACAGGGTTATTTGGTAACCGTGATAGCGTTACGGAGATGCTGAATAAACTCAAGTGGCAGACTCTGCAAGAGTGGCGCCCTGCATCGCGGTGTAGCTTGCTCGCCAGGTTTCGAGAAGGTGCGTTTCTGGATGTGGTATCGAATATATTGCTTCCCCCTACTTATACCTCCCGAGGAGATCACGAATGTAAAATTAGAGAGATTAGAGCGCGCACGGAGGCTTTCAGACAGTCGTTCTTCCCGCGAACCATACGCGACTGGAACAGGAAAGGGAGGTAATGACAGTGGCACGTACATGCCCTCCGCCACGCACCGTTGGGTGGCTTGCGGAGCATAAATGTAGATGTAGAACCGTCGTGGTGCGTTTCTGTATAGGACTGTGTACTTTGTGTGCTTACTTTGTGGTTTTGCTAACGGTGTTGTGTCGGAAACGTTGTAGAGATCCAGTCTCCTGTTATGACATCTCTCTATCGGTGTTGAAATACGGAGAAGAAGGAAAAAATCTACATGTTAGTTGCAGCGTACAGATCCAGTTACAGAGTAAATAAAGGAAATATGTTTCAGATAAATGAAGAACGGAGCTGAACTTTTAAAATCAGAGACAACGGTTCCTCCAAAAGACAGAGATATGAGTCGAAACTAATTAGTGTGCGGCTCATGATTCGCAGGGGAACTTCTTACAAAAACGAAAATGTTTATCGTCGGCGGTAAACAAGTTGAAATTACGTCACAAAAAATATAGTCTCGAAAAGCCGGAGTTGTTCCCCGGTTATTTCCTTGTTTACCGTGTATCTTTTTAAGATATTACTGAAAAGAAAATTGCCAGTAAAGCACTCACAAAAAGGCCAGAATATTGTAAAGGAGATTAAGTTGTGATGTGCGCCAGTGTTTCTTCAGTCGAGGAAAATATACAGAACAAATCAATGCCGGACGCAGCAGTAATTTCAGTAAAAAGAACACACACGTGTAAGAAACTGGAAATTGTGTGATTACGTGAGGTTATGGGAACAGAGAATTCCAAAATAACTCTACTGCAAAAGCTGCTCACTTCTTAAAAACATAAGACGAGTGAATGAGACCTTGTACAATTTATATCATTCTAAACTCAGTAAGAAGCATAGCTGACACATGGTAAATGATAAATAATAGATCACTGCAGTATGATAATGTATTTGTTATTGACATCCTACTTTTGAAAACTAAGTCGTCCAAAGGATACATATATTGCTTTTATCACGGATTGTTGCCACTTCCTTACGAAATAACTCAGAAATTTACTAAACAGTCTCAAATAGGCAAACGCAATTAATACATATTCATTGGAAGCAACTGGGAATTATTACAAGATAAAAATAAACGCATAGGTATGCTGCTTTTTCACGAAAATAAGTTCCAAGAAAAACTGCCGTTCAGTTGAACTTGGCTGAAACTGAACTATTCCGTTAATTTAGGGAAATATAATCCAGACGATTGTAAGGGTAAACTTTCAAATCACGCCTTTCTGCTCTGTAGCTCGAATAAACTTTTCACAGTGTATGTAAGCCGTAACTAAACTTCTCGAGCAAGGTGGAACAAGAATTAGTGTATTCTCTTCTGATGACCGTCATCCGAATAAAAAGGTCTGGTGGTGTCTTGGAACTGATGGCATAAAAAATAACGTGTTTTATACCAAATCCAATTGACGAAATCAGAACGTGGTAATTTTCACACACCATTTATATAATAAAATGCGTAAGAAATAATTTTTGTGATAAAAGAAATGTACTCCTTAATGACGTCACTCATAACTTTGTCAAGGAACTGATCGCAAGGATAATTGTCCTGAATTCATGAAATTGAGAATTTGCCACAAATTTACTTGAATTCAGTTGTATCTGACGCCATTTCAACGAAGCGACTTTAAGATTAGCTTTGCATTGCTCAGTAACTCAGTAGCCAATGGCAAAATATTGTCGAGGGGAAAATAAGCCACAAGATTAGATGGCATCGAGTCAACAAATCTAAACTGATTAATCGTTACATAAAGGCCTCAAAAAGTGTCGAACTCTTCCTAGAAACTAATCAAAACCACCTGGCAACTGATGTCCGCTGAGGTACGTTAATTAAACCCACAAATTTTACATTCAATTATATAAGATCCGGTTCGTTAACCGTGTTCGTGCATTGAAATTTCCGTGGGTTACAAGCGGAGCAGCTAACATCTCGCGGCAGAATCGGTCAACTAGAGGAGTCAACACACTTTCTCTTCTTCTCCCTATGCTCTCTCGCGACGGAACCGGTCAACTAGAGGAGTCAACACAATTCCTCTTCTTCTCCCTACGCCCTTTCGGCGGAACCGGTCAACTATAGGAGTCAACACACTTTCTCTTCTACTCGCCATGCTCTCTGGTATCCTCAACCAGATACGACGTTGCTCGTTTGGAGAGTGCAGCGCGGGGCAGTCGTGGGCTGTCGTTTGGAGTTGGCCGGAGCCGTTAAAGACACCGTACTTCATTACAGAAGCGCTACTGTAAGTGCTCTGGCTGCGTACGTGAATAATGCTTAATGTCGACGCTAGTGTTGGAAACGTCATTCCAGACTGAACCATTTCAGAACCCTAAGTGTTATTAGAATCTTGCAGCATGAGTTCATTATTCTGAAAGGGCATGAATAAAAAAAAAAATGTTGCATGCTAGTGTGTTGTGCTTTCAGAATTTCCCCGAACGATTATTAAACAATCTGCTTGCAACCTGAAGAAAGAAGAGGTACAAGCTGTCAAGATGCTTAAGGTCGACAGTAGTATATTGTTACTGCCTGCCGATAAGGGAAATGCAACCGTCGTAATGAACACCGAAGATTATGAGCTGAAGATCCGGGACCTCTTAGGTCCCACGACATACTGAAAGCTAAGCGCATATCCGACGCAGCGTATCACATGGGACACGGATCGGTTAATCAAGGCATCTTCTCTGCCGGCGTACATACAGAGGAAGCTGCGCAACACAGAAGTTCTACTGTCTCGGCTGTATGGATAACTTTCCACTGCCGGCCAGAGTGGCCGAGCGGTTCTAGGCGCTACAGTCTGGAACCGCGCGACCGCTATGATCGCAGGTTCGAATCCTGCCTCGGGAATGGATGTGTGTGATGTCCTTAGGTTAGATAGGTTTAACTAGTTCTAAGTTCTAGGGGACTGATGACCTTAGAAGTTAAGTCCCATAGTGCTCAGAGCCATTTTAACCGTTTAACTTTCCACTAAGACCTATTGTTAGCGCTCCTGGGTGACCGACGTATAAACTGGCGAAAAACTTGGCCTCTCTGCTCCAGCCGCAAGTGGTGAAGACTGACACATACATAAAGGACTCAGGACAAAAAAAACTAGTTAAACCTAACTAACCTAAGAACATCACACACATCCATGCCCGAGGCAGGATTCGAACCTGCGACCGTAGCGCCTAGAACCGCTCGGCCACACCGGCCGGCGACTCAGGATATTTCATTAAGAAGTTGAAGAAACTAAAACATGCATCGAACGACATCCTGGTCAGATACGATGTTGTTTCTTTGTTTACTCTCTGGAGCACATCAGTCCCATTTTCACGCAAGACGTCGCCAAGCTCTTTCATGCGTGTCTCACCGCGAGCTATTTCACGTGGAATGGCAACCTCTATGAACAGCAGCAACGCGTCGCCGTGGGTAGCCATCTTAGTTCAGTGGTGGCCAGCTTCTTCATGGAACATTTCGAAGCACAGGCACTGGACTTGTAAACCTAAAGTGCGGTACAGACACGTAGATCATACGTTTGATGCGCGGAACCATGGTTACAAACAGCTTCCTAAGACACTTGAACAGCCTCCACGCCAGCACAAAATTTACCAGGGAAGCAGAAAAGGACAAACACCTACCATATCTGGACGTGCTGGGCACAAGCGACGGTGGAAACGTGGGAGACGAGGTGTATCGAAACCCGACGCTCACGGACCGCTACCTGCACAAACTGTCAAACCACCACCCGAGCCAGAAAAGAGGCGTGATTAATACGCTTGTTACTGCCACACATTCCCAGAGTGAAGGACAGTATCGGCCGTATATTGCGCAAACACGGCGTAAAGACTATTTACGTACCGACAAAGGAGATCAAAGAGCGTCTCAATTCGGCAAAGGAGAAAGGATCCACTTGCAATGTCGGGAATATACCGCATACTGTGCACATGCAGAAAAGTTTATGTCGGAATGAGTGGACGATCAGTCAACACCAGGATCACACGACATAAGCGACATTGCAGGCTCCGAAAGAAATCGGCCGTGGGAGGTCTCGCGCTGTATGAGGCCGACCACGTAGTACAGTTCGCCGACACGGAAGTTCTGGCTGTAGAGAAGAACTACCACACCCGCTTGTTCATAGAAGCTGTGGAAATACACAAACACGAGAATAGCTTCAGCAAGAAGAAGAAAGCATCAAGGTAAGCGGATTCTGGACTCTCGTGCTGCAGCGATGTCGGGAAAAATCATCAGACAAACGTCGGCCAAAGAACCCGAGACAGAAAACCACAGGCAGTTTGTAAATTTTATTAATTAGCCTACATGTCGTCGTCCAAAAGGAGAGGTGCTGTTCTTGCAGAAATGGGGCAAAAAAGAAGGAGGCATCGCAGGAAGCTGTAAAATTGCTTTAAAGGAAGGAGAAGTCTCACAACTTAATGCCTTTTCAGGACTGTGGACTGTCAAATTAAGTGTTACGGATTTCGTCACTTAAAACTTCTGGGCTAATACGCCGTGCTAGATATATAAAACTCTCTCCTAACATTTCCTCTCCGACTCCTTTGGCGGGGTGGCTCTTAGTCCGGCTGTGGCCGACTTGTTTACAGGGAATTTTGAGCAACTGCCAGTAAAAGACCAGCACCGTGGTACCGTTACGCCGACGATACTTTCGTAGTGTGAACGCACGGTGCAGAGGAATTGTATGCCTTCCTGAGACATCTCAAGAGTATCAACCCGAAACTACAATTTGGTACGGAGACGGAGAATAATGGCCAACTGGCTTGCTCGCGTGTGTCTCTTATCAAGTGAGGATACGGGACGTTGCGCTATAGGGTGCACGAAAAAGCGACGCAGACTGACCATTGCCTGCACAAAGATTCTGACCACCACCCCAACCAAAAAGAGGCATGATTAAAACCTTGGTGGTCAGGGTGGACAAAACTTGTGAACCGACTTATTTAAAAGATGAACTTGAAATCTATCGTCGACATTCAAGAAAGATGGTTATTGGAACAAGGATCGAACACTTCGCAATAGGGAGAGAATCAGGATGGACGAGGACCAACGGTCACCCAAAGGGAAAGTTATCCTTCCGTTCATCAGTATGATTACAGATCGCATTGGGAAAGTGTTGAGCAAGTATAGTGTGGAAACCGGATCTGTTGATAAAATATCGATATAACGATATTTCTTCCAAAAATATCGATAAGTATAGGTGATATGTATTCCACGATATATAGACATGAAAATGGCGATATCGAGTGCCGATGTGTGAAGGACTCTTACTGATTTTGAGGTATCATGACATACAGTCTCTCCCGTTGACTGTGTGAAGCAAACATATGTGGTACACGAGGAGAAGTATGTCCGATAGCACCAGGGGGAGGGGGGCGGGATGTATGCAGTGTGAATTGGATGACAAGATTTTCAATGTGGAAACAGTACACCAGTTGCATTAAAAAACAATTTTTAGCGCAACTAGTGTGTTATTTCTTCGATTCGGCATTCTAAAACAGTTGCTGAAAAGGATGAACAAAAATATAAATTCCGCGCGGGATTAGCCGAGCGGTCTAGGGGATGCAGTCACGGACTGTACGGCTGGTCCCGGCGGAGGTTCGAGTCCTCCCTCGGGCATGGGTGTTTGTCCTTAGAATAATTTAGGTGAAGTAGTGTGTAAGCTCAGGGACTGATGACCTTAACAGTTAAGTCCCATAAGATTTCACACACATTTGCACATTTGAAAAACATAAATGACTAGATTGGTCTCTGCGGTGGGCAGATACGTGTGAGGAGAAATGCTGACGGAACCGGCGCTTGGCGCTACCAACAGAAACTGTAGCTTTTAGCTCCACCACGTGGTTTTGACACAAGTGCTACGTCGCTGGCGTTGGCAGAAATGAAAAAAAAAAGCATGGAAGTCGACATGAAGTGTTCCGGACACATCCGATGCGTGACGAAACGGAACGAAGGATCCATCGGACGCCTCATATTGTTCCACTTACTTGCAGTTACCATTGTCAGCAAAGGGGTTATCACCAGGCGCGAACGTGCATCGTTGTCCTTCCAATTCTTGCTCGAAGGGGGATAGGAAGGCTGATAGTGTGTATCTAGTAATAAATCAATACATAAATATACAACTCTAAGACCGGCAGCATATATACAATGTGAAGCCCGTACGTCGATATATTTTGTTGTCCATATAAATCAATACTTTGTCTCGGTGTACCGAGAGCCGGTATTGTTACTTTGTTAAATATTGATATATCAGACTCCCGATATTTTTAAAAATACCAACAAGCCTGATGTAAACTACCTTCAGACCCACCAGTAAAACAAAAGGATGTTTAAGATCGACAAAAGATATACGACATCCTTTGACTACACCCTGTGTATATCAAATTCCTTGTAATTGGGGTCGGGTTTATATAGGTAACACAGAAGGAAGTTTCACAAGCTTCTACACAGTCACGAAGATAAACAGTGATCCAGGTACTGTCAAATGTTTTTTATTCCAGTCTTTGACCACGACATAAAGTCTTTCGACAGTGACCGATTTCAATCAGTAATGACTAGTGGGCAGTCTATCTTTCAAAACAATACAGTGCTTCCTATCACGATATACTCTTAAACAAACTGGGAATGTACAGATAAAATAAGGTAAAACGTACCTGTTCTACACCGTGTCCTAATGTGTTAAAACCGTAATGGCATCATCAAAACATATAAATACACTCAGCAAAGCATCGTCGCATAGAATTAAAATATGGTGTAAAATATGCCACATCGTCCACACAGTCTGATCTCACACTACTTGCCTTTTACCTATGGGGTCATTTAAAGCAGCTCGTATATGCAGCGAAAATAAAAAACTGATTATCATCTCGAAGAACGCACTGAAGAAATGTGTGCCAACATTTCTGCAGAAATCCTTCTGCGAGTGCATGACGACAGGATTCAGCGCCTTGAAATGAGCGTTGACCGAAAGGGACATCGTGCTGAAGACATTCAATGACTGTTTTTTTATGGAGAACAGTCCCCCTCGTAATTCCAAGAAAAATGTGTTATAACTTTAGAACCATAACTGCTACTTCGAATTTGTTTGTAGGAATGTGCCTGTCGGAAAATGCTGATGTTATTTGATATGTCGCGTAACCGTCTTTCCACTTAAAAATACCGACTTCGATTCAAAATAGCAGATTGCAAGATGGCGCCCATGTTGTGTATATACAGCAACGGATAGATCACCTCACCATACCTTAGCGCAATGTTCAGGTCTCCCCATTCCTGCAGGGTTTTCGACATAGAGGGGTGTACTGCGACTTTTGACTCGCCCTGCACTTCCAGAGTCCTGCTCCTTCTGCTCCTGTTTTATCATGGTCTTAATCAGAAAAGCAATAAATGATCAGAGCCACAGTCTATTCCTGTTTTTAACCTTACATCTTGCACCTGAATTACCCGGTGCCTCAGCACTCTTACACATTCTGTAATGGATTTTAGGTCCCTTGACAGATTGACCCAAGTGTATTTATGTATATCTCTGTCCTGGGATGGGGCATTCATACGAGTACTCTTGTGAACCTTACACAAGTTAATCAGCTTCATTCCGTTACCGTTCTCTACAGCTTAATCATTTAATCTTTTCCCACTTCACCCACTTAAGTCCGTCATTATTAATAATTTGCTTCCATCTGGAAATTCGTCAACCACTTCTTGCAAGCCGTCGAATAAACTCGTCTTCATCTCGTCAGTTGCTGCTTTGTTAGGGTCATACACAAATTAATTCCAGTTTTTGTTCCTTGAATTTTTATTCTTACACTGACTATCGTTCATTCTCTTCCTTCCAATTAAGTATTGCATGTTTCCATTCTCGTTTATAAGAACTGCTTCTTATGATTTGGTCTTTCCACTACGCCCCAAAACCAAATTCAGTTGGCAGTTACTTCTTGTCCAGATCGTTTCATTGTCGTTTCTCTTATTACCAGGATATGCATTTAATTACCACTAAATGACGTTAAGTCAACTTTCATATCTATGTTACATTTACACTATGTGATCAAAAGTATCCGGACACCTGGCAGAAAATGACTTACAAGTTCGTGGCGACCGCCATCGGCAATGCTGGAATTCAGTATGGTGTTGGCCCACCCTTATCCTTGATGACAGCTTCCACTCTCGCAGGCATACGTTCAGATGTTGGAATATTTGTTGGAGAATGGCAGCCCATTCTCCACGGAGTGCAGCACTGAGGAGAGGTTGTAATTAACCTATTTCTACGGGTTATAACGTTAAGATTAGGGTCGCCACCGACTCCAACCATACCACTAACCACAGGTTTAGCTGAGTCGGAAAATAAATTGGCCGGGCGCGGTGGTCTAGCGGTTCTAGGCGCTCAGTCCGGAACCGCGCGACTGCTACGGTCGCAGGTTCGAATCCTGCCTCGGGCATGGATGTGTGTGATGTCCTTAGGTTAGTTCGGTTCAAGTAGTTCTAAGTTCTAGGGGACTGATGACCACAGATGTTCCACCGACTCTAACCATACCACTAATCACAGGTTTAGCTGAGTCGGAAAATAAATTGGCCGGCCGCGGTGGTCTAGCGGTTCTAGGCGCTCAGTCCGGAACCGCGCGACTGCTACGGTCGCAGGTTCGAATCCTGCCTCGGGCATGGATGTGTGTGATGTCCTTAGGTTAGTTCGGTTCAAGTAGTTCTAAGTTCTAGGGGACTGATGACCACAGATGTTTAGTCCCACAGCGCTCAGAGCCATTTTTTATTTTTTTTTGAAAATAAATTAATTCGATCACACAGCAAAAACTCATAAAAATGCATACGTCGTGATATCGCTCATAGGGGATGCGATGTAATTAGTAGTATTGCCCGTGCACTGTTCACGAGAATCAACCATTTAAAATAAAATAGCACATGCAAGAACACTGTGCAATAGATCAGTTCCCAGCAACACACCTGAAAATAAGACTTAACTAAGGCATTTGTTTTAAAATAAAGGGATAAACTAACCACTGGACCTGTGATTAGGTGCAAAAATGTAACCTCGGAGCAGAAGAGAAAATTGTAGATAAAATCATTTAATCTTAAGATATGGATGTGAGGCATGTACACAATTCCTGATAACATTAATTCCTAAAACATTAAAGAAAAGCATCGATACATTCACCGTTATAATCTACACCTAAAATCATTGGTGTGAATCATTCATACAACTGCTGTTGCCCGATACATTTATAATTCGTGAAGCGGTACACGTTTCGCAGTACATCCGCGTGCCCACGTGGTTTGTGTAGACGCAATTTCTAGGTATCGTGGCCAAGTTGTAACAACATCACTTCACACAATTATGAACAGTTAACATTCTTTAAAACAAACATGAGATCGGACAGTTAGTGATGACGGTAGCCCGACAAACTCAAACCCGTGGTTGGCCCCCCATGGACGAAAGATACATAAAGCAAGGAAATTCTACGAGAAGGTGAAGCTATTAATATTTAGGAAAATAAAAGCTCATACAGGCAGAGCTGAAGGCAAACAGACATTCATACAGAAGCGAGTGCTCACTTCTTATCGACACCTTTGTGTGGCGCTCTTCCGGCGGATCCATTTACTAAAAGAAAAATCCGCCCTAGTTTTGCATTCCTTGCTGCGACAAGGCAAAGCAATCTTTCAGAGTTGAAAAGCGAGACCAAAAGCTAACAGCTCTCCTCTCGCCAAGTAGCAACGCGCCACGCGGTCAGTCTAACTCACCCTTCTTCGTGTGGAGCACAGCTGTGGACGCTTCCCGTACCGGCGGCAGACTGCCTCGCCTTTTCTTCTCCGTCCTCTTCCACGCTCCGCGTGGCTCGGAAAACCCAAAGACGCCATTTCCGCTACCAACCTAATGCAGATGGATTTCTCACAAGTAGCGCAAACCTCGTTGCCTACTTAACCACTACGAGAGTTGGCTATTCTGTACGCATGACTATTGCAGACTTTCTGTAGCAGACTACGCCACCCTCTAGCAACGACACATAAACACATTCATTCAATCACACCACTATGAGAGTTATAAACAAGGGAAAGAAAGAGAAATGCTAGAGAAAATGGGCTACCGGACTAATGAAAGGTGGCTACAGGACCCTTTCAACGTATCGATGTCGGTCGATGAGGCCTGGCACGAAGACGGCGTTCCAAAGCATCCCAAACTATAGGATTGTGGTTAGGACTCTATGTAGGCCAGTGCATTACAAGAAATTTACTGTCGTGTAACCACTCCGCCATAGGCCGTGCTTTATAAATAGATACTCGATCGTGTTGAATGACGCAATCGCCATTCCCGAATTTTTCTTCAACAGTGGGAAGCAAGAAGGTGCTTAAAACATCAATGCAGGCCTGTGCTGTGATAGTGCCACGCATAACAACAAGGGGTGCCAGCCCCCTGCATGATAAACACGACCACACCATAACATCACCGCCTGCGAATATTAATGTTGGCACTACACACGGCCGGCCTTTGTGGCCGAGCAGTTCTACGCGCTTCAGTGTGGACCCGCGCGACCGCTTCGGTCGCAGGTTCGAGCCCTACCTCGGGCATAGATTGTGTGATGTCCTTAGGATAGTTAGGTTTAAGTAGTTCTAAGTTCTAGGGGACTGATGACCTCAGAAGTTAAGTACCGTAGTGCTCAGAGGCATTTGAACCACACGCTGACAGAAGACGCTCACCGGGAATTCGCCATAGTCATATCCTGCCATCGGATCGCCACATTGCGTACCGGGATTCGTCACTACACACAACAATTTTACAATCTTCAGTCGTCCAATGTTTACGCTCCTTACACCAAGCGAGGCGTCGTTTGGCATCTACCGGCGTGATGTGTGGCTTATGAGCAGCCGCTCGACCATGAAGTCCAAGTTTTCTTACCTCCCTAACCATCATAGTACTTGCTGTGGATCCTGTTGCAGTTTGGAATTCCTGCTTGATGATCTAGACAGATGTCTGTCTATTAGACATTACGATCACCTTCAACTGTCGCCTGTCTATGTCAATCAACAGACGAGGTCGGCCTGTACGCTTTTGTCCTGTACGTATCCCTTCACGTTTCCACTTCACTATCACATCGGAATCATTGGACCTAGGGATGTTTAGGAGTGTGGAAATCTCGCGTACAGACTTAGGACACAAGTGACACCCAATCACCTGACCACGTTCGAAATCCGCGAGTTCCGCAGACCGCCCCATTCTGCTCTCTTACGATGCCTAATGACTACTGAGATCGCTGATATGGAGTACCTGGCAGTAGGTGGCAGCACAATGCACCTAATATGAAAAACGTATGTTTTTGGGAGTGTCGGGGTACTTTTGATCACTTGGTGCATATCGGTATCAGTTTCGATCTTTCAAATGGAACTTCAGGACTTTGTGCTGGTAATATCTTAGTTCAAGGGACACAAATTCAATTGCGTTTCACTCTTTTAGATCCTAATAGCTGTTTCGGAGAATTTGTAGTACTTACAACATTGACTTTACCTGTTTTCAACATGAAACCTATTGGTGCCTCACATGGAAATTTGTGTTGCCGCCATGTGGGTCTGCTTACAAAAGTGTAAACTGGTGCCGGCCGGGGTGGCCGAGCGGTTCTAGGTGCTACAGTCTGGAAACGCACTACCGCCACGGTCGCAGGTTCGAATCCTACCTCGGGTATGGAAGTGTGTGATGTCCTTAGGTTAGTTAGGTTTAAGTAGTTCTAAGTTCTAAGGGACTGATGATCTCAGAAGTTAAGTCCCACAGTGCTCAGAGCCATTTGAACCATTTTGTATACTGGTGCTAATAGTACTTGGCTATATGTGATAGAACAGACGCTTCCACTGGAAAACAAAGCAAGTGGTATCTAACGTTAAAATTTCTGGTCTCGTTTCTGCCTGCCCATTGCAAGGAAGGTGCATGTAAAAAATTACATGGATCTATAAAACAAGGAACAGAGGTATAAAGACAGGTAAGTACGTTTCATGAGTTTCGGTAAAGAGAATTCTTTGAAGGAAGGGCCTTTTGTCCTGATGTCGCATCAGATCCGAGCGGTAGAATTCCACGCGTCTTCTGCAGTCCCTCTAATTAACCGGCTGCTCAAGTGCCGCCCATCACTCAACAGGTGCGTACGACGCAGACAGAATGGAGGCTACACTTCCTCCGTTGCCCTGCGTACCGGTAAGGTATAGAAAGACGTCTTCAGCGTACCATGAGCTGCACTAGAATTGTTTTATTTGTCAAAATCGTTTTTCGGTTTTAAAACACATCACCAGAGGCATTTAGTACAGAGGAACAAACAACTGTGCGTGCATCGAATTCTACAAAATGGTGACTGAACGTATATAGCTCTAATATAAGTTCATTTACATCATGCACTTGTGTAGCAGTGACATGCTGTCAGTCAATACGACAGGATCTGAAATACACTGAAGAGCCAAAGAAACATGTCTAATATCGTGTAGGGTCCCCGTGAGCACGCAGAAGTGCGGCAACACGACGTGGCATCGACTCGGCAAGTGTCTGAAGTAGTGCTCGAGGGAACTGACACCATGAATCCTTAAGGGCTGTGCATAAATCCGTAAAATTACGAGTGGGTGGAAATCTCTTCTGAACAGTACGTTGCAAGGCAGTCCAGATATTTAGGGAGTTTGGTGGCCAACGCAAGTGTTCCTGGGACCACTCTGCAGCAATTCTGGACGTGTGGGGTGTCGCATTGTCCTGATGGAATTGCCCATGTTCGTAGGAATACACAATTGACATGAGTGGATGCAGGTGGTCATACAGGATGCTTACGTGCGCTTCAGCTGTCAGAGTCGTATCTAGTCGTATAAGGAGTCCCACATGACTTCAACTGCACACGGCCCAGACCATTTCACAGCCTCCACCAGCTTCAACAGTCCCCTGCTGACATACAGGGTCCATGGATTCACGAGGTTGTCTCCATAGCCATACACGTCCATCCGCTCGATACAATTCCAAACGGTACTCGTCCGTACAGGCCTCATGTTTCCAGTCACCAACGGTCCACTGTCGGTGTTGACGGGCCAGGCGAGGCGTGAAGGTTTGTGTCGTGTGGTGATCAAGGGCACACGAGTGGGTCTTCGGCTCCGTAAGCCCATATCGATGATGTTTCGTTGAATGGTTCGCATGCTGACACTTGTTGATGGGCCAGCATTAAAATCTGCAGCAAGATACGGAAGGGTTGCACTTCTGTCACGTTGAACGATTCTCTTCAGTCGGCGTTGGTACTGTTCTTGCAGGATCTTTTTCCGGCCGCACCGATCTCGGAGATTTCATGTTTTACCGGATTCCTGATATTCACGGTACACTCGTGAAATTGTCATCAGGGAAAATCCCCACTTCATCGCTACCTCGGATATGCTGTGTACCATCGCTCATGCCCCAACTATAACGCGACCTTCAAACTCACTTAAATCTTGATATCCTGCAAAGCAACAGTAACCGACCTAGGGACCGATGGCCGTAGCACCAACCAGTAACCGACCTAATGACTGCGCCAGACACTTGTTGTCTTATACAGGCGTTGCCGACCGCAGCGCCTATTCTGCCTTTTTACATATCTCTGCATTTGAATACGGAAACCTATATCAGTTTCTTTGGCGTTTCAGTGTATGTTATGGGAAATATTTCAGATCCTGTGATATTAAATGACAAATGTGTCATTGCTATGTAAGAGCATAATGTAAGTAGACTTATATTACTGCTATATATGTACAGTTATCATTTTGCAGAAATATATGTACATACAATCGTTTGTTCCTGTGTATCAAATGCCACTGGTGATGTGTTATTAACCGGAAAACCGATTTTGGGAAATGAAATAGTTCTAATGGAGCTCATGGTGTATTGAAGACGTCTTTCTATAAACTTTGTTTCGTCTTTATCAGACCTGACGTATATCTTATTTGGCTAAGAAATTACGAGTTCCGCGTTAAGACGGCAAACCACTTCAAGATCAAACCACATAGGTGTTGTAACTACTCCCAAAATAGTAACGGGATTCCGAAGAGTGCAACGTCTTCGTGCAACTGCGATTCTACCAGGATAAATTTCTACAGTTGCATTAAAAAGAAAAGGAAAAAATATCGATATCTATTTCTCTGTAATTAAACTAAACTCTGCCCGAACTGGTCATGAAGCCCCAACGGTACCGACCGGTCGCCGTGTCATCCTCGGCCAACAGGCCTCACTGTAAGCGGATATGCAGGACCATGTGGTCAGCACGCAGCTCTCCAGGCCGTATGCCAGATTAAGAGACCGGAACCGCTGCTTCTCATTCAAGTACCTCCTCAATTGGCCTCGAAAGGGCCGATTGGACCCCGCTTGCCAACAGCGTTCGACAGACCGGATGGTCACCCATACAAGTGCTAGCCCAGCCCGACAGCGCTTAACTTCGGTGATGTGACGGGAAGCGGTGCTACCACTGCGGCAAGGCCGTTGCCTTCTCTGTAAGTAATTAGCAATGGGAATACGCTAAGTGCCGCTTAGTGAGTGCTTCCCAGTGGGAACGATATTACGACATCGTAAACGGCTTCGGAAGCAGCTGAGGTGCAGAGCTTAGCCTAATAGCCCCTTACATCGGACAACACGCGTGTGCTCCAGAGCTGAGAGACGCTGCCGCCGAGCGCTCACCTCGCAGTCGTCCGCCAGGTAGTCGTAGCTGGCGGTGAACTCCCCCGTGTAGGCCGTCTCGTTGACAGCCTCGTCCAAGATCAGCGACACGTTCACCAGCATCCCCGGGTATTCCCCGTCGTCGCAGGCGCCAAAGTCCACGGTCTTCAAAGCGTACGGGCCCTGCCGGGCACAAACAATACATTGCAAGGGGTCTTCCAGCACTCGTGTCGACACAACGAAACCAAGTGCTGACAAAACAATACGTTGGTGCTTCATCTTCACTAATATACTGGATGATTTCTGCACCATGTACAAGCTCTAGGGATTGACTGAAGAGAGGATACAGATCAGAAAAGGTCTGTCAAAATATCCACGGGTGTACTGCCGGTCTACAGTGTCCAACGGGCACAATATTTCGGCGATCATACATGTCGCCATCACCAGATGAACTGACGGACTGAGCTCCTGTGAGTGTGCCGGCACGGAGATCCGTACACTATGGCTGCTCAGGGGGAACTGGGTTCGGTCGCGGCGGCGGCCGATGTAAATACCCTCCGCCCGCGGCGCGCTCACTCCGCTGTCCGCGCCCCGCGCCACGGTCGCGCGGTGGAACAGATTGCGACGGCGTCTGAGATGACGTCGGTGTGATGGTTCTGTCCGCCGTGTAAGCCATCGAAATTCGCACCAATGACGAACTCATAAACCGTGACTGTGGCTATACTCTTAGCAAGGCTTGGGAACCAGCGATTGGGTTAATCAAGAGTAAATCCAGCAAATGTATAGTTGTGACGACCACGGCGGACAGAACCATCACACCGACGTCATCTCAGACGCCGTCGCAATCTGTTCCACCGCGCGACCGTGGCGCGGGGCGCGGACGGCGGAGTGAGCGCGCCGCGGGCGGAGGGTATTTACATGGGCCGCCGCCGCGACCGAACCCAGTTCCCCCTGAGCAGCCATAGTGTACGGATCTCCGTGCCGGCACGTTCACAGGAGCTCAGTCCGTCAGTTCACCTGATGATGGCGACCTGTATGATCGCCGAAATATTGTGCCCGTTGGACACTGTAGACCGGCAGTACACCCGTGGATATTTTGATTATCAAATACGCCGGAGAAACTCAAGAATCACAGAAAAGGTCTAATTAACTTATGCCCGGAAGTGTATGGTTTCTATGCTAGAGGCCATTTATTCAACCGTACGAGGGTCGTTCAATAAGTAATGCCCTACATTTCTTTTCTCACAACATATTTGTTGTTAAGAGTCAGAATTTGGTGACACTAACAGAGTGATTATAATTAAACTTTCAAAACGCTGTAGAAATAACACCTCTAGTAACAATTACGTCAATTTGCAACGGAATATTATCGGAGAAGGAGCAAAACGTACGTCAGAAGAAAAAAAAATTGTGAAGATTGATCAGTAGATGGCGCTCTATGTGTCAGAATACGTAAATGAAAACACCTGCCATGCGCACGACCCAGTGAAGTTGGTATAAACACGCCGGGTCCACGGCTTTTCCTCCTTCCGCATCTGCAACGTTCGCCGTGACTGTCTCAGTGCAGGATCGCACTCTGCTCGTAAAGCTGCATTACAAGAACGATGGCTGTGCACACGTCGCTCTGCAGAAGCCACAGCAGTGCAGGAGGAGGCGAGTGGTGGAGTGCAAACGTGTGGTGCACGGAGAACTGCCAGAACGTTGGGCGTACCCGTGAGCACGGCGCGTAAAATCCTACGAAACATTCTTCTTTGCTGTCCATTCAGAATTTCCCATGTGCCCGAGTTGCTTCCTGTTGGCCTGCCAGCAAGAGAGAGACGTTTGCTTTAGAATTTCTTGCTCGCACAGAAGTGGACAATGATTGACCGTGGAAGATTTTGTGGACAGACGAAGCCCACTTTCATCAGACAGGATATGTCAGTACACAGAATTGTCAAATATGGGCAACGGAAAATCCACACGCAAACCAACCAGTACCACTCCGTGCTGAAAAGGTCTCTGTGTGTTGCGGATTTACGGCACCATTTTTCATAGGGCCATATTTTTTGTAAGAGACAGGTGCTTCCGCTCCTGTTACCTGTGCCGTCACTGGTAAGCGCTATCAGTCTGTTTTGCGCAACCACTTCATTCCAGCTCTTCAACAGCGTGGGTGTGTGGATGGGGTCGTTTGTATGCAAGATGGCGCATCTCCGCACACTGAAATTCCAATTAAGCAGCTGCCGAGGTACCATTTCGGAAATGCTAGAATTTTGAGCCGCCATTTCCTTACAGCCTGGCCGTCTCTATCACCTGATCTTGATCCGTGTGATTTCTGGCTGTGCGGCTGTCTGAAAGATGTTGCGTTCAGTGATCCGACTGCAAACTTAAGACACGCATTGCGCAACACATTCTGAACGTCATCCCGGAAACACTTTGAAGAGTTGTGGAACATGCTGTTTCTCGATTTCAACTGAAACGGTGGACAGCATATTGAACACGTTTTGCACCAGTCACAAGGAAATTAATAATCCGATTTCATTATGATTGGTGCTGTTTATGCGGATATTGTCCTCAGGACAATTAAAAACTGATTTTTCCCAAACCATGTGATATGACCTTGCCTTCTACATCTACATCTACATCTACATTGATACTCCGCAAGCCACCCAACGGTGTGTGGCGGAGGGCACTTTACGTGCCACTGTCATTACCTCCCTTTCCTGTTCCAGTCGCGTATGGTTCGCGGGAAGAACGACTGTCTGAAAGCCTCCGTGCGCGCTCTAATCTCTCTAATTTTACATTCGTGATCTCCTCGGGAAGTATAAGTAGGGGGAAGCAATATATTCGATACCTCATCCAGAAACGCACCCTCTCGAAACCTGGCGAGCAAGCTACACCGCGATGCAGAGCGCCTCTCTTGCAGAGTCTGCCACTTGAGTTTATTAAACATCTCCGTAACGCTATCACGGTTACCAAATAACCCAGTGACGAAACGCACCGCTCTTCTTTGGATCTTCTCTATCTCCTCCTTCAACCCGACCTGGTACGGATCCCACACTGATGAGCAATACTCAAGTATAGGTCGAACGAGTGTTTTGTAAGCCACCTCCTTTGTTGATGGACTACATTTTCTAAGCACTCTCCCAATGAATCTCAACCTGGTACCCGCCTTACCAACAATTAGTTTTATATGATCATTCCACTTCAAATCGTTCCGTACGCATACTCCCAGATATTTTACAGAAGTAACTGCTACCAGTGTTTGTTTCGCTATCATATAATCATACAATAAAGGATCCTTCTTTCTATGTATTCGCAATACATTACATTTGTCTATGTTAAGGGTCAGTTGCCACTCCCTGCACCAAGTGCCTATCCGCTGCAGATCTTCCTGTATTTCGCTACAATTTTCTAATGCAGCAACTTCTCTGTATACTACAGCATCATCCGCGAAAAGCCGCATGGAACTTCCGACACTATCTACTAAGTCATTTATATATATTGTGAAAAGCAGTGGTCCCATAACACTCCCCTGTGGGACGCCAGAGGTTACTTTAACGTCTGTAGACGTCTCTCCATTGATAACAACATGCTGTGTTCTGTTTGCTAAAAACTCTTCAATCCAGCCACACAGCTGGTCTGATATTCCGTAGGCTCTTACTTTGTTTATCAGGCGACAGTGCGGAACTGTATCGAACGCCTTCCGGAAGTCAAGAAAAATAGCATCTACCTGGGAGCCTGTATCTAATATTTTCTGGGTCTCATGAACAAATAAGGCGAGTTGGGTCTCACACGATCGCTGTTTCCGGAATCCATGTTGATTCCTACATAGTAGATTCTGGGTTTCCAGAAATGACATGATACGCGAGCAAAAAACATGTTCTAAAATTCTACAAGAGATCGACGTAAGAGATATAGGTCTATAGTTTTGCGCATCTGCTCGACGACCCTTCTTGAAGACTGGGACTATCTGTGCTCTTTTCCAATCATTTGGAACTCTCCGTTCCTCTAGAGACTTGCGGTACACGGCTGTTAGAAGGGGGGCAAGTTCTTTCGCGTACTCTGTGTAGAATCGAATTGGTATCCCGTCAGGTCCAGTGGACTTTCCTCTATTGAGTGATTCCAGTTGCTTTTCTATTCCTTGGACACTTATTTCGATGTCAGCCATTTTTTCGTTTGTGCGAGGATTTAGAGAAGGAACTGCAGTGCGGTCTTCCTCTGTGAAACAGCTTTGGAAAAAGGTGTTTAGTATTTCAGCTTTACGCGTGTCATCCTCTGTTTCAATGCCATCATCATCCCGTAGTGTCTGGATATGCTGTTTCGAGCCACTTACTGATTTAACGTAAGACCAGAACTTCCTAGGATTTTCTGTCAAGTCGGTACATAGAATTTTACTTTCGAATTCAATGAACGCTTCACGCATAGCCCTCCTTACGCTAACTTTGACATCGTTTAGCTTCAGTTTGTCTGAGAGGTTTTGGCTGCGTTTAAACTTGGAGTGGAGCTCTCTTTGCTTTCGCAGTAGTTTCCTAACTTTGTTGTTGTACCACGGTGGGTTTTTCCCGTCCCTCACAGTTTTACTCGGCACGTACCTGTCTAAAACGCATTTTACGATTGCCTTGAACTTTTTCCATAAACACTCAACATTGTCAGTGTCGGAACAGAAATTTTCGTTTTGATCTGTTAGGTAGTCTGAAATCTGCCTTCTATTACTCTTGCTAAACAGATAAACCTTCCTCCCTTTTTTTATATTCCTATTAACTTCCATATTCAGGGATCCTGCAACGGCCTTATGATCACTGATTCCCTGTTCTGTACATACAGATTCGAAAAGTTCGGGTCTGTTTGTTATCAGTAGGTCCAAGATGTTATCTCCACGAGTCGGTTCTCTGTTTAATTGCTCGAGGTAATTTTCGGATAGTGCACTCAGTATAATGTCACTCGATGCTCTGTCCCTACCACCCGTCCTAAACATCTGAGTGTCCCAGTCTATATCTGGTAAATTGAAATCTCCACCTAAGACTATAACATGCTGAGAAAATTTATGTGAAATGTATTCCAAATTTTCTCTCAGTTGTTCTGCCACTAATGCTGCTGAGTCGGGAGGTCGGTAAAAGGAGCCAATTATTAACCTAGTTCGGTTGTTTAGTGTAACCTCCACCCATAATAATTCACAGGAACTATCCACTTCTACTTCACTACAGGATAAACTACTACTAACAGCGATGAACACTCCACCACCGGTTGCATGCAATCTATCCTTTCTAAACACCGTGTGTACCTTTGTAAAAATTTCGGCAGAATTTATCTCTGGCTTAAGCCAGCTTTCTGTACCTATAACGATTTCAGCTTCGGTGCTTTCAATCAGCGCTTGAAGTTCCGGTACTTTACCAACGCAGCTTCGACAGTTGACAATTACAATACCGATTGCTGCTTGGTCCCCGCATGTCCTGACTTTGCCCCGCACCCGTTGAGGCTGTTGCCCTTTCTGTACTTGCCCAAGGCCATCTAACCTAAAAAACCGCCCAGCCCACGCCACACAACCCCTGCTACCCGTGTAGCCGCTTGTTGCGTGTAGTGGACTCCTGACCTATCCAGCGGAACCCGAAACCCCACCACCCTATGGCGCAAGTCAAGGAATCTGCAGCCCACACGGTCGCAGAACCGTCTCAGCCTCTGATTCAGACCCTCCACTCGGCTCTGTACCAAAGGTCCGCAGTCAGTCCTGTCGACGATGCTGCAGATGGTGAGCTCTGCTTTCATCCCGCTAGCGAGACTGGCAGTCTTCACCAAATCAGATAGCCGCCGGAAGCCAGAGAGGATTTCCTCCGATCCATAGCGACACACATCATTGGTGCCGACATGAGCGACCACCTGCAGATGGGTGCACCCTGTACCCTTCATGGCATCCGGAAGGACCCTTTCCACATCTGGAATGACTCCCCCCGGTATGCACACGGAGTGCACATTGGTTTTCCTACCCTCTCTTGCTGCCATTTCCCTAAGGGGCCCCATTACGCGCCTGACGTTGGAGCTCCCAACTACCAGTAAGCCCACCCTCTGCGACTGCCCGGATCTTGCAGACTGAGGGGCAACCTATAGGGCCAGCCGTAGGCCATCCTAGAAAATGGCCTCACGGGTAGTGACGTCTCCTAATCAGGGTAAACCAACATATAGGCTTGTTCACAAGTTAGAAGCAGAGAAGAAACATTGGCAATGTACATTTCTAATACAAATACCATAGAGGCCTATATCTTCCCTGACGAAAGTCGAAATATCTGTTAGCACACCTTATTCCATTTGGCATGAACACATATTCTCTATAAGCAAGTCTAAATTGTTCCAACAACTCTTCCAAATTGGGTTTATAATACCAGAGTTTTTCCAGTACAATTACTGCTGCAGAATAATTAATTTTATTTCCATAGAACGTAATCGCCAACTCGTCGATGCGTTGCTCCGTAGTAGGGACGAGGAATGCAAGGCGGAGATCATCAGGATAATTCCTTATGTGCTCCCAGTTTGCATAGAAAAACGCCAACGCAGACATAGACTGTAATAAAATAAACTTTATTCAGAACGTGACCGTTCCTTTACGCTTACAAAAGGTCATATATACACGGTTCCGTACATTAAATGTAACATATTTAACTTCACTCTGGACAATATCATTTTTTTCAGGTTCATCACCAGCAACCTGAACACCTATATAATATGGATTAGTTCCTTGAAACATTTTATTTTTACATTTACACTGGTTTTCAAGATCAACCCATGACTTTACTTTACTAATGTCTGCACTACTCTCCGGTTTACTATACGTCACAAATTTGAATGCAAGACGCCTACTATACTTCCTCCACGGTACACCCGCGGATTTATCAGGTTTCAGACTAAAGGCACCAAGCTTATTACTACATGCAATCCTCACCCTTTCTAGGGCTCCTTGATCTTCAAATATTTTTTTGTTAGCTCTCTCGTCTAATGTTAGTCTTTCTATCCTTACATTTACTCTATAGATATATGTTACAACTTTATTAATAATAACACCAGCATATTTATTAGCAAAAAACTTGAATTCATCAGATATGTCATAGTGCTTCAATGTTGACAGGTTATTTGCACTCTGCTGTCGATTTGCTGTCGATTTGGAATATTGTGGAATATTATGTGGCAGAGGAGTTATTTGCCAAAGGTAATAGTACTCATCTGCATGCATATATTAAACTGGCTGAAGGGAAGCTATTGAGCGATGTTAGGTTGGTATTTATGTTTGGTAGTATTAACGGTGTTTTTGATGTGCAAAAGTGCCGTAGTCGGAAAACAGCATTAGCGTATATTACTAAAGCCGATGCAGATCCAATTTGTAATGTAAATGAATCGGCTTTGTCATTTAATGTCCGTTTACGTAGATGGGCAGAACGTACACAGGTTATAGATTATACAGATCCGTTTTTAGTTAACAACTGGTCCCGAGTAAGATTTATAGAAAAGTATTTTGAAACGTTCCAGGCAAAGAAGTGCGTGGTTCGTGGATTTACTGAGTGTCATTTGAAGTATAATGGCTGGGCGGGTCGCGTTGTCCAATGGTATAATGCGGCCTTTCGGTCCAAGGCGGTAAGAAAGAAACAATTATATTTGTATGGCGATACCAATATTGGCAAGTCTACTTTAGTGGAAAAAGTGATTTCCCGTAAACAGCACGTGTATATGCCATATTGCTCCGAATTCGGATTTGGTGTCGTACATGCCGATTGTCATATCCTCCATTGTATGAATGTGAAACAGGAGATGGCGTCGGACAGTTCGGACATGGACGAGGAGACGCAGGCCATATATGTATCGTCGGATGAAGATGAGGACCCGGTATCGCCGTGCGCGAACGAGGCGTTGGATACGCCGCCGTCGCCCAATGCTTAGTAGACCGTATTTCTCCCGTATGTGTAAATGGCGTACAGAGTACACGCAGTCGGATGGCGTTATATTTGAGTATGGGAAGATGGGTAGTCAGGAGAAGTGTGATGAGAGTGCAAAGAACCTGTCAACATTGAAGCACTATGACATATCTGATGAATTCAAGTTTTTTGCTAATAAATATGCTGGTGTTATTATTAATAAAGTTGTAACATATATCTATAGAGTAAATGTAAGGATAGAAAGACTAACATTAGACGAGAGAGCTAACAAAAAAATATTTGAAGATCAAGGAGCCCTAGAAAGGGTGAGGATTGCATGTAGTAATAAGCTTGGTGCCTTTAGTCTGAAACCTGATAAATCCGCGGGTGTACCGTGGAGGAAGTATAGTAGGCGTCTTGCATTCAAATTTGTGACGTATAGTAAACCGGAGAGTAGTGCAGACATTAGTAAAGTAAAGTCATGGGTTGATCTTGAAAACCAGTGTAAATGTAAAAATAAAATGTTTCAAGGAACTAATCCATATTATATAGGTGTTCAGGTTGCTGGTGATGAACCTGAAAAAAATGATATTGTCCAGAGTGAAGTTAAATATGTTACATTTAATGTACGGAACCGTGTATATATGACCTTTTGTAAGCGTAAAGGAACGGTCACGTTCTGAATAAAGTTTATTTTATTACAGTCTATGTCTGCGTTGGCGTTTTTCTATGCAAACTGGGAGCACATAAGGAATTATCCTGATGATCTCCGCCTTGCATTCCTCGTCCCTACTACGGAGCAACGCATCGACGAGTTGGCGATTACGTTCTATGGAAATAAAATTAATTATTCTGCAGCAGTAATTGTACTGGAAGAACTCTGGTATTATAAACCCAATTTGGAAGAGTTGTTGGAACAATTTAGACTTGCTTATAGAGAATATGTGTTCATGCCAAATGGAATAAGGTGTGCTAACAGATATTTCGACTTTCGTCAGGGAAGATATAGGCCTCTATGGTATTTGTATTAGAACCTCTATAAATAAAACCTCAGAGTCCTTCTCAGACACACAGCCGTAGGCCATCCTAGAAAATGGCCTCACGGGTAGTGAGGTCTCCTAATCAGGGTAAACCAACATATAGGCTTGTTCACAAGTTAGAAGCAGAGAAGAAACGTTGGCAATGTACATGTAAATACGAGTTCTGCTTGCATTATCGTTGGCAATTGTTGGCGAGGCTATATTACGTCCTCGATATTTCAGGATGGCGTACAACCTCCGTCCCGCTCTGGGATACAGAAGAGATGTGTATGAAGCTGCAACCAGTGGTCTACAATCATCCCAAGCCAGCGAATATAACAGTTCTAATAGTCCAGAGGACGATAGGAGTTCGTCGCAGACTTCACAACATCAATTTGACGACGGATGGGAGGTGCCGTTGTCGCGCTTGCCAGCGCACCTACTCGGAGCTCCAGGGCCATCCACTGCGAGTGCTCCCCCTATTCGGGCCCCAGTAGAAAGTGACGCGAGCCCATGGGCTTACGTAATTAACAGTATGACACCTATACACCCATGCACATTGGGCAGTACAGTTTGTTTGACGTCAAACGTACACCTTAGGCTTTGTTGTATGATTCATTTGTAGTCAACCTCTATTAAACAATGACTCTTACAGCACCATCTATTGCTACATTCTGTAACTATTTATTTTTCTTCTACGATAGATTTTCCCCCTTCTCCGTTAATATTCCGTTGCAATTTGATTTTATTTTGACCAGTGGCGTTATTTCTGCAGCGGTTTGAAAGTTTAACTTTAATTATAGTCACCCTGTACATGAACTTGTTTTGTCCAAGTCCTACTTTTCTACATAATCTCCATCACGTTCTATGGCTGCACGCCATCGTTGTGGAAGAGCATGTATTCCCTGCTATTAAAAGCTATTAAAATACACGGTCGTCTGACGCACCGTGTATTGGGGGGGGGGGGGAGGAGGGGCAACTTTATGGTACGGACACGGCAGTCGCCTTACACAGTGTTAGTCACATTTTCCTCCAAGTCTGGTGTCCAAACATTTGGGGTACGTGCTTCATGATTTCTAGCTTCCTGAAACGACCCCGTGTCAGACAAACGGCGAAACACTGTTGCAAACATTGAGAGCTGTGCCAGAATGAGATTTTCACTCTGCAGCGGAGTGTGCG
The DNA here is from genome assembly GCF_021461385.2 of Schistocerca piceifrons. NCBI lineage: Eukaryota > Metazoa > Arthropoda > Insecta > Orthoptera > Acrididae > Schistocerca > Schistocerca piceifrons. The sequence continues at coordinate 139,367,478 of NC_060148.1, read as the reverse complement.
CTGATATGAAACTTCCTGGCAGATTAAAACTGTGTGCCGAACCGAGACTCGAACTCGGGACCTTTGCCTTTCGCGGGCAAGTGCTCTATCTATGGAGCTACCCAAGCACGACTCACGCCCCGTCCTCACAGCTTTATTTCAGCCAGTTTCATTGAGAGCTGTGGTTGTTGGCGGGAACAGATCTGATACAACGTTACTTCCAGCAACCCTTTGCTATTTGCCTTTCCGTAAGTAAGCACCATGTCGGCAAGTTCTCGATTCGAATATGGGGGGATTGTGTATAACGCTGCATCACGTCCACTACAAGGTGAATCAGCGAGAGAAGTGAATCGGACACAACGTTACCAATTACTGTGGCTTGAGAGGGCGCTAGGGCATGACATACGAGGACCAGTACCACCCTCTAGGAGGAAACCATGCATTCTCTGTAACAAAATAAGTGACCTCTAGCATGGAAACCATGCCTTTCCGTAAATAAGTCCGTTAGACTATTTTTGTTCCGTATCCTCTCATCGATCGAACGCTAGAGTTTGCACATGGTGGTAAAAATCACCCTATATAAAGGAGAAACGTTATTTAACATTGTTCCCAAAAATCTCTAATAGTTTACCTCAAAGTTTTACACAAGGCTCTTATAAGCGATTGAAAGAACATAAGCTACACATTTTCTTAAACAACAATGCACATATTTTTCTGTTAAAACCGAGTCCGAGAAAAACAGTGCTGTTCTGTGTTATGAAAAGTGTGACTTCGACTCCTTTCTCACAGATGGCTTCTGTTACGGTAGCAGAACGTTTAAACCATTATACAAAATTTTTATCCCTCATATATCGTTTCTCAGGGAATATAATTTTAAGCAATATATGTCTACCGAACAAAGTGCTCTTTTGTTTTCTTCCTCGAAGTCGGTTTTCACAAAAACTTGTATGATCAGAAATTTTTATTTCTACCTTATAGGCTTATGCTGTGTGAATGATCCTAAACTTTGTAATGCCATTTCTCCGTGGATTAAGACTGCGATGTAATGTCACTGAAGATGCTCCCCTCACATATCAAGCAGCTGCTGAGGTCTCTCTTGTACCCCAGATACCAATCATCGTAACCGATCTATCCATTCATTTTACGTCAATCAACATTTATTTTGCAATAACAGAGAATGCTCACGGTCTGTCATACAAGTACGTTGGAACGGATCTACGATCAGAGTGTTTGCACCGTCGTGAACTGTATTTACCGTTTCACTGACACTTGGCACACAGTAGCACAGAAACTAAAATTGTACTCTGTAGTACCAGGGCATAGGCTACAACAACTATTGTACAAACAACAGTACATGAGTGTACAGGGTGAAGCGAAATTCACGCACTCTGGCTTCGCAGCCCACCACATGTGCAGTAACGACCTCTGTCAACTCACACATCCAGCGCTGTACGGTTGGTGCTGTTGGAGGCGAACCACGGCCGAGTTCTACCGGCGGTGCCTGAAAGGCGCACTCGGCACACCAGCAGACGACCAGCAGTACCTGCCGCGACTGAGGAGAACCGAGGCGAAACTCCTTCAAGTAAAGAAACAACAAATGAGAGGCGTCCTCAGCAGAAGCAAGGCGTATGGCGAGGTGGATCAAGAGCCACTCACCGTGCACCGCCTACAGGGTGTCCAGAAAAGGACTCCCTGATTTCAAAATTAGGTATCTCGAAAACAAAGATTGATAGAGGAATACAATAAACGGTATGTTTATTGTGAAAGCTGTAATAAGTTTATACAGCAGTTTGAAATAATAGTTACAAAAGCTGCTAACAGATGGCGCTGTACGCTATACAGCTCATATCAGCATACATAAGTCAAATAATCGTATGAAAACAATCTTTGCAAACAATCACATCACAATGTTTTCAAAATGTTCACCATTGGCACTACAGAGGTGACGCAAACGAAGAATGAAATTCGCCATCACATTTCGTAGTGTCTCAACCGAAATGGATTCACATGCCACAGAGATCGCCGATTCGAGCTCGTCCAGCGTGGCGGGATGCTTCGGGTAGACCGTGTCTTTCACTGTGCCCCACAAAAAAAGTCACAGGGAGTCAAATCCGGCGAATATGGAGGCCAATCCATGCCTGCAGCAGTAAATTTGGGATATTCCAAAGCAATGACTCGATTCCCGAAGCATTCCCCAAGAAAGCGAAACACTTGTTCGGTCCGATGTGGTCGGGCTCCATCTTGCATAAACCATTCAGTACCTGGTCGATCCCCTAACGCTTGCTGTGTGGCGACAAATTGTTCCAAAATTGCAACGTAACGTGCACCAGGGCCAGTAATGCCTCTGCTGCATACTGCAGCCCACACAGTAACTTTAGGAGAATACACGGGTTTCGCTTCACACCAATATGGCTTTTCGGAATCCCAAAATCGCCAGTTCTGCTTATTCACGTATCCATTCATCTGTAAACCAGATGCAGCCCAACATCAAATCCTTCACTATCAATCATTGTGAGCATCTGATTAGCAAAGGCAACCCTTTGTTGCACAGCTCGTACGGGTATGGCCTGGTGCGTTTGAATTTTGAATGGAAACATGTGTAGGCTCTTTCTCAGTATTTTCTGCGTGCTGAAACGCTTCAAACCAGTCTCAGATGCAATTCTACGGACGGATGACATTGGATTTCGCTGAATAATTCCAGAAACTGTGGCGATATTTTCAGGCGTAACTGCGGTTTGCTTGCGGCCAACATGCCCCTCTAGATCATCAGTTACACTGCCTGTTCCTTGAAATTTTGCGAAGAGCGTACGAATGGTTTTCGCATCGGATCCTTTTGGAACATTAAATCGTGCTTGAGATCTTTGCCTTGTTGCTGTACTCGTACGGAGTACATTGAAAAAGTTCAGAGAAGGGCAGCACGTTTTGATTTATCGCGAAATATGAGACAGAGTGTCACTGAAATGATGCTGGATTTAGGCTGGACATCATTAAAGCACAAGCGTTTTACGTTGTGGAGCAATCTTCTCACGAAATTTAAATCACCAACTTTCTCCTCCGAATGCGAAAATATTTTGTTGACGTCGACCTACGTAAAGAGAAACGATCCCCATGATAAAATGAGCTCGTACGGAAGGATATAGGTATTCACCGTTTCCGCGCGCTATACGAGATTGGAATAATAGAGAATTGTGAAGGTGATTCGATGAATCCTATGCCATGCACTTAAATGTTATTTACAGAGTATCCGTGTAGTTGTAGACGAAGATGAGGTCAGACTTTTTCTTCGCATGTGTCGACAGCCTGCAGTTGAAAGCGTCGCGGAGCTCGAGGGCAATATCGCAGGGGTCCACGCTTCTCCACTATTACTGAGGAACGCTGTAGGCACCTCTGGGCCACATTTGAAACTTATGCGTTTCAGTCGGAGACAGTTACGGGGTTTCGTAAAAGCGGTCCTTTAATTCTGTTGCGCAGTGTAGTGCTTGAATGCGTTTTGCGAAGACGGTCTTCAACAGCTAGTTGTACAACCCAGCCGCACGGTGTGGCCGCGCGGTTTGAAGCACCATGTCACGGATTGCGGAGCCCCTCCTGCCGGAGGTTCGAGTCCTCTCTCTTGTTCTTAGCATAAGTTAGTTTAAGTAGTGTGTAGTGTCTTGAAAGGAGGGTATAAGATGAACATCAACAAAAGCAAAACGAGGATAATGGAACGTAGTCGAATTAAGTCGGCTGATGCTGAGGGAATTAGATTAGGAAATGAGACAATTAAAGTAGTAAAGGAGTTTTGCTATTTGGGGAGAAAAATAACTGATGATGGTCGAAGTAGAGAGGATATAAAATGTAGACTGGCAATGGCAAGGAAAGCGTTTCTGAAAAAGAGAAATTTGTTAACATCGAGTATTGATGTAAGTGTCAGGAAGTCGTTTCTGAAACTATTTGTATGGAGTGTAACCATGTATCGAAGTGAAACGTGGACGATAAATAGCTTAGACAAGAAGAGAATAGAAGCTTTCGAGATGTGGTGCTACAGAAGAATGCTGAAGATGATAACTAATGAAGAGGTATTGAATAGAATTGAGGAGAAGAGGAGCTTGTGGCACAACTTGACTAGAAGAAGGGAGTAGGACATGTTCTGAGACATCGAGGGATGACCAATTTACTATTGGAGAGCCACGTGGAGGGTAAACATCGTAGAGGGAGACCAAGAGATGAATACACAAGCAGATTCAGAAGGATGTAGGCTGCAGTAGGTACTGGGAGATGAAGAAGGTTGCACAGGATAGAGTAGCACAGAGAGCTGCATCAAACCAGTCTGAGGACTGAAGACCACAACAACAACAACAAGTCTAGGGACCAATGACCTCAGCAGTTTGGTCCCTTAGGAATTCACACATTTCTACAACCTACACGCAATGAAATTAATTTAGACCTTGCAGTTACAGGCAGGCCTCTGCTTAACGACAGTGTAAGTATAGAAATAGAGATTAGTGATAATGATGTCAAAATAGCTTCGATTGTTATCGAAGTTCGTAAACTCAACAGAAAGACTGGGCTACAAATTATGCTGGACCAGGTAAGCGGCAATTAGCTCCCAACTTAAATATCGCGCAGAGAAGGCATTTATTGCGTTTTTCCGCTTGTATACTTTAGATACTAACAGAATCTCTTTGGATTTTCTGCCAGGTTTCGATACAAAGTTCTATTGTGGAAACTACTGTAAGCATCTCGCATTGAAGTGCGCGCTAAATTTCGAGTTTCTGTAATAGATTGTCAGTCTTGTAGATAAATTTGACACGCTTTTCTCGTTGTTTCTGACACAATATTGTGCACTGTTTTGCGTATAAAGTCGTTTGTTAATTAATTTGGTACAAATCTCTCAATTGCTGTCGATATTATTTCTTTAAGTGCAACCCACAGCTGGTCTACACTTACGTTGTTATTTTGGAAGGAGAGGAGATTGTCTCTCAGCAAAGCGTAAGTGAATTTTTATCTGCTTTTTTGAATAAATGTATATTTATTTTTGGAGGATTCGGGCGTTACAGTATTCAATTTCACTACGACCGCCCTGTGTTCGCTAATCCCTGTATCCGTTCTGCAGCTCGTCATTAACTCAGGATTATTTGTTGCCAAGAGGTCGAGTGCGTCTTTACAACAGTTTACTATTCGAGTGGGCACGTGAACTAATTACACGAAATAATTTTCAGAGAATGCGTTTAGCACAATTTCGGATGATGTTTTATGCATACCTCCGTATTTAAATATGTATTTTCGCCGACATATCGAGGGTAAATTGCAGCCACCACCAACTATAATTGTACGCGCCGGATACGTGTTAGAAATTAAACTCAAGTTTTCTTTCAACCTTTCAGCAATCGAATCATCTGAATTGAGAGGTCGGTAAAAGGATCCAACTGTCATTTTATTCCGCTTGTCAGGATTGACCTCTACCCATACTAACTCACAGGAAGTATCTATTTCAGTTTGTACACAAGATAAACTGCTTCTAACAGTAACGAACACGCCGTCACCGAAGGTATTTATCCTATCGTTTCTGAACATCGTTAGGTCCTGCTAAAAAATTTCGGATGAACTTATCTCCGACTTTACTCAACTGTCAGTGCCTATAACGATTTCAGCAGTTTTCTATTAGCGCCTTCATCTCTGTTACTTTCCCAACACATCCACGTCAATTTACAACTGTTATAGCGATGGTTCCTAGTAGATATCCAGCTATTAGCAAGACACAGTTACTCTACATGAAACGTTTATTGATACGTATACTACATTTAAGCGTCAAAGAAACTGGTATAGATATGTGTATTGGAATATAGATATATGTAAACAAGCAGAATATGCACTGCGGTCGGCAACCCCTATGTAAGACAAGTGTCTGGCGCAGTTGTTAGGTCGGTTTCTGCTGCTACAACGGTAGGTTATCAAGGTTTAAGTGAGTTTGAACGTGGTGTTATAGTCGTCGCACGAGCGATGGGACACAGCATCTCGAGGTAGCGACGAAGTGGGAATTTCCCCGTACGACCATTTCACGAGTGTACCGTGAATATCAGGAATCTGGTACAATATCAAATCTCCGACATGGCTGCGGTCGGAAAAAAGATAATGCAAGAACGGGACCAAACACTACTGAAGAAAAGTGTTCAACGTGCCAGATGTATAGCCCTTTCGCAGATTGCTGCAGATTTCAATGCTGGGCAATCAACAAGTGTCTGCGTGTGAACCATTCAACGAAACATCGTCTATATGGGCTTTCGGAGCAGAAATCCCCCCTTGTGTACCCTTGATTACTGCACAACACCAAGCTTTACGACTAGCCTGCTCTATTGCTTAGTGTTTTTAGTAATTGCTTACTGTGTGACTCTTTGACGTAGGTTCGAGCAACTGAAAGAAAGACAAATGTTCAGCTTCAACTAATATGGCTCGGTCTCCTTAATTTTTAGTAAACGAACCTATCTGAGGAACGAACGGAAACATACGACCCATTATACTCCGTCCACGTTTCTGTAACAGTCAGCTTAACATCTGCTCACGTGAAATCGAAATGGCGGTGCTCAGTTCGACTACACTTGAATACCATTTGCTGTCTTTACGGATATCTCATTCTAGCTTCTCTACGGAATTCCGTTGCTGCTAAGATGAGAGGCACTGACGAAACGACTCCCTTTCGGATTTGGAAATGTTGCGTGCATTATGGCAGTGCAACATTCGGGAGTTACAAAATGCTGATGAAAATCTTTATTACAATGCGAGGTGCTTTAAAGAGGCAGACAAATAGGCACCTCAGACCGACGCCGACTCACGTCCATAGTATAGTTCTCAATCGATCCCACCCCTTCTTCTCTTAATTAATGCCGTGTCGGGTACAGGTCACACTTCCGATTGCAGCAATTAAGGGTTACCTGTTTTTGACCGGCCTGCACGCATGAACAAGTGATTCCATGAGCTGTATCATACCCCAATCATTTTTTTGTAAGTTCAAAACACAGAACCACGCGGCTGCTACGGTCGCAGGTTCGAATCCTACCTCGGACATCGATGTGTGTGATGTCCTTAGGTTAGTTAGGACTACGTAGTTCTAAGTCTAGGGGACTGATAACCTCAGATGTTAAGTCCCATAGTGCTTAGCGCCATTTTTGCAGACCACAGGGAAGTTTGCACGCAAAACTATTTTTCCGGGGAGGGGCGCAAATTGGAAAGCTAATTTTACCTACGGTGACTTTTTACGTTATAATATAAATACAGTCTCGATTAAACCTTTCAGTAGATCGGTCAGGTCGACAAGATTTGACTCTCTGTTTTCATTCGCATTAAATGATCCGTGAACGTGTTAATAGCACAAACTAGATGAATATTTGTTTAATTTACAACAGTGTTACTGAAGTATCAATCTCACTTAGTACTCCCTTCGCTGTGCCTTTTTATACAATTTTTCCGGGACTGGCTGGTTAGTGCGCGTTACCACTTACATGAGTCGGCACCTTCGACGTTTACTATTAATTTATCTAGCCTTATCCTTTATTTAGGTCCTACCTTTCCCTAGTAAGATTGTAATTTAATTATTTGATGTAGCCTACCTAGACAGCAGAAACACGAAATAAGATCATGGGGGGGGGGGGGTAGTCTTGTTTATTTGTTTGTTATATCGAATTGATGGACAAGAATTCTGTCCAGTCTCGTGCTTAGGAATAACGAGTGATCAAACGCCGATCGCTGTGACTTAGAATTTCAGATATATTTACTTGAAAACGACTTTTTTGTCGGCTTTCGAAGAGAGGCATCTTTACAACTCGTTAAATAAATTTGTCTTGCTTAGAAGTTATTATGGCGTGGATTGGATGCTTAATGACATTTCTGTTTTTAAAAATTGAAATTACGAACTAAATGATTCGCATCACTCGCATTAATTCCAGTGATTGGAGATGCTATGGTGATCTTCTTTGTATCTGCAGTACAGTTGAAGTAAGGATACAGGATAGTGAAGCGCTGGTTTACCGCACTTCCTTCTTCACTGATAACACACCCACACTATAACAAACAAATTGGATCGAAAGTTGTCTTACTAGTTGTTCGATGAATAATCGCTAGTTAAGCGAGCGAATGTCTTCACTTTTTATGTGGTTGGAGATGCTTACTTTGACATGATTGGACAGGGGCTTTGAGATCATGCTCGTATTTATAGGTCTATTCCACTCCAAGTGACAGTTCCTGCTGAATTCAGTCACTATTTTTTTCTACACGAAAGGTATCAATTTAATTTATACAAGTTTTCGAACAAAGGTTCGAAAGACCTTGAGTCTATTATTTCCTGTTCGGAAATGGCCCAGATGCAGACTTGTATGTCTAAGTATGGCACTGAGACTCGAGACAGGAAGATAGTTATCTGAAACGTATCCTAAGATTATTTATTTATTTCCAACTACAGGGAAAACCTTGCGTGAATACAGATTTAGTGATGAAACTGTCCACCATTTACTCTGCTTCACAAGAGTTTTAGCCTCATTTAGGTTGGTGAATCTGCTGTTGTTCATCAACTTCTTTACCCCTGAAACTCTTTTCACTTTCAGTCATAATCAAGATTGAATAATATTAAGAAAGTACACTGGAGCACCTAAGAAACTGTTGTAGGCATGCGTATTCGAATACAGAGATTTGTAAGCAGGCAGAATACGGCGCTGCGGTCGCTGCGAAAACAAGTGTCTGGCGCGGTTGTTAGATGGGTTACTGCTGCTACAGTGGCAGGCTATGAAGATTTAAGTGAGTTTGAACGTGACGTTGTAGTCGGCGCACGTGCGATGGGACACAGCGCCTCAGAGACAACGATGAAGTCGGGATTTTCCCGTATGACCATTTCACGAGTGTACAGTGAATATCGGAATTGCAGTAAAACATCTAAACTCCACCATTGTTGTGGCCAGGAAAAGATGCTGCAGGAATGGGACCAAAGATGACTGAAGAGAATCGATCAACGTGACAGAAGTATAACCCTTCCGCAAAATGCTGCAGATTTCAGTGCTGGGCCGTCAACGTCATCGTGTGAACCATTGAACGAAACATCGTGTACCCTCGATGGCTGCACGACACAAAGCTTTACACCTTGCCTGGGGCCATCATCACCGAGACTGGACTGTTGATGAGTGGAAACATGCTGAGAGGTTGGAAGTGTCTCGTTTCAAATTGTATCGAGTGGATGGACGTGCACAGGTATGGAGACAACCTCAAGACTCTGTGGGCCCTGCATGTCAGCAGGGGACTGTTCAAGCTGGTGGAGGCTCTGTAATTGTGTGGGCTGTGTGCAGCTGGAGTGATATTGGACCCCTGACCCGTGACAAGTACGTAAGTATCCTATCTGATCACCTGCATCCATTCACGCCCATTGTGCATTCCGACCGACTTGAGCAATTCCAGCAGGACAATGCGACACCCCATACATCCAGCATTCCTACAGTGTATCTGCAGGAACACTCTTCTGAATTTAAACACTTCCGCTGGCCACCAAACTCCCCAGACATGATCATTATCGAGCGTATCTGGGATATCTTGCAATGTGCTATTCGGGAGAGATCTCCACCCCCTCGTACTGTTACGTATTTATGGACAGCCCCGCAGGATTCGTGGTGTCAGTTCCCTCCAGCACTACTTCAGACGCTAATAGAGTCCATGCCACGTCGTGTTGCAACACTTCTGTGTGCTGGTAGGAGCCGCGCACGATATTAGGCAGGTGTATCAGTTTCTTCGGCTTTCCATTGTACTCAGTTTAAGCCCAAACTTTTTCGGGGGGTGGGGGGGAGGGTGGGGGAGGGTGCGTCCCCAACTTCCTCCCACCTGCATGTGGGACTGATCACAGTTGGGAAAAGCTCCAGTAGTGGTAGTCACGTAGAACCGCAATGATGAGCCGTAAGAGGGGGAGGTCGTGTGAAATTCCACGGGGAAAAATACCGTCGTTTGAGCGGTTGACGCAGAGAAGAAGCAGGGCGGGTACTCACGGCGAGGGCGATGTTGGCGCTGGTGATGCCCGCCACCGACGCCGCCGCCGCCAACATCAGCAGCGCTCCGGGCCCCATGCTTGGAGCCGGCGCGTCTCTCTGCCTCTCTACGCCTGCCTCTGCCTCCGCCTCCACCTCCGTTCTGCGCTGTCCCGGTCGCAGAGCTGCGACCCTGCACTGTCTGTCGCCCCCGGCTGTCCTGCTCTTTTGTAATTGCGTCGCCAGATGCCACAAAGCGGTCCCTGCGAACTGCGCGCTTGTCCACCGCCGATACCATCTCTCCCCCACTCCTCGTCCGTCGTATGTGTGCGACCCTGTCCTTCTGCTCTTCCTGTTTTGCAGCTTGTGTCAGCTGTTGGAGTGTAATTCGCCGCTGCCAGGTTAGCGTGGTTTGCTAGCGAAATGGAATTCCTCATTTCATTTCCCAACGACCTTCTCTCCTTTTTTTCTCTAATTTGCGAAGTTTGAATTGTCTACTACTCTTCCTTGTCAGGTCAGATGAATGCTTTGACTCCAGAAGCATTACTATCGACACACAAGCCTGTAAATCTGGTACTGTGGTATCAGACATTTCCTTTAGGAAAAATTTTTGTTTTTCTGATTACGATTACAATTGCATACATTATTATACCGCTATCCCAGAACACTGTACCACTTCCAGGTTCTCTACGTAGTGGACTCCAGTGGCAACAAAAAATTTCATTTTCAATATTTCACACAATTATTCGCCGTATGTAGAAATTTAAAATTTTGTCATAATCTACTCATTAAGATTTGACAGAAGTGATGTTATAGCGGCATGCACATAAACAGATGTCGATAGGATCGCATACACGAGGTACAGCTGCTGTAGCTGTCATTTGTACTCATTCGTGTGAAAAGGATTCCGACGTGATTATAACCGCACGCGGGAAATTAACGGACTGTGACCGCAGATGGTAGTTGGAGCTACAGAATCGACGCCCGAAATCATTAGGGAATTCAATATCCCAACAGCCACAGCGTCAAAAGTGTCCCGAGAATACCAAAATTCGGGCACTGCCTCTCAGCACGGAGGACACAGTGGCCGAAGGCCTTCACTTAACGACCGAGAGCAGCCACGTTTGTGTAGAGTTGTCAGTGCTGACAGACAAGCTACAGTGCATGAAATAACCACAGAAATCAGTGTGTCACGACGAGGCGAAATTTGGTGTTAATGGGCTGTGGCAGCAGACGGCCGGTCACACTGCTTTTGCCAACAGCACGACGTCGCCTGCAGCGCCTCTCCTGGGTTCCTGACCAGACCGGCTGAAGCCTAGACGACTGGGAAACCATATCCTGGCCACATGAGTACGGATTTCAATTGGTAAGGGCTGATGGTAAGTCCTGAGTGTGGCGCAGATGCCATAAGGCCATAGACCAACTTGTCAACAAGAGACTGTGCAAGCTGGCGGCGGCTCCACAATGGTGCGGTCTGTGTTTACATAGAGTAGACTGGGCCTTTTAGTCCAGCGGAACCGATCACTGACTTCAAATAGTTACGTTCTTCTGCCTGGAGATCATTTGCAGCCATTAATGTTGTTTGTGGTCTTCTTAAAGTCTGGGGGTACTTCGCCTATCTCATGTATCTTGCACACCAGATGGAAGAGTTTTGTTTTTGTCATGGCTGGCTTTCCCAGAAGTATCAGTAGCTCTGAGGAAATTCCGTACGGCTCATTGTCAAATTCTTCTCGCGGTATCGTATCCTCTATCTGACATTCATTTACATATTTCAAGCTAGTTTCCCTGCAAAGACCCTCTATACTCCTTCCAAATTTCAGCTCTCTCTTCTTTGCTTATTACTGGTTTTCCATCTGAGCTCATGATATCCATACAGTTCCTCTTCTTTTCTCCAAATATCTCTACAGTTTTCCTGTAGGCGGTGTCTAGCTTTCCCCTAGTTATATATGGGTCTATATACTTACATTTGTCCTTTAGCCATCCATGATTAGCCATTTTGCACTTACAGTCAGTCTCATTTTTTAGATGTTTGTAGTCCTTTCCACATGCCTCATTTGCTCCATTGTTATATTTTCTCCTTTCGTCAATTAAATTCATTATATCCCGTAATATCTAAGGATTTCTCCTAAGGATTTATCTATATGATCCTCTGCTGCCTTCACTATTTCATCTCTCAGAACTACCCAATCGTCGTCTACTGTACTCCTTTTCCTTGTTTCAGTCAATCGATGCCTATTGCTCTCATTAAAATTCTCAATAACTTCTAGTTCTTTCAACTTATCAAAGTCCCATCTCCTTAATTTCCTACCTTTTTCAATTTCTTTAGTTTCAATCTGCAGTTTATAACCAGTAAATTAAGAGAAACAACAGATTTACATCATTATACGTTTTTATACAGAGGCGTTGAGAAACAGGTTCATGGGAAGACGGGCATAGCCATGATAACGGATTCAGAGTGGAAGGAGAGAATTACACCCTGCACTTTTCATAATGAGTGATTAACGCTTTAAAGGTCGAAAACAGAGCAAGGTCACCTACCTGTGACTGGAGATCATTGGTCTGAAAAGAGATGAATATAGGACTCAGATAATGTTTACGAAAAGCTCCTGCTTGTGTGTGCGGAAGTAAACGAACCATACTTGATTTATTTATGTGAGGGTTGGAATGTCTGAGTGGGTAATAACAGGATTAAAGGCGTGGTAGGGAGATACGGAGGATATACTGTAAATTCAAATGGTAATGAGAGAAGAAGTTTTTTTACATACGCTAAGTTCATGGTAACTAAAACGTTCTTCCGAAAGAAAACTATTCATAAAAACACTTGGCCCAACACATGAGATAAATGAGTTATATATTTTAGTAAGTGAGTTGTTTCTTTCCTTAGTGTAACACATTAAAATTTTCACGCAGTGTGATATTTTCAGAGACCATTTTTTGTTACGGCCAAAACAGCATTTCTAATATAGTGGAGGAGACTCGTGGGTTCATCCCCTACAGGTAAAGAAAAGTCATCAATTTTACATTACAGTTTTTAAAAGATCCTTCATCTTCAGATCTCTACCACCAAAGATTGCATTATTATTTAGTAAATTCACCTACACAAAATGATGGAATCGGGAACATCAAATATCTACATCTACATCTACGTCCATACTCCGCAAGCCACCTGACGGTGTGTGGCGGAGGGTACCTTCAGTACCTCTATCGGTTCTCCCTTCTATTCCAGTCTCGTATTGTTCGTGGAAAGAAGGATTGTCGGTATGCCTCTGTGTGGGCTTTAATCTCTCTGATTTTATCCTCATGGTCTCTTCGCGAGATATACGTGGGAGGGAGCAATATACTGCTTGACTCTTCGGTGAAGGTATGTTCTCGAAACTTCAATAAAAGCCCGTACCGAGCTACTGAGCGTCTCTCCTGCAGAGTCTTCCACTGGAGTTTATCTATCATCTCCGTAACGCTTTCGCGATTACTAAATGATCCTGTAACGAAGCGCGCTGCTCTCCGTTGGATCTTCTCTATGTCTTGTATCAACCCTATCTGGTACGGATCCCACACTGCTGAGCAGTATTCAAGCAGTGGGCGAACAAGCGTACTGTAACCTACTTCCTTTGTTTACGGATTGCATTTCCCTAGGATTCTTCCAATGAATCTCAGTCTGGCATCTGCTTTACCGACGATCAACATTATATGATCATTCCATTTTAAATCACTCTTAATGCGTACTCCCAGATAATTTATGGTATTAACTGCTTCCAGTTGCTGTCCTGCTATTTTGTAGCTAAATGATAAAGGATCTATCTTTCTGTATATTCGCAGCACATTACACTTGTCTACATTGAGATTCAATTGCCATTCCCTGCACCATGCGTCAATTCGCTGCAGATCCTCCTGCAGTTCAGTACAATTTTCCATTGTTACAACCTCTCGGTACACCACAGCATCATCTGCAAAAAGCCTCAGTGAACTTCCGATGTCATCCACCAGGTCATTTATGTATATTGTGAATAGCAACGGTCCTATGACACTCCCCTGCGGCGCACCTGAAATCACTCTTACTTCGGAAGACTTCTCTCCATTGAGAATAACATGCTGCGTCCTGTTATCTAGGAACTCCTCAATCCAATCACACAATTGGTCTGATAGTCCATATGCTCTTACTTTGTTCATTAAACGACTGTGGGGAACTGTATCGAACGCCTTGCGAAAGTCAAGAAACACGGCATCTACCTGTGAACCCGTGTCTATGGCCCTCTGAGTCTCGTGGACGAATAGCGCGAGCTGGGTTTCACATGACCGTCTTTTTCGAAACCCATGCTGATTCCTACAGAGTAGATTTCTAGTCTCCAGAAAAGTCATTATACTCGAACACAATACGTGTTCCAAAATTCTGCAACTGATCGACGTTAGAGATATAGGTCTATAGTTCTGCACATCTGTTCGACGTCCCTTCTTGAAAACGGGGATGACCTGTTCCAATCCTTTGGAACGCTACGCTCTTCTAGAGACCTACGGTACACCGCTGCAAGAAGGGGGGCAAGTTCCTTCGCGTACTCTGTGTAAAATTGAACTGGTATCCCATCAGGTCCAGAGGCCTTTCCTCTTTTGAGCGATTTTGTTTCTCTATCCCTCTGTCGTCTATTTCGATATCTACCATTTTGTCCTCTGTGCGACAATCTAGAGAAGGAACTACAGTGCAATCTTCCTCTGTGAAACAACTTTGGAAAAAGACATTTAGTATTTCGGCCTTTAGTCTGTCATCCTCTGTTTCAGTACCATTTTGGTCACAGAGTGTCTGGACATTTTGTTTTGATCCACCTACCGCTTTGACATAAGACCAAAATTTCTTAGGATTTTCTGCCAAGTCAGTACATAGAACTTTACTTTCGAATTCATTGAACGCCTCTCGCATAGCCCTCCTCACACTACATTTCGCTTCGCGTAATTTTTGTTTGTCTGCAAGGCTTTGGCTATGTTTATGTTTGCTGTGAAGTTCCCTTTGCTTCCGCAGCAGTTTTCTAACTCGGTTGTTGTACCACGGTGGCTCTTTTCCATCTCTTACGATCTTGCTTGGCACATACTCATCTAACGCATAATGTACGACGGTTTTGAACTTTGTCCACTGATCCTCAACACTATCTGTACTTGAGACAAAACTTTTGTGTTGAGCCAACAGGTACTCTGAAATCTGCTTTTTGTCACTTTTTCTAAACAGAAAAATCTTCCTACCCTTTTTAATATTCCTATTTACGGCTGAAATCATCGATGCCGTAACCGCTTTATGATCGCTGATTCCCTGTTCTGCGTTAACTTTTTCAAATAGTTCGGGTCTGTTTGTCACCAGAAGGTCTAATATGTTATCCCCACGAGTCGGTTCTCTGTTTAACTGCTCAAGGTAGTTTTCAGATAAAGCACTTAAAAAAATTTCACAGGATTCTTTGTCCCTGCCACCCGTTATGAACGTTTGAGTCTCCCAGTCTATATCTGGCAAATTAAAATCTCCACCCAGAACTATAACATGGTGGGGAAATCTACTCGAAATATTTTCCAAATTATCCTTCAGGTGCTCAGCCACAACAGCTGTTGAGCCAGGGGGCCTATAGAGACATCCAATTACCATGTCTGAGCCTGCTTTAACCGTGACCTTCACCCAAATCATTTCACATTTCGGATCTCCGTCAATTTCCTTCGATACTATTGCACTTCTTATCGCTATAAACACGCCTCCCCCTTCACTGTTCAGCCTGTCTCTACGGTATACATTCCAATCTGAGTTTAGGAATTCATTACTGTTTACGTCTGGTTTCAGCCAACTTTCTGTCCCTAGTACTATATGGGCATTGTGACCGTTTATTAATGAGAGCAGTTGTGGACCTTTCTATAGACGCTCCTGCAGTTTACTATTAGCACATTAATATTGTTATTCCCTGTTGCATTTTGCCTACTCCTACCTTGCCGCGTCTCAGGAGGCGTCTTGTCGGGCCTAGGGAGGGGATTCTCTAACCTAAAAAACCCCCATGTGCACTCCACACATACTCCGCTACCCTTGTAGCCGCTTCCGGCGTGTAGTGCACGCCTGACCTATTCAGGGGGACCCTACATTTCTCCACCCGATAGCGGAGGTCGAGAAATTTGCACCCCAGATCTCCGCAGAATCGTCTGAGTCTCTGGTTTAAGCCTTCCACTCGGCTCCAAACCAGAGGACCGCGATCGGTTCTGGGAACGATACTACAAATTGTTAGCTCTGATTCCACCTCGCGAGCGAGGCTTTCCGCCTTTACCAATTCCGCCAACCGCCTGTACGAACTGAGGATGACCTCTGAACCCAGACGGCAGGAGTCATTGGTGCCGACATGAGCAACAATTTGCAGTCGGGTGCACCCAGTGCTCTCTATCGCCGCCGGCAGGGCCTCCTCCACATCTCGGATGAGGCCCCCCGGCAAGCAGACAGAGTGAACACTGGCCTTCTTCCCGGACCTTCCCGCTATTTCCCTAAGGGGCTCCATCACCCGCCTAACGTTGGAGCTCCCAATAACTAATAAACCCCTCCCCCCGTGTGCCTGCTCGGACCTTGCTGAAGGAGCAGCCACATGTCCACTCACAGGCAGAGCGGGCGATGCCACACGGCCAGCCTCCACATTGACCCTCCGCCTCGTGCGCCGCGAACACCGCTGAACCCGCCACTCCCCTTGGGGAGACAGCAGTTGAAGCAGTAAGTAAGCAAACTAAATAGCGAAAGGAGAAAAGAATTGTAATTTGGAATGAAAAAATTAAAGAAATAGTTTAAGAGAAACAAAGACTATATGAGTGTTTGCTGCAATGATCAAGCAAGCGAAAGATATAGACCGATGAGAAGAAAGCAGAATCACTAACAAGAAAGGCGCATCGTGGTTGTTACATTTGAAGCAGAGACAGAATGTGATGTTTATGACAGATAGCACTTTGCTTTAACAATGTTAAGAGACTAAAACAGATACGATGTAGAACAAATAAATGTAATATGTCAGGAATAACGGATAGAAAATTACAAGAATCTGTAGTATAATCCATGGGCAAGTAATCATTATGAAAATATAACTGATTATGTTAACACTAATTTAATAACCCTAGAAGATACAGAATATTTTACTGAAAAAGAAAATTGTGGGAAAACTAAAAGAAATAGAGTAGGATTGTACTAGCAGAATATGGTATGAGGTATATGATATGCAAGCTTGAAGAGGAATACAATAAGGCTGGCCTGAATATTACGGTTAGTTGGTTGATTCAGGAGAGGGGATCATACAGCAAAGTCATCGGTCCCATCAGATTATGGAACGATGGAGAAGGAAGTCGGCCGTGCCCTTTCACAGGAACCATCCCAGCATTTACCTGAAGTGATTTAGGGAGATCAAGGAAAACCTAAATCGGGATGGCTGGACACAGGATTGAATCGTCATGCGAGTCCAGCGTGCTGAACACTGCACCACCTCGCTCAGTGCCTGAAGGTGAACATGAAGAAGTGTGAGTAGTTGCCCGTTGGAACGGAAAAGTAAATAATTTGGAGGTAGATGAAAAAGTGATTGGCCGTATGGAAAAGGCAAAATGTGGTATTATTTAATGAACAGAGCGCAAGTAATGATGAAATCACAAGTAGGTTTAATAAAGAAGGAGCTGTAAGAAGAGCAATTAACTCTGTTCTGAGAAAGAAAAAGATCAGAAGAGAATGTATAAACCTGCAGTGCACAATGTAGCAGCCTTGAGATGGATTGCTTAAGGTGAAGCTCAAGCTGTACTAGGATGTATATAATAAGAAATGACGCTATCCGACAAATGGTGAAAATGGATGGGGATATCTGTGACGACGTCGAACAGAAACAGCTTATGTTGTTTGGCCGTGAGGATAGGATGAACTTAGTGGAACTTGGTAGTTATACCGAATAGCATACCACGGTGGAAATAATCCCAGTGGAAGGAAAGAGGTCGCTCACAACGCAAATGGCAAAATGATGTGGAGGAGGCAATGGAAACACGGAATATGAACGTTCAGGAACTAAAGACAGAAGGGCGAAGATGCGGCGCCAGCCAAAGATAATCCACAAGAAGAAGAAGAAGAAGGCAAAACTGCAAAAAATGTCCAGGACTTGATGGGATAAATATAGAACATATTATACGTGTTTGATTACTGATTTTGTTTTATTTATACATCCGATCAATACCCGCTAACTGAAAGCTAGAATTCCAGAACATATTTATACAGCAAAAAATGTCTCCAGTGTTAAAAAAGAAGAAGGGGATCTCAGGAAAACTTGAAATTACGAAAGTTTCATATTGTTAAACACTGCCTACAAAATATATTTAGCTGTATTAAATAACTGCTTAAAGAATATGAGAGATCTGTTGTTTATAGTGCCTTCATAAGTGTAAGGTAATGTAGCAATAATTTATTTACAGTGCAAGAACTAATACGAAGAAGGTAATTTAATTTACCAACTTCAGCAGATTTCATAGATTTTGAAAAATCATTTGACAGATTGATATGTAGAGTAAGTGGAAAATTATTGCAGAACCTGGATACCCAAATCATTTAATAAATTGCATCAAGTGTCTGCGTAGTGGGACTTACATTGTTCTTGACGCCACGAATTAAAGAGAGTAAAAGATTTTAATAAAACAAGGTTCAAGACAAGAATTCATTTCGTTGCCTACTCTTTTTAATGTTTATACATACGATGCCATTCGAAAATGGAAAGAAAGAGCACCGAAAGGTATCCAAATAAACAGGATTTAATGTTATCGTACTATACACTGATGAGCTAAATCATTATGACTACCTGCTTAATAGCTTGTTTGTCCGTCTTTGGAACGAGATACATCACTGATTCTGCGTATCAGGAACCAGATAGTTTGTCGGTAGGTTTTTGGAGGTACGGCATTAGATGTCTACGCGCAGGCTGCGTAATTCGCGTAAATATGGGGTCGCTCAATTGAGTACGCGGTGAATGTGCCCGACAGCTATCCACATGGGTTCCACAGCTTTTACGTCAGGCCAGTCTGGACGCCGAGACGTCAACGTGAGTTCACTGAAATGTTCATCAAACCACTGTAGGACGGGTCTGACTCCGAGGCATTGACAGTTGTACTGCCGAAAGATGACATCGCCGTCAGGGGAGACACCGAGCTTGGAGGGATGCAGGTAGTTAGCAGCTGCCAGCGTGTCTTCCATTGCTACCACAGGTCCCATGCGAGCGCAGGACAATGCCTGCCACAGCATAACACTGCTGCCACCAGCCCGCATCTGTGGGGCGCTGCACGTCTCGAGGTGCCGCTCGCCTCCCTGGCGGCGTTTGTGGAGACGGCCGTCGACTTAGTGTAGCAGAAATCTGACTCACCCCAAGAGCCGACACTTTCCCATTGACCGACGGTCGAATAGCGATGGTCTGGTGCCCACTGCAGTAGTAAATGACGACGTCGCTGTCTCGACACGCGCACACGTAGCGGTGGTCTGCTGCACACCTCCATGTTCCACAGTGGACGATGGACGGTGTGCTCCGAAACACCAGCACTGTGTTGTTCCGGCAGAGGTGCCACTGACCATCACTTGCCCCACTTCACACAGCAGACACGCCTCCGAACCCCACATTCTGTGAAGAGCCGTGGACGTCCAACCATTTAGCGCCCAGTAGCAGTTTGACTGTCGTTCCGCCTCTTCCTGTACGTGCTCACGGCAGTAGCACGTGAACATTCGACCAGCTTCGCCATTTTCAAGGTACTCGTAATCTGTTACGTTCATGGATTTCCCCATTCGAAGCCCGCATCTTCGCTAGGGTGATCTCCCGTCCGAATCTGGCTGGATGCAACGTCACGGTGGTCGGTGGTCATAATGTTTTGCGTTATCAGTGCTCGTGCTGTCGGCAGGGCACTAATGTTAAATTCTGAAGACAAACTACGAGAAGCAAATTGGGTTGTTTTGAAAACGAGCCTTATGCAAACACAATTAGTTTATTTTCGTATTTAACCAGACATGTTTCGACACCTATGTGTCATCTTCTGTGGGTCAATTTTTTTATTTTTGTAAAGTAAAAGATGAAATTTATAATTTAACTGTTGTAAGCCTAAGAATTGCGATATGTCCAATTTGCTTTGTTTTGTTGACTCGCTCACCTTAAAATTACATCGGTAAATAAATTGCGTTATTATACACCGCTTTTTGTGTTCTTTTCCATCATTTTTGTACAGAATGCCATCAGCAATCTAGGCATGAAGCAAATCAATTCGTATTTATCAACAACTCTTTCGTGGGTAGAGCTTATGTGCGTTTCTGTACTTACATGCTTACATATTTTCGTCCTGTTGCGTGTCTCTGCCGGCAGGAGTGGCCGTGCGGTTCTAGGCGCTACAGTCTGGAGCCGAGCGACGGCTACGGTCGCATGTTCGAATCCTGCCTCGGGCATGGATGTGTGTGATGTCCTTAGGTTGGTTAGGTTTAAGTAGTTCTAAGTTCTAGGGGACTGATGGTCTCAGAAGTTAAGTCCCATAGTGCTCAGAGTCATTTGAACCAAATCTTGATAACCTACCATTGTAGCAGCAGTAACCGATTTAACATCTGTGCCAGGCACTTGTCGTTTATATAGGCGTTGCCGACCGAAGCGCTGCACTATTGTATGCTTGAATGAGCATGACTATACCGGTTATTTTGGCACTTCAGTGTATATGAGCCGCTGGGAGCCAAAGTTGTACAACGCAATTATCGCACTTCTGAGAAATGAAAGGTTTTGCATGTCGTTTAATGTAAATTCACTCTTTATAGTAATTCATCTGATGATATGTATAAATTAAGTGTTACAATTACGTTCAGATGATATGTATAAATTAAGTGTTACAATTACGTTCACAAGAGCCGTTTTACTTATGTATTGTCCTTAAATTTTGTAGTCCCTAAGAGTTGGAGAACCACTTTCCCTGCCAGAAATTCACTTATAGTGCAAGGTAAAGTCGTATAAAACAAGAATTTTAGCACCCTTCTTTCAAAGTTTTGGTGAAGTTGAACACCTGACAAGGAATACGCTGTCTTTTAATCTCCATAATTTCAAATTATTTATTAAACGTAAATACAAAGTGATACAGTTAATGCGAGCCTGCACTTGTTGCTCACATTATGCACTTTTCTCTCACAAATTGATTTAAAATAATTGCATTATAGTTGCTAATTACTAGAATGCTACCTACAGAGTGTGTCTAATAGTTCATTAGTGCGTTGATCTATGGGTTATAAACAAATTGTTGATTCGAAATGTCGAAATTTCTAAAAATGTAATTCTTCTCATGCAGATACTTGAGGAGACTTCACAGTGCAGCATGTCTGTTTACTCAGTTTCAGCGTCCGCATCAACTTCCTCTGCCAAAGCCTCACCGTGTTCAGGTGCAGATTCCTGATCCCAACTTGCACTTGTCAGTAGGTTGACGAAAGCTTGGTGCACCGACACGTTGTACGGGAGAAGTGTCGTCACATCTCTCCTTCGACACGGAGTGCAAACTTACCTTATAAAGACAATTTCTGCCTTGCTTTAGAGTGGAAATAAACACGCAAAACAAATGGTTGAAATGGCTCTGAGCACTATGCGACTTAACTTCTGAGGTCATCAGTCGCCTAGAACTACTTAAACCTAACTAAGCTAAGGACATCACACACATCCATGCCCGAGGCAGGATTCGAACATGCGACCGTAGCGGTCACGCGGTTCCAGACTGAAGCGCCTTTAACCGCACGGCCACACCGGCCGGCCCCACGCAAAACAACACAGAACAAGAGGACCATGTGGCCTTGCCACTTGACTTATACCACTTCATTCGGCGTGAGGGAAAGAATGTATAATATGTGATCAAAAGTATCCGGACACCTGGCTGAAAACGACTTGTAAGTTCGTGGCGCCCTCCATCGGTAATTCTGGAATTCAATATGGTGTTGGCCCACCCTTAGCCTCGATGGCAGCTTTCACTCTGGCAGTCATACGTTCAATCAGGTGCCGGAAGGTTTCTTGGGGAATGGCAGACCATTCTTCATGGAGTGCTGCGCTGAGGAGCGGTATCGATGTCAGTCAGTGAGGCCTGGACGAAGTCGGCGTTCCACAACTTCCCAAAGGTGTTCTGTCGGATTCAGGTCAGGACTCTGTACAGGCCAGTCCATTACAGGGGTCTTATCGCCATGTAACCACTCCCCCACAGGCCGTACATTAAGAACAGGTGCTCGATCGTGTTGAAAGATCGAATCGCCATCTCCGAATTGCCCTTCAACAGTGGGAATTAAGAGCGTAGGCCTGTGCTGTGATAGTGCCACGCAAAACAACAAGGGGTGCAAGCCCCTCCATTATAAACACTACCTCACCATAAAACCACTGCCTCCGAATGTTACTGTTGGCACTACACACGCCGGCAGATGATGTTCACTGAGCATTCGCCATATGACACCCGGCCATAGGACCGCCACATTGTGTACCGCGATTCGTGACTCTACACAGCGTTTCTCCAGTGTTCAATCGTCCGATATTTACGCTCCTTAGACCAAGCGAGGAGTCATTTGGCACTTACCGGCGTGATGTGTGGCTTATGAGCAGCTGGTCGACCATGAAATCCAAGTTTTCTCACCTCCCGCCTAACTGTCATAGTACTGGCAGTGGATCCTGATGCAGTTTGGAATTCCTGTATGATGGTCTGGATAGATGTCAGGCTACTACACATTACGACCCTCTTCAACTGTCGGCGGTCTCTGTCAGTCAACAGACGAGGTCGGCCTGTACGCTTTTGTGCTGTACGTGTCCCTTCGCGTTTCCACTTCACTATCATATCGGAAACAGTGGACCTAGGGATGTTTAGGAGTGTGGAAATCTCGAGTACAGACGTATGACACAAGTGACTCCCAGTCACCTGACCACGTTCAAAGCCCGTGAGTTCCACGGAGCGCCCCATTCTGCTCTCTCGCGATGTCTAATGACTACTGAGTTCGATGATATGGCGTGCCTGGCAGTAGGTGGCAGCACAATGCACCTAATGTGAAAGACGCATGTTTTTGGGGGTGTCCGGATACTTTTGATCACATAGTGTATTTGGAGCTCTCAAGTGGCTCCGTTGGGAGTTATCGTTGCGGTTTTCCCCACAACAAATTTCCGTGCATTGTTAGTAAACTGAGTGTTTTAGCTTAGAGACAAAAAAATTTTCTGCTTAGACCAGTTTGGTTCTCAGCGGCTCACATCTACCAGCAGCATTGTAGGGGCTCTCCAACTGTATTGGCATAGCACTTCAGCACTGGACAAAATGTAATTTCTGTTTGAAACCCAGGCATAGGCGCTTTAGGGGGATAGGACGCCAAAAATGTAAATAAAATTCGATTTTTCACAGATATGCTTATTTAGTAGCGAACATCTTCCTAAATAGTTTGATGTATGAAACATATATATATGAGACATTATAAGGCACATTATTTGGTCTTAAGTGTACCAAGATGCAGCGCCAGCATACGTCGTTCATACGAAGTGTATTTCGCTCTGCAAACTTCGAATGTTTATATTCGTGTCAGAGACTGCTATACGTGAAACAAATGACTATTGATATTGATACTTTCTTTGACGAGATGTCTTCATGGCGATTCCCAAAACGCAAATGAAAATTGTAACCACTGCGTATAAGAAAGAGTTACAGGAGCTTTGGTCTAGGGTTAGCGTCTTTGATTGATGGTTAAAATGCCTTCGGTCCCGGGTTCGAATCCCGCCGCTGCTTAAACTTGGATTAATAATGAGCATTAGCGGCCGAAGACTTCCGGCATAAGTCACCACCCTCATTCTGCCAACGGCCTTGTCAAAGAGTGCGGAGGGGCGGACAGAGGTTCAGGGCTCTCTGTCGTCCTCGCAGTGGGAAACTGCCCCTAAAGGCGGAAGAGTCAACAAAGATCAACGGCATAAGGATGCAGAAGGCAATGGGAAACACTGCATTAAAGGCACGGAACGTGTATCCACAGGACATGTGACCTGTAATTGCAAAAGTGTCGTGATGATCTCTCCTTCAGCAAAAGATTCTGGAATATTCCCCCAGTCGCATTTCCAGCAGAGGACTGCAAATGGGCAGGTTACCGTGAGAAAAATATTGAATAATCAACGAAGGGGTAACGTTCTACTTGTCAGGGCGTGGAATTTCAGAAGCTTGAACGTTGTAGGGAAACTATAAAATCTGAAAAGGGAAATGCAAAGGCTCAATCTAGCTGTAGTAGGCGTCAGTGAAGTGAAGTGAAAGGAAGACTAGGATTTCTGGTCAGATGAATATAGGGTAATATCAACAGCAGCAGAAAATGGTATAACTGGAGTGGAATTCGTCATGAATAGGAAGTTAGAGCAGAGAGTGTGTTACTGTGAACAGTTCAGTGGCAGTGTTGTTCTTATCGGAATCGACTGCAAACCAACACCGACAAAGATAGTACAGGTGTACATGCCGACGTCGCAAGCTGAAGATGAAGAGATGGAGAAAGTGTATGAAGATATTGAAAGGATAATACAGTATGTAAATGGGGATGACATCTAATAGTCATGGTGGACTGGAATGCAGTTGTAGGGGAAGGAATAGAAGGAAAGGTTACAGGAAATATGGGCTTGGGGCAAGGAATGGCGAATACTCTGTTCAAGAATCGCTAGAGCAAGAAGTATACTTGGAAAAGGCCGGCTGATACGGGAAGATTTCAGTTAGATTAGTTCATTGTCAGACAGAGATTCCGAAATCGGATACTGGATTGTAAGGCGTACTCAGGAGCAGACATAGACTCAGATCACAATATGCGAACATCTCAGTAGGCAGCACAGTTGAAGAGCAATGGACATCTCTAAAAGGGCCATCGCAGAAGCACAAAGAAGGTAACAGCGAAGAAACCACTGGTAACAGAAGAAATACTTCTACTGATCGATGAAACGAGGAAGTACAAAAATGTTCCGAGAAACTCAGGAATATAGAAATACAAGTCGCTGAGGAATGAAATAAATAGGAAGTGCAGGGAAGCTAAGACGAAATGGCTGCAGGAAAAATGTGAAGACATCTAAAAAGAAATGATTGTCAGAGGGACAGACTCAGCATACAGGAAAGTCAAAACAACCTTCGGTGACATTAAAAGCAAGGGCGATAACATTAGGAGTGCAACGGGAATTCCACCGTTAAATGCAGACGAAAGAGTGAATAAGTGGAAAGAAGACATTGAAAGCCTCTACGAGGAGGAAGATTTGTCTGATTTGTCTGAGTCCATTTAGAGGACATAGGGGATCCAGTTTAGAATCAGAATTTAAAAGAGCTTTGGAAGACTTAAGATCAAATATGGCAGAAGGGAAAGATAACATTCCGTCAGAATTTCTAAAATCATTGGGGAAGTGGCTACAAAACGACTATGCACGCTGGTATGTAGAATGTATGAGTCTGGCAACATACCGTCCGACTTTCGGAAAAGCATCATCTACACAATTCCGATGACGGCAAGGGCTGACAAGTGCGAGAATTATTGCACAATCAGCTTAACAACGCATGCATCCAAGTTGCTTACAAGAATAATATACAGAAGACTGGAAAAAAATTGAGAATGCGCTAGATGACGATCAGTTTGGCTTTAGGAAAGGAAAGGGCACGAGAGAAGCAATTCTGACGTTGCGGTTAATAATGGAAGGAAGACTAAAGGAAAATCAAGACACGTTCATAGGATTTGTCGACCTGGAAAAAGCGTTTGATAATGTAAAATGGTGTAAGATGTTCGAAATTCTGAAAAAGTAGGGGCAGGCTATAGGGAGAGGCGGGTCATATACAATGTGTACAACAACCAAGAAGGAATTATTAGAATGGACGACCAAGATCGTAGTGCTCGTATTAAAGAGGGTGTAAGACAAGGATGTAGTATACTGTTCAATCTGTACATAGAGGAAGCAATGATGGAAATAAAAGAAAGCTTCAGGAGTGGAATTAAAATTCAAGCTGAAAGAATATCAATGATACGATTCGCTGAGTGAAAGTGAAGAAGAATTAAATGATCTGCTGAACGGAATGAACAGTCTAATGAATACAGAGTATGGACTGAGAGTAAATTGAAGGAAGACGAAGGTAATGAGAAGTAGTAGAAATGAGAACAGCGAGAACTTAACATCGGGATTGATGGTCACCAAGTGGATGAAGTTAAGGACTTCTGCTACCAATACAGTAAAATAACCAATGACGGACGGAGCAAGGAGGACATCACAAGCAGACTAGCGATGGCAAAAAGAGCATTCCTGGCCAAGAGAAGTCTACTGATATCAAATATCGGCCTTAATTTGAGGAAGAAATTTCTGAGAATGTACGTCTAGAGTACAGCATTGTATGGTCGTGAAACGTGGACTGTGGGAAAACCGGAAGAGAAGAGAATCGAAGCATTTGAGATCTGGTGCTATAGCCGAATGTTGAAAATTTGGTGTGCCGACAAGGTAAGGAATGAGGAGGTTCTGCGCAGAACCGGAGAGGAAGGGAATATGTGGAAAACACTGATAAGGAGAAGGGACAGGTAGATAGGACATCTGTTAAGACATGAGGGAATGACTTCCATGGTACTAGATGGAATAATGAATGTCGTGAAGAAAAAGATTCCGAGCTTTTCTGCTCTAATGTTTTAATCATGTCACCTGAAGATGTGGCTTTAACGACACGACACCAGTAGAAGTATAGTAATAAAGGACCAAAATACAACTGAAACGATTGGAAGTGTCAATTTAGCTTCTTTTTCAGATAAGAGGGAAGGTCATTTACATATATCAAGAACAGAAGGGGACCCATGATCGAACCCTGTGGAACATCTAAAGTAATATCACACCAGTAAGCCGAAGGGGGAAAGTTCGAGATGAGAAATGTACTCCATGTGGGGAAAGCTTTAACTGAAGGTGTTCCAAGCAGACAGCGCTATTACGCACAGGTAAACAAATGGCGCATTGAAGCGCTTGCAGTTCTTTGCAGACCTAAGGTGCCAATGTCGGAAGTAAGTCTGCCTTCGTAGCCAGGTGGTCTGCTTCTCTAACTGCTATGCGGAGGCCTCGCGTTCAGTTCTATATTTTTTTCCTCGGTAGGAGAACTGGAATGGGACGCATCCAGCCTCGTGATGCCAGCTGAGGAACCAATCGGGTGCGAAGCGGTCATTCCGAGGGCGTTAGAGAGAGGTCGCTGACCCCACGCCTCGACCTCACAAGAGTCGCGTTCGCGCCTCAATTTAGCGCCACCGACGACCTTCCGTAGGGCTAAATAGGCCGGTAGCCCTACCTACGAACGTGCTTTTATCGTTTAGGCTAATCAGGAGGAAGTAATCTACATTACATGCCACATAGCACATTCACATTCTGTAGGACGCATTCCTGGAAACGAAAACACATCCTGACGCGACGTACATCGCGTTCGCGTGTTGATTCAGTCCGGTAGGCGTCCTTCCGCGGTGCACAATAAGCTGGTAGCGTTATCTACACACGCGTGGCTTTAATTGCTTCGCTAAATCAGTAGCCAACAATGTGCCTGCAGCGGTCCAGAGCACACGAGCTGTGTCGGCCGCGTCACCGCGTATGCGGTGGCTCCTTCGTGCCTGTCGAAAAGCTCAGTGAAATCATCACAGTCGTGTCAGAAACAGCCAACTGCATCACTGCTGCTACATTTTGCCTCTACCCGCACTATATCTGAAGCGAGTTACGTCTTCCGTCTCGGAAGTAGCTCCCTCTGCTGAAGGTTCTCCAGTCCAACTCTTCCATCATTCAGCAAGTAACTACGTCCTCACGCTTATCTTCGTGGTTCGCTATTCGTACAGTGATGGAAAAAAATCACACCACTAACAAGGAGTTGTGCGACACAAACGAAACACAGTAGGCGTGTTTCTACATCTAGAAGATAACGTCTATCCGAATTTCGCGCCAGTCGCATGAGAGTGGCGCTAGTCTGAGTATGCAGGTCGGATTTCGTTCAAATTCACACTGCAACGGTCGTGAGCGTCAGCCACGTTTGAGATAGCAAGTGGTGAGTTGACGTTACTCAAGACTGCCTTTAACCCTAGAACGGTCGGGCGAAAAATAACTTCAAGAACGGTCAGGCTGGATCTGTACGACGCAATAAATGAAACGCTTATAGCAACTGACAAAGAGT
Organism: Schistocerca piceifrons; assembly: GCF_021461385.2. NCBI lineage: Eukaryota > Metazoa > Arthropoda > Insecta > Orthoptera > Acrididae > Schistocerca > Schistocerca piceifrons. Next base: position 139,339,390 of record NC_060148.1, on the reverse strand, counting down.
ATATTTACATCAAATGACGAATTTTTATTTTGTTCAGGTAGTACTAAATGCTATAGTGATATTAATTTAACTTTTTAATCATACAATAATTGTAAAAGGCCTGAAAAACATACTCCTTAGCAGTACTAAATGTAAATAAAGTGGAAATATAAGTAATAAAATTTGATTGAAGTACGAATATAAATGAGAATAAGTTGTAGAACCAAGGGGTAAAAATGTTGAATTTTCGTTATACAGGGTCACAATTATTGAACGACGTGAAATGAAATCGTCATAACTTCTGAACGGTTTTGCGTCAGGACAATCAAACTGCACCGATGGCCGCGGGGCATGCTGTATGGTTTCGCTTGGTTACGCAGCCTACTCTCATTTGGATGGCTTCGTCAGCAGGCGAGACTGTCGCGTCTGGGGGACTGAGGAGCCGCATTTCGCGATCGAGAAGTCTCTTCACCCTTTTAATATTTTTGTGGGATCTAAAATTTGAAAAGCTCTCTCACACTGCCGTGATTTAGCTTCACTGATCAGGATAGTAAACAACATGCGTATATTAAGGGAATTTTCATTCACAAAGCAGGCTTATAACATTCACACAGTTCAATACTGTTCTATCCTGATTAAATTGACCTTAACTTAAATTCCATAAGGCAGTGAAGCAATTTCGAAGTCTCGGTGCGACGAAAATTGTCAGCCGATCTCCTAAAAACATTTGTAATAATTATTGACTTTGGGTGATCACATGGGGAAGACCGGAGATCTGCTGGTAAGATCGTGTTAGCCTATTTATTGGAAGTAATAAACTGGATATCTTGAGCATACAAAACGGCAGGTTCGTCCAGTGTAAATCAGACGTTCCCCACTGATCCCGAGCAACACAGCGTAGTAAGCAGACTCTGTCAATAATAATAAGTTAAATTGTACGCGAACACACTTACTTTTGTTTAGTTCGTGTATTAAATTCCTTCTCATACAGAATCTCATCAAGATGGCGACTAGCTCAACAATACCTACATATACATCTTCGTTCTTTCACGGCTAATCGGCAAGCACCCCTTCATTCTTTTCATAAGAGAAAAGATAGATAGCAGAGAAGCTATTCCATGGAGTAAATGGACGCTCCAAGGAATAATAGGGCTTGAAACTACTTTGCATTGATAATCATCGTATATTAAAGTTTAGGAATCGGTAAGATAAGAAGAGATATTTCGAGATATGTACTGAGTTATATAATTTATAAAATTTCTGAAAATATCGTGGAGAGACCGCTACAAGAGACATTACATCGCTCCTCGCAGCGAGCAAAGTTGATATGTATCCACTTTGCGAACTAACTATTGGCTTAGCTAACTCGTTTGTGCAACATACGTTCCTATAAATTTTAAGAAGTTAGTATGATTTTTTGATCACAAGAATTGAAAGAGATTTGGTATAGGTAACACCGATCTTCGTTATCTATATACCTAGTTGTTGCTTTCACGTGTACTGGAGCATACCCGCATCCCACGTACACAACCAGGGAAGATGGACTTTTATAGTTGTTAATCATGTCCACCTATTCAGGAACTGACCTTCACAGGGAAACCCCGGAAAACCTGGAGGCTTAGACCCCAACTACGTATCACAGATGATAGGAAAGACAGAATAATTTAGAAATTTAAGAGATATTCTAGATTTCATAGGAAGTATAAGATCTGCCTCATAGCCAAAAAAAAAATCTTTTCACATGCAAATTTTTACAATCTTCTGAAAAATTTTCTTCATCGATGTCTTGCTAAACTGCGGTGAAACTGATCGAACAGGAACATGGGACACGGCACGGAGGACAGCCGTCGCATTGGCGTACCGGACAGGAGACGTAACGGATTTTAGAGACCTGAACGAACTTCGGGAACTGGTACTCAGGATTGTGGCGTGAAACAATCGAAATTCATCTAAGGAATGGTCAACTATTAAAGATTCCTGGAAGAGAAGGGTTAGTCGAATTTCTCCAGATTCATTTTGAACTCAAATATGGACCTGATCCACCCAATCTAGCATCTGAGGAATGGGAAAATCCATTCGTCTTATACTTTCCACACCCAGGTGTCTTAATCGATTCTGCAGTTGCACAATATCACAACTCCAAATCGGAAAACAATTTTTGAAAACATGGATAATTTCATCCATCTTCTTGAATAAGCCGAAAGGTTCTAATCCTGGTTTTAATTTTTTTTTGTGTTTCGTTGGCTTTTCCAGGTGGAAGTAGATCTGATTCTTTCTTAATTTGGTTTCAAGTACGAATGTGAATAGCATGTCAGAATATTAAAAACTTTATAATTTGAGACAATTTCCAAAAAATTTATATCTTATTCATACATGATTACAATGAAATTTTGCTGAAAGAGAACGTTTAATTAAGTCTTGCTGCATGACCTCTCCAGCTGAAATTAATCTTTGTTAGTAGTGATTGACGATCAAATTTTTCTCTTTTATACTCCGATTGCCGCATTTTCTCATGAACATATATGAATGCAATATAACAATAAACAAAACCAGCTGGAAAATGACATATTATTATAAGTTCAATGAAGAAATTTCTTATTAACTCTAATTTTATAAACACACACTAAGCTAGTTAATGAAATTCTCTTGAATAGAATTTAGCTCGCGCAAAAAAAAAAAAAAAAAAAAAAAAAAAACAGCGGGTCTTTATGTCTGTGGACAGTTGCAATCGATTCTAATTTCCTAACGCAGTTCATTTGTTCTCCTGTGAACTCTCAGTTTACAAACACTAACTTCACACGCAAGCGCCGTATTCGGTCATATAGTTTCAGTAAACTTAGTCTCTGGAGATTAACACTCCCTGAATGTATATTATATCACACGCACAAGCTTCTTTGGTGATCATCGCGTAGACAGATAACCCATAAGTCTTCACAGCAGCAATAGCTACAGTTCCACTTACTTTTCTAAGTATTCCTATACTATCACAGAAGCAATCGTTTACTGTTCATTTAACTATCACAGATGCTTGGCATGCTGTCATTTAATCTATCACAGTAGCTGAGGCATACTGTCCTTCACACTTTTATTTTTTTTCAACACCCAAATACTTCATACAGACTTTTCATTTAATTTGAAACACTTTCCTTAAAAGTACCTCTTTAGGTCTACATGGGGAAATAATCCTTTTATTCTTCCAGAATCCGGACATGCTAATAAATACGCACCGGGATTCGGTATATCAACTATTATATATGGACCTGTGTAAATTAGATTCCATTTTCTGATGGTCTTCTTCAACCTTGATGACTTGATGTGTCTTCTTAAAAGAATTTTCTGTCCGATATTGAAAGTCTGAATCCGTTTGATGTTTCTATCATGGATTTCCTTTCGCAGTCTCGCTTTCTCCGTAATATTAATGAGAGCATTGCGAATTTTTTCTTCCCATGACATTTTGGTGTCCTCGAGTTTAGGCAAGTTATCTACCCAAAAGTTTCTTTCGTTATCTCTGAACATCAGTTCATTCGGGGGTAAAGTTTGTAGAACTATGTGGTAAATTATTATAAATCTGCTCAAACTCGTTCAAATAGTTTATCCAGGTAGTTTTTTTTTATCATGACAGTACGTTCTCATGAATCTGTATAGTTCTCGGAAAACCCATTCAAATAAATTCCCTTGTGGATGGTAGCAAGATGAAAATATCTGTTTTATTCCTAGTTGTTATACTAATTTTCTCCATAAATGTCCAGTAAATATCTTCGTATTGTCAGAGATTATAGATTTTGGAATCCCTGCATGAGGAATGTAGTCATTTACAAAGTTTACTGCGGCAGCTCTTGCAGTTACTGATTTTATAGGATATAGTTTTACATATTTTGTAGAAACATCACAGAATCCAAAAATGTACTTAATACCACTCCTGGCTCTAGGAAGTGGTCCACAAATATCACATGATATAAGTGATCTTGGTGCTTCAGGTATTATCGAGTGAAGGGCCATTTTATTTCTTTCGTTGTCCAGTTTAGCCTTTTGACAGAGAACACATTTTTGTATGACTTTGTGCACATTTCGCCTTATTTTTGGGAAGTAACAATAATATCTAATCTTACTAGCACACTTTACAACACCACCATGACCCCAGGTCAAATGTGTAAACCTAATTAATCGTTCTTCATATTCTTCGGGTATGCAGACACACCACTTTGGATTCTCAGTCTTCCCAGATTCAAAAAATAAAATATTATTCACAAGCTGGTAGTGTTCCAAATTGACCGTAGGATTTTGTTGATTGAATTGTGGTATTATAGCATTGCATCATCGATCCTTCTTCTGAAGCTGAGCCATTGTCTTACATAAATGAATATAATATAACTTGTAATTATTTTCTTGAAGAAAAAGCACTGGTAATTCTGCCTTATTATTTACATCCATTTTAGGTGCTATTCCTTCTTGAGATCTTGACAACGTGTCAGCTATAATATTTTCTTTTCCTGCTACATAAATAATTTGAAACTGGTATTCTTGCAGTGCCAGCTTCCACCTTGACAAATAAGGATGCAGCAACTTACTAGTTTGTAAAAAAGTTAGTGATTGGTGGTCACAATAAACGGTTATCCTTGAGCCCTAGACTGATGACCAAAGATGTTAAGTCCCATAGTGCTCAGAGCCATTTGAACCTTGAGCCCTATACATAATAATTAAACCTTTTTAAAGACCAAATAACTGCTAAAGCTTCCAATTACGTAGTGGTATATGCTCTTTCACAGGTGGATAAAACTCTGCTAGCAAATGCAATTGGACAAAAGGTTTTTACACCATCAATATACCTAATTTGAAATAAACAAGATCCTAATCCCACATCTGATGAATTAGTGGCTGAACAGAACCTGACATTCATATCAGGGTGGTATAATAACGGAGCACTTATCAGTTGATCCTTAATTTCACAAAAAGCCTTTTCACACTCATTAGACCATTGCCATGGTACATCTTTCCCCAGGAGCTGGTTTAGTGCTTCAGAGTTCATTGCCTGAATTTTAATAAATCGACGGAAAAATGAAGCCAAGCCTATAAAGCCTTTCAGTTGTCTTCAGTTTCTTGGAGTTGGAAAATTTTTTATCGCACTAATCTTCGCTTCTGTTGGAAGAATGCCTTTGGCATTAATCATATGTCCTAAGAATTTAATTCTCTGTAGAGAAAATTGGGATTTTTTTTTTAGATTTGCAGTTATACCAGTTTGTTTGAACACAGCAAAAATCCTCCTAATAAGTTGTGCATGTTCCTCCCAAGTTTTAGAGGCAATTAATAGATCGTCCACAAAAATTGTTATTCCACTACGTAGTTCTGGTCGTAGGGCATAGTCCAATGCAGAAATAAAAACTCCAGAGCTGATATTGAGACCAAACGGAACGACCTTGAACTGATAGATTCTCCCTCCATATATAAAAGTGGTATATTTTCTTGAGTCCTTGTCTAACTGGACTTGCCAGAACGAACTTCTCAAATCAATACTGGTTAAATAGGATACATCTTGAAATTTCTGTATTAACTCATCGATGTTCTTCGGATGTATGCACACAGGTACTATAATTTTGTTAATTTCCCTTGCATCTAATACCAATCGAACTTTTCCTCCTGGCTTTGGTACAACAGGCAAAGGAGAACAATATGGGCTGAAACTTCCTGGCAGATTAAAACTGTGTGCCCGACCGAGACTCGAACTCGGGACCTTTGCCTTTCGCGGGCAAGTGCTCTACCATCTGAGCTACTGAAGCACGACTCACGCCCGGTACTCACAGCTTTATTTTCCTAAGAACCACTTATTTACACATTGCTCTAAAAGAACACAACTAAGGCCTTGTTAAAGAAAACTAGAGACGCTTTCTGGGCTGAAGGCCCAAAAAAACACCAAATAGAAGAACAGCTGAAGCAATCAAAGCAATTAAAAACCGAAGGAAATTAAAAAAAACATGCAATTAGCGCCTGAAGGCCTACACTAGACATCTGAAGGACAACTATAATTAAAGCACATTAATAAATCTCCTAACCAAGAAATTTCTTTTTCAACTTACAACAGAACAACCATTAAAGACATATTAACTTATTGCACAGCTGAAAGCAACAAAGAAATTAGAAACAATGGCTGAGGGCCTGATCAACAAGTCAGACAAACAATTTAGAAGAAACCATTAGCTTCTTATGAAAGAATTTTCCTTTAAAGAATACACACGGATGAAGGCCTTGTTATAAGGGGTTCACGTATCTCCTCAGCTGAAGGCTACACATAACACATTGAACAACTAACAGCTTAGATCCTGGATTACAAACAATTTCAGAGAGTACAAATTTTAAGAAAAAAATTTTTTAAAATAATGTCAACTTTCAAAATTTTAATTTACACACCTGAAGAAATTCATGTAAACTTTAAAAAACTGAATTAATACACTGCTTAGGGCCTCCCACAATACTTCAAACTAAAATGAAAATCACAATTTAAAACAAAGAGAGCAAGTGGTGCTCAGAAGTGTTCCAAGGGTTTGCCTGAGGAGGTAACTCAAACATAAGGTGAGGTGAGACAGGTATCCAAGAGCTGAAGTTAAATAATCGCATGGCAACCCAAATTAGGGCTGGACCAAGGATCGACTACCACAGCTGAAGATATTCATGTGAAATTTCAATAACTCAATAAATACACGGTTTTCCAGCCGGCTGTGCAGTTCTAGGCGCTACAGTGTGGAGCCGAGTGACCGCTATGGTCGCGGGTTCGAATCCTGCCTCGGGCATAGATGTGTGTGATGTCCTTAGATTAGTTAGGTTTAATTAGTTCTAAGTTCTAGGTGACTGATGACCTCAGAAGATAAGTCACATAGTGCTCAGAGCCATTTGAACCATTTAATACACGGTTTGAGATCTCCCACAATACTTGAAATTAAAATGAAAATCACAGTTTAAAACAAAGAGAACAAGCGGTGCTCAGAAGTGTTCCAAGGGTTTGCCTGAGAAGGTAACTCAAACGTAAGGTTAGGTGAGACAGGTAACAAGGAGCTGAAGTTAAATAATCGCATGGCAACCCAAACTAGGGCTGGACCAAGGACCTGCCAACAATTTAACCAATTCCCCTCCATTTTACCAACGGCAAACGATGGAAAATATAGGCCGATGTCGAGGATATGAACAGCACTAGGTCTTCAGAAATTGGCGTTGAGAAACAGCCTAGGGAACAATAACCACTCTAAGTAAAAAGGAACCAAACAACTTAAGGGCTGTCAAACTACACGCTGTGCCAGACGTCATCAACATGACGAGCAAAGGCACACTGCTGGAGAATTACGCTAACGACCATGGCTGGTAACTGGGGTGTTAATGGCCACAGGGCAGAAAATATCGCTTGTGCAGTTCACTGGCAAGTAACAGCCAATTTAGTAATTAAGCACAAGATGCCGCCGACTTAAACACTTCATATGTTGTTGCTAGCCTGAACTCCCCAGGGAGCAACAACCCGCAAATGAACGAAGAGATATTACAATAGTTGAGGTTTTATAACAGGTTAATTGATCACTCAACTTCAGCGTCCAAGTCCGGTGGTCAACGAACCCTCTTGCTCTCGCAGCTAGCGCCTCACAGTTCGACAGTGCATGCACGCCGTCAGCAGTCCCGACCTGGCCTTACACCCCGGAGACTTCTTTGTTGCTCCGTTCCAACCGGCTGACCAGCTGCAGCACGCAGACAGCATTACAATAGCTGTTTAGTCAAAACCACACAAGCTACACATGGTTACACGAAAACACTTGCACAAACAACTCGAACAATTCTAAAACCAGTGACTGTGGAACAACAAAGATGAAACACAAGTCGACACACACAAAGAGCCCAGAAGCGGTAGGCGAACAAATACACATTTTCCGATGAGACGATTGACCTAATGACCAACCAAGGTCGTCCAAATCAAGTCATGTGTTCACAATGGTAAAGCGAGTCATGGCTGTCCAGACCTCACTGTTGCTGTGTCCCAACTGAACTCCCAACACATGAAGACACAGATATACTAGCGGTCGCTCCAAAGATAGTATGACAGTGCTCTTATCGATAAGTGCTGCTGCTGCCACTCATGGGCAGGCAAACCAGCAACTTATTGATGCCAATAAATCTAATATGAAACGAGACAGCAGTACTGCCCTGACAAGATGTCAAGCAATAATGCATTGACATGAGCTGCACATGGCTCAACCTCCCCCCTTCAAGTATCAACCCAGGGTCACATGCCCAAATAAAATTGATTGGACGCTCCTTAACAAAGGCCAAAGACAAAAAGCTGCAAGTGAGACACTCGCTTGGACCCATCCATGCAGAGGGAGCACCTGCCCACTGTGCGCCCGATGTCGAATCACCAGAAAGGGACCACCCTAAAGGTACGTTGTCCAAGACGCGACGCGCACTAGCGACTGCGACGGGTCGCTGCGTGACGTCAGAAGTTGCTTGCTGGCGCATGCGCAGTTCGAGTTTGGGATGCGACGCGCGACTGTTGCGGCAGCTGCCGCAGCACTGCACCAGTGAGCAGTGTTGCGACGGAAGTCGCACGACACAAAGACGTAGGGCTGCCAGAAAGATGTCGAGCCAGTCAAGGAAAACTGAAATGAGCCACTCATAGGATGTGATTCTCTGTGAGCTGGTCTCGCAACATCCTTGCCTTTACCATTTGAAGAACCCTAAATATAGAGACACTATTTTCAGAGACAGAATTTGGGAAGAAATTGGTGCACAGTTGCACTGGCAGGTGAGTGAAATATATAATATTTTCCCATTAATGCAAATTTTTCAGGCCTGTTATGAAAATCAGTATAATCCATTCAGATGTAGAATTAGAATGATGAAAATGAACTTGAAGGTCAATTTTCGCATTACTCTTTTTTGTGACGATAAAAATTGAAAACGGCAAGTACATTATAAAATGAACAATCTAAAGTACAACGAGAAAGTTACATTTTACAATACCTTCACTTTGAAAGTAAACGGTAGATTGGTGTCTTGATGATACCTTCTAGTTGTGAAAAACCACCACCAGATTGTTGTACAGCTTTCTGTAATCAATAGATGCTCGTTTTTGAGGAAGGCGTTTCTCAACAGATTACGCAAACAGTATGCTGCAATAAGTAATTTGTCACATTCACTTCAATTCATTGGTAGAAGATGGTGCTCAAAAAACTTGTGCCAAAAGTGCACTACTGTTTTACAAGGCCCTTCTGGTCTGACACAGTTCACAATTGAAATTCGTCTTTTGTAAATCCTGGAGTCATCTTTTGAGTGCAGCTTGGCAAGATTAAATGTTCATGTCATCCATAACGATGTATGCTGTCAGAATATAAGAATATGGAAGTTCATTTGGATGGGAATAAAGACTCAGTAGGCTATGAAAGTTGCCTTAGGATGTTCCAAAAGTTTTTGCATGGGAGAAACTGACAAGTATAATTTGGGGAAATTTTGTGAACAAGCACGGACATTATTTCTTCCACATTTCTGCCAGTGTATACTGTAGACGTTCAGAATGAAAATTCTAGAGATGTTTAAGGTGTAACCCTATCTTGTTGTCAAGAACTTGAAACAATGCAATGACGCAAGCGTGCGCTTATTGTTAATAAACTTATCTTTCATTGGAATTTTAGGTGAAATGTGCAAAAACAGATGGAGGAATATTCGGGACTCGTATCAGAGAAATAAACGAGAAAGAAAGCTTGGAACAGGTTCAGATGCCTCAGCAAAACCACGAAAATGGGTTCTGCTTGATCACTTGGTTTTAAGAAACCTACGTTTCGTGGCATTTTAAATGAAATTGTCAAGAGCATATGGAGAAATATTAGTAACTCATACCAGAGAAATATGACATAAAATGGTTTCATTAGGTCCAAATGTGTCAGCGAAACAAAACAAATGCATTCTCTATCGTGTGATGACCACACGATTCTCGTTGCGCGTCGACAGAACTGGCGGCTAGTCGCGACGCTCCCGGAGATATATGAGCCCAAATCTCGGTAACGGAGTTCGATATCATTCTGATCTCAACTTTAGAAATAATTTCGATATGTTAGCTTATTTTCATCGGCAACGATGTATGACCTAACGTAAACCATACGTAAAGTAGCCAGCGACCACATTTTTCACTGTACACAACGCAAATTTTATGCAGTAGGTTACTTGTAAATTAAGTATCGGGATAACTGTGACGAATATCGGAAAAATAGACACCTCATTATCAAGCTGTGATGTGAAACTGTAAGATACGCAACGTCAATTTTTTGTGCCTTTTACTTTCCTCACAATTTATAGAGAAGTAATATACAGCGAAAAAAACACGCAAAACCGGAAGAGATACTTTTCAATTTTTTAAAGTAAAAGGAGAATCTGTATCGAAAAACTAACTCTGGGAGCCGATGTAACTTTGTTGCATTTACATACAGTATTTTTTACAGCAAGAAAATCGGAATTCTTATTTTTCTTATGTATTTGAATCCGCCGCCGCCGACCGGAGCTTGGGAAACAGCGACGACTCCAGTCGTCTTGCGGCCGTGTCGCCGTCTGCCAGGGTGGGAAAAGAGGAGGGGGCAGCGTCGCAGTCGCAGCCAACTGTCGCGTCTTGCACAACGTAACTTAAGTCCTGCAAGATGACTAATTCCAGTACCACTGCTAGTGCAGCAACAAAAAGAAGCGATATACCCACTAGAAGCCAATCAGGCAGAGGGAACACACACAGATAGGCAACCCAACATCCCTGCACTGAAGAAGGTACCAAGCTAAGCCGCAACTCCGAAAACTATTCGAAGTTGACAACGAAAAGAGCTACCAGAATTTAAGGCAATAACATGATGTCAAGGAATAAATGGATTAACTGTACCCACACCCTGTCTAACTGACTGCCACTGGGTTGAGTGCCTTCCAAAACACAAATGGTGTCCTAAAGGACCCTAATGGCCTTAAACCAAAACTCAAACGCTGCTTCTGTCTCACCCACCACATCCAGCATGACATCAACTGGGTGAAGAACTGTAGCACACAAACGAGCCACTGAATCTGGAACACTGCCCTCAATAGAGTGGCGCCTTATTGAGAACTCAACAGGCCATCCCCAGCCACTGATTGACCGACATTTAAATAGGTATAACTGCCATTAAAATAGGTCACCTGGAACAACCAACAACCAAGACAATATGGTTCTACACTAACAGAAATACAATTCAAACAAACAGTAACAGCAATGGCAATATCACAAATGTAGCCACACTCTGCTACCACTTGAAACCAGGTTGGTAGGTATTCAAAGAGCCCACAGGATAAGATTAAGATTGTGGATGGGGCCATAAAATGTTACTGTGAGTTGCACAATCAAACACACAACTTTAATTTTCTAAGAACCACCTATTTACACATTGTTTTAAAAGATCACAACTAAGCAAGGCCTCGTAAAAGAAAACTTGAGATGCTTTCTGGGCTGAAGGCCCAAAACCACAGTAAATACAAGAATACCTAAAATCTTGGCTTAGAAATCAAAAGCAATTAAAAATGGAAGATAATTTTTTAAAGAAAAATACATGCAATTGAAAACAATTAGCGCCTAAGGCCTACACTACACGCCTGAAGGACAACTATAATTAAAGCACATTAATAAATTTTCTAACGAAGAAATTTATTTTTAAACTTACAACAGAATGGCTGAAGCCTATTAAAGAAATGTAAATTTACTGCACTCCTGAAGGCCACAAACAAATTTGAAACAATGGCTGAAGGCTGAACAAGAAGTCAGACAAACAATTTAAAGAAACCCGTTCCTTCTTATAAAATAGTTTTCCTTTATAGAATACACATGGTTGAAGGCCTTATTAAAAGGGGTACATGTAAATCCTCAGCTTAAGGCCAGACATAACACATTAAACAACTTACGGCTTAGAGCCTACATTACAAACAAAAAAATTGTTTACAATCACACCAATCTTCAAAATATTAGTTAAATACAGCTTACGCCCTTTATGTAAAACTTACAAAACTGAATTAATACACAGCTGAAGGTCTCCCACAATACTTCATACTAAAATGAAATTCACAATTTAAAACAAACAGAACAAAAAAATGGCTCTGAGCACTATGGGTCTTAACATCTCAGGTCATCAGTCCCCTAGAACTTAGAACTACTTAAACCTAACTAACCTAAGGACATCACACACATCCATGCCCGAGGCAGGATTCGAACCTGCGACCGTAGCGGTCGCGCGGTTCCAGACTGAAGCGCTTAGAACCGCTCGGCCACCAGCGGCCAGCCAAACAGAACAAGTGGTGCTCAGAAGTGTTCCAAGAGTCGGCCTGAGGAGATTACTCAAACGTAAGGTGAGCTGAGACAGGCAGCCAAGAGTTGATGTTAAATAATTGGATGGCAAACCAAACTATGTATGGCCCAAGGACTGATCAACTATTTAACCAATTCCCTTCTGTCCGACCGACGGCACAACGATGGAAAATACTGGCTGAGGACGAGGACAGGAACAGCACTACTTCAGAAATTGGTGTCGAAAAGCAGCCAAGGGAACAATAACCACCCTAAGTAAAATATGAAGCAAACAACTTAAGGGCTATCAAACTACACTCTGTGCCAGACATCATCAACATCACAAGGAAAGGCACACTGCCAGAAAACTATGCTAACGACCATGGTAGGTAACTGGGGTGTTAACGGCCACAGGGCAGAAAATACCGCTGGTGCACTTCGCTGGCAAGTAACAGTCAATTTAATAATTAATCACAATATAAGAAGACAGATGCAAGGTTTCTGCAACTTCAACACATAATATGTCGCTGCTAGCCTGAACGGCCCAGGGACCAGCAACCCGAAAATGAACAAAGAGATATCACTATAGTTGAGTTTTCGTAACAGGTTAACTGATCACTCAGCTTCAGCATCCCGGCTCGGTGGGCAACGAACTTTGTCACTCTCGCAGCCAGCACTTCACGATCAGACAGCGCACACACGCCTCCAGCAGTTCCGGCCTCGCCTCGTGGCACGAAGACTTCCTCGCTGCTCCGTCCCAACCGACTGACCACCTGCAGCACACAGACAGCATTACAATAGCTGCTCAGTCAAAACCACACAAGCTACACATGGTGGCACGAAACTCTTGCACAAACAACTCGAACAATACTAAAATCAGTGACTGTGGAACAACAAAGTCGATTCACAAGTCGAAACACACGAAGAACCCAGAAGCGGTTGGCAACCAGATACACGTCGTCCGATGAGACGACTGACCGAATATCCAACCAAGGTCCTCCACCTACATATACATGTACATACATACTCCGCAATCCACCATACCTCGTACCGCAACTAGCATTTTCTTTCCCTGTTGCACTCCCAAACAGAACGAGGGAAAAGTGACTGCCTATATGCCACTGTACGAGCCCTAATCTCTCTTATCTTATCTTTGTGGTCTTCCCGCGAAATATACACTCCTGGAAATTGAAATAAGAACACCGTGAATTCATTGTCCCAGGAAGGGGAAACTTTATTGACACATTCCTGTGGTCAGATACATCACATGATCACACTGACAGAACCACAGGCACATAGACACAGGCAACAGAGCATGCACAATGTCGGCACTAGTACAGTGTATATCCACCTTTCGCAGCAATGCAGGCTGCTATTCTCCCATGGAGACGATCGTAGAGACGCTGGATGTCATTTCCACCTGGCGCCTCAGTTGGACCAGCGTTCGTGCTGGACGTGCAGACCGCGTGATACGACGCTTCATCCTGTCCCAAACATGCTCAATGGGGGACAGATCCGGAGATCTTGCTGGCCTGGGTAGTTGACTTACACTTTCTAGAGCACGTTGGGTGGCACGGGATACATGCGGACGTGCATTGTCCTGTTGGAACAGAAAGTTCCCTTGCCGGTCTAGGAATGGTAGAACGATGGGTTCGATGACGGTTTGGATGTACCGTGCACTATTCAGTGTCCCCTCGACGATCACCAGTGGTGTACGGCCAGTGTAGGAGATCGCTCCCCACACCATGATGCCGGGTGTTGGCCCTGTGTGCCTCGGTCGTATGCAGTCCTGATTGTGGCGCTCACCTGCACGGCGCCAAACACGCATACGACCATCATTGGCACCAAGGCAGAGGCGACTCTCATCGCTGAAGACGACACGTCTCCATTCGTCCCTTCATTCACGCCTGTCGCGACACCACTGGAGGCGGGCTGCACGATGTTGGGGCGTGAGCGGAAGACGGCCTAACGGTGTGCGGGACCGTAGCCCAGCTTCACGGAGACGGTTGCGAATGGTCCTCGCCGATACCCCAGGAGCAACAGTGTCCCTAATTTGCTGGGAAGTGGCGGTGCGGTCCCCTACGGCACTGCGTAGGATCCTACGGTCTTGGCGTGCATCCGTGCGTCGCTGCGGTCCGGTCCCAGGTCGACGGGCACGTGCACCTTCCGCCGACCACTGGCGACAACATCGATGTACTGTGGAGACCTCACGCCCCACGTGTTGAGCAATTCGGCGGTACGTCCACCCGGCCTCCCGCATGCCCACTATACGCCCTCGCTCAAAGTCCATCAACTGCACATACGGTTCATGTCCACGCTGTCGCGGCATGCTACCAGTGTTAAAGACTGCGATGCAGCTCCGTATGCCACGGCAAACTGGCTGACACTGACGGCCGCGGTGCACAAATGCTGCGCAGCTAGCGCCATTCGACGGCCAACACCGCTGTTCCTGGTGTGTCCGCTGTGCCGTGCGTGAGATCATTGCTTGTACAGCCCTCTCGCAGTGTCCGGAGCAAGTATGGTGGGTCTGACACACCGGTGTCAATGTGTTCTTTTTTCCATTTCCAGGAGTGTAAGTTGGCAGCAGTAAAATTGTACTGCAGTCAGGCTCAGATTCTGGTTCTCTAAATTTTCTCACTAGCGGTTCACGAAAAGAAGCCTCCTTTCCTCCAGAGACTCCCACTATAGTTCCTGGAGCATTTCTGTAACACTCACATGATGATCAAACCTACCAGTAACAAATCTAGCAGCCCACCTCTGAATTGCTTCTATGCCCTTCCTCAGTCCGACCTGATAGGGGCCCGAAAAGCTCGAGCAGTACTCAAGAATAGGTCGTATTAGTGCTTTATAAGCGGTCTTTTTTACAGATGAATCACATCTTTCCAAAATTCTACCAATGAACCGAAGACGACTATCCGCCTTCCCCACAACTGCCATTACATGCTTGTCCCACTTCACATCGCTCTACATTGTTACGCCCAAATATTTAATCGACGTGACTGTGTCAAGCGCTACACTACTAATGGAGTGTTCAAACATTACGGGATTCTTTTTCCTATTCATCTGCATTAATTTACATTTATCTATATTTAGAGTTAGCTGCCATTCTTTACTCCAATCACAAACCCTGTCCAAGTCATCTTGTATGCTCCTACAGTTACTCAACGACGACACTTTCCTGTACACCACAGCATCATCAGCAAGCAGCCGCACATTCTCATCCACCCTATCCAAAAGATCATTTATGTAGATAGAAAACAGCAGCGGACCTACCACACTTCCGTGGGGCACTCCAGATGATATGCTCCACACTCAAGTCATGTGTATCGGCAATGGTCAGGCGAGTCATGGCTGTCTGGACCTCACTGTTGCTCCATCCTGACTGAACTCCCTAAACAAGACAGTACAACAGTGCTCTTATCGACAAGCGCTACTGCTGCCACTCATAGACGGGCAAGCCAGCAACCCAGTGGCGCCAGTAAATCGAATAAGAAACGAGACAGCAATACTGCCAAGCCAAGATGCAATCAATAAGGGCACGGACAAGAGCCACGCACGGCTCAGTCGTAATGTGTAATAGGCAGACATCTATTCAGACCTTCACACAGGGTTACCAAACTGCATCAGGATACACTGCAAGTACTATGACAGTTAGGTGGGAGGTGAGAAAACTTGGATTTCATGGTCGAGTAGCTACTCAGAAGCCACACATCGCACTAGTAAATGAAAAACGACGGCTCGCATGGTATAAGGAGCGTAAACATTGTACGATTGAACTGTAGAAAAACGTGTGGAGTGAAGAATGACGGTACAAAACGTGACGATGTGATGGGAGGGTATGGGTATGGCGAATGCCCTGTGAACGTCATCTGTCTGCGTGTGTAGCGGCAAACTTGACACTATCGCAGCACAGGCCTGAATTGATGTTTTCAGCACCTTTTTGCTTCCCACTGTTGAAGCACAATTCGGGGATTGTGACTGCATCTTTGAACACGATCGAGCATGGCCATTGACGGAGCGGTTACACAACAACAACATCCCTGTGATGGACTATCATGCACAGAGTACTGATCTGAATCCTACAAAACACCTTTGGGAAGTATTGGAACGCCGACTTCGTCGTAGGCCCCACCGACCGACATTGATACCTCTCCTCAGTGCAGCACTCCATCAAGAAAAGGCTGCCATTCCCCAGGAAAGTTTCCAGCACCTGATTGAACGTACGCCTGCAGAGTGGAAGCCCTCATCAAGGCTAAGGGTGGGCCAACACTACATTGAACTCCATCATTACCGTCGGAGGGCGCCATGACCTTGTAAGTCATTTTCAGCCAGGTGTTGGATACTTTTGATCACATCGCGTATGTAACACGGACTTTGAAATTGTTATACTGAAGAACATTGCTTATTTTACATGTCGCGCGTTGCTTGGGACACATCTGTGTAACATAAAGCTAATTATTCTATTTTTTTCCTTTTGTAATAAAATACATTAACACGATTAGCCTGAATTGTTGTCTAGCGATGCGAGAAATCCGGTTTCTTAGAAACCCCATATTCGACGACTATGCATCACTCAACACTACATGTTCTAGTGTTGGCCTATGTACGTTTGTTAAGTAGTTCTCAGTTTCGTATACGTTAGTATAATCGTTATTCAAAAAAAATGAGCCTGTTGTCACGTATATCCGTGTAATTATCATTTTCCAATCACGCTTAACTTGTAGTTTATAATTTGTTTGTATGAAATTATATTTTTAGAAATTAAGATTATCATAATTTTGCAGCACAAAAGTGAGTATTTGGTAACATGAAAAACTGAACATTCCAATATATGGAGACAATTTCAGAGAAAATATAAAAGATCACTGTCTCCCCGTTCACAGCTCCTTTCCTTTCGTAGGTGGGTGGTTTCCTCTGAGGCAAAAATAAAGTTGCTGATTTTCCGGGACCCTGGGTCACCAGTGATGAGACGGTATTCGCCTACACTGAAGCGGCGTGTTTTGAAATACAGCGTCACGTGAAGTAAGCAATGGATCTGGAAGGCAGTCTCAGTCAGCAGAGGCGGGACACAGCAATCACAGTGGGAGGGTTTAACGACAGGTGAATGCCTTCCACGAGGCGGCCCTGTGCGTCTTGCACTGATCTCCTTTCTTCTTTAATTTGTGATGTACTGTTTCCCTCAGTTGCGCGTAATATTGTGTTCGTAATTTTTCACGTTAGGGAACCGAATAAAACTAATTTTACCAATCCACTATTATTTCGTAATTATTTTTTAAAGCACTTCGTCAGTGACGAGGACTGAGGATATGAACACTCATTTACTCCGTGCTATGTTTCCAAACAGGGTAACGCTCGTTCCACCACACTTCCCGCAAACGTGACGTCATCTAGACGTCATATGCAATATCGACGACATGACTGGCTATCGACTTTCGTCAGCCTCCGATACAAGCCACTGACAAGACTTAATGCGCAAGCACCGGATATTTTAAAAAACACATCATTCTTCGAATGATTTAATATACACACATCAAAAAGTGTTTTCCATCACCTCGATTCCGAGAGTTCCGGAACGTGTACAGGAAATTGGAATAGAGATCAACAGATACATCATTTCCGCCCTTTTTATTGTCCATGAAAAGCACACACTGCATGTTCTACCATCATACACCGAGACCTTCAGAGGTGGTGGTCCAGATTGCTGTACACACAAGTACATCTAATACCCAGTAGTACGTCCTCCTGCATTGATGCATGCCTGTATTCGTCCTGGAATGCTATCCACAAGTTCATCTAGGCACTGTTGGTCCAGATTGTCCCACTCATGAACGGCAATTCGACGTAGATCCCTCAGAGTGGTTGGTAGGTCACGTCGTCCATAAACACGCCCTTTCAATCTATCCCACGCACGCTGAATAGGGTTTGTGCCTGGAGAACAGGCTGGCCACTCTAGTCGAGCGATGTCATTATCCTGATGGAAGTCATTCACAAGATGTGCACGATGGGGCGCAAATTGTCGCCCATGAAGACGAATGCGCCGCCAATATGCTGCCGACGTGGCTGCACTATCGGTCACAGGATGGCAGTCACGTATCGTACAGCCGTTACGGCGCCTTCCATGACCACCAGCGGCGTAGAAGTAGGATATGGATATGGGAGAACTTAACAGCACACAAACCCCATTATAAAGACTGAGTAACACTTGTAGGAAGCAACCAAAACAGGTTATCAAGAACTGAAGAAAACGACAAGAGAACAATCAGAGGAGGAAGTAAAACAGTTAGAGCAGAAAATACAAAGACGTAGGATAAAACATGAAAAACAGATTGCAGAGAAGGTCTTGTGTTGGGAATTACTAGGCAGGTATGATACTAATAAGAATAACGTAAGTACATGGCGAAATACATGAAGACATCCCACTATGTGGGAAGCAGACGATTGTAGGGACCTATAAAGGCCTTATATACAAATCACAGAACATGGAAGTCCTAAACCAACCAATTTAAAAATAAATAGCAAATACGAACTCTAAAAAACTGCCATTAAAGAGCAAAAGTAAATATAATTTTATAACTACATGTACAAGCCAATTAAAACTAAATCCATAGTTGTGACATTGTGTGAAATTTAGATTATTTGGGTGGAAGAACAATTTTATTTACAGATGAACCGTGAAACATCGAGAGTTAAAAAAAAATGTAATAGGGGTAGTGATATGGCAAAGGTCGTGAATATTTTTGCAAATTTCAGAATGGAAAATGGAAAATGTGGGAACAGTTTCTTTAGGGAATACATTTTAACTAATTTTTAAGACCAAGCACCCTCATTAGGAGAGCAATATAACTGTGTTATTCATAGATACATTCAGAACCCAAACTTTAATTTTACTAAATACATTGATTTGGACATCACACTACTTCCATATCATTCTGCTTACACAGCACAGCAAGAACACATACTCGTACACACACACATGTGTGGGTGCACAAAAACACACACACATAACCACACACACACACATACACACACGCACACACACACACAAACACACACACACACACACACACACACACTTTACTATATACATACATATATTTTACTTCAATTTTTTCATGATCCTCTGGACATAGACCATATATTTTTAATAGCAGTCGCATATATATATATATATATATATATATATATATATATATATATATATATATATAACAGAGAACGTGTATATATGTCCAGGATATCCTTCAAAACCCCGTTTCCAATCCAACCTAATTTGGCACTGAAACCTTACACCCCCAATAACAGCCAAGATATGGCTTAAGAGGTGTTTTTTCCTGATCTCTGGCATTCTGCCTGCTTTGCACGACAGGTATGTTGTATGGGGACGATATCAGCCTGCCTTACTGACCTGCTTTGCAGTACAATCTACTCGTAAGCGGCAGGGAACAGTTACCCTGCAGGACAGATATGATTTATTGGAATGGTACAACTGATTTTATCGGTCTGTTTAACATGAACACCTACATGTCAGGCACAAAAATAGTTGTCAAGTCCTGACAAGTAGGCAGTTGTAATATTTTCCTGTTTTATAGAAGTGTTTTGCAGGTGGTATATGTATGGGTGGACTTGCTGGGGAAAGTTTCATGTGTACAGAGGAGGGGAAGGATATGGAGAGGGCCAGTAGGCGAAAGACAGTGATGACGCTAATAGGGGATGGGAAAGGCAAAGGTCAGAAGTGGACAGACAGAGAGAGAGGATTAGGAGTATGGGGACATAGAGGGGCAAAAGGGGAACAGAGACAGTTGGAGGAACGGAAGATGGATAGAAATTGGGGGAGATTAGATTAGATTAGATTTACTTTCATTCCAATTGATCCGTAGTGAGGAGGTCCTCCTGGATGTGGAACATGTCAGAAAAACAACAATACATGACAAATATTTACAACTAAAACAAATAAGCTAATGTACCATTCCACAGGTCCCAAGTGGAATGATCGTCATTTTTAATGAACACTAAGAGTCATTTTACAAATACTAATGCACTGAATTTAAAATAAAAAACGTTTTTTATTTATTTACAAGGTAATAAACATGTAATACAACTACTGTAATACTTATTTACAATGAACACATTACTGCACTGAAATGGTGCAGAAGTTAGATTATACTTACACACACACACACACACACACACACACACACACATTTTCAGTGAACACATTACTGCACTGAAATTGTGCAGAAGTTATGTTGTACTTATATACAAATCAGTTGGTTTTACTAAGAAATTCATCAATGGAGTAGAAGGAGTTGGCCACCAATAAATCCTTTAGGCTTCTCTTAAACTGAATTTCATTGGTTGTTAAGCTTTTTATGGCTGCTGGCAAGTTATTGAAAATGTGTGTTCCTGAATAATGCACACCTTTTTGTACAAGACTAAGTGACTTTAAATTCTTGTGAAGATTATTCTTATTTCTAGTATTGATTCCATGAATTGAGCTGTTGGTTTGAAAAAGTGATATATTTTTAATGACAAATTTCATTAAGGAATAAATATACTGGGAAGCTGTAGTTAGTATCCCTAGTTCCCTAAACAGGCTTCTGCAGGATGTTCTTGAGTTCACACCACATATAATTCTTACTGCACGTTTTTGTGCCCGGAAAACTTTAGCTTGGCTTGATGAATTACCCCAAAAAATAATCCCATATGACATTATGGAATGAAAGTAAGGATAGTATGCCAGCTTTTTCATTTTTATATCCCCTACGTCTGACAAAATTCGCATTGCAAACAGAGATTTGTTAAGACGCTTCAGCAGTTCTGTGGTGTGCTCCTCCCAATTGAATTTATTATCAAGCTGTAATCCCAAGAATTTAACACTGTCCACTTCTTCTATCTTCTTGTCATCATATGTTAGACATATACTCTTGGGACACCCCTTACAAGTTCTGAACTGCATGTAGTGTGTTTTTTCAAAGTTTAGTGACAAAGAATTGGCTAGGAACCAGTGATTAATGTCCACAAATATTTTATTGGCTGATCTTTCTAAGACTACACTTGATTTGCTATTTATTGCAATGTTTGTATCATCGGCAAACAAAACAAACTTGGCATCTGGTAATGTTACTGATGAAAGGTCATTGATATACACAAGAAAAAGAGGAGGAGTCCGATGGGAAAAGTGACATGCAGGAAATGAAGAGGATGAGGTGGGGAAGAGGAAGTGAAGGGAGGAAAAGATAGGAGAATGACTGGTGGATGGGGGAGGATGAGATAGAAATGGAGGGAGAAAATGGACAGAGAGAAGGGGCAGGAGAGGATGGTCAGAGATTTGAGGAGGGAGATATAGGCAGAGGGGAGGTGGAGGAGATGACAGAAGAAAGTGTGGTGGAGGAGAAGTAGGAGGACAGAGAAAGAGAGAAAAAGATATGGGCAGAGGCAGGGGGAGGGAGACATGGTGGAAGAGACAGGCCATAAGGGATGGGCAGGAAGGGGGCGTAGGATATGTAAAGACAGAGACAGCTGAGGTGGACGCTTAGGGTGGATGGAGAAATGGTGGAAGAAGAGGTGGACACAGAGAGGAGGGAGGAGATTTGTGCAATATATGTATCGAATGTTTATGCAAATGAAGACACTGGGTAAGGACAAGTGTATACATGAAGGGGAAGTGTTGTTATCAGAAATCAAATTTGTTCAAAGTATTCTAATCAACATTTTCATGGGGGTAGGATACATATTTTCAGTTGTGATAATTTCAGTGCCCTCTATCACAAAGCGAAAAAAGTGGTGCAACTAAAATATTCATATCTCTTTACGTACTACACGAATATGTAATAAAAGATGGGGGTTCCTATTTTAAAGAACGCTGTTGATATCCGTTTGACCTATGGCAGCGTCACCTAGTGGGCCAACCATAGCGCCATCTGCTTTTCCCCCTTCCAGCGAGACAAGTTTCGTTCTTTGTAGGTTTTCGTTTGACGCTTATTTCGTGAGATATTTGGCCTGGTCACGAACAATGGACCACCTTATATATATATATATATATATATATATATATATATATATATATCGGTTACCAGTCACTGAATGCTGGACTATGTATTGAATGATCCAAAGATGAGATTCTTCCTACACGTCAGTCAGGGGTCCTGAAGATGGTGCAATGTAGTGCTGAAACTCTTTGCTTAAATAAAATAACTGAAAATGTAGGCAGCTAAAAGTGTTTTGGTTTGACATTTTAAAACCACAGAATATTATTCAACGTCCCCTTGTGGCATACATCAGCACTGAGATAACGTACAACACAATTTTGGACAATTATGCGGATTTTGTTACTTGTGACAAAATGTTGTTCTGTCTTCATTATAAATTTACTTCTCTTTTCTCAGTCATCCTGTAATCATTTTGCACCATTCTGATTAGTTCTTTTCATGCAGTGGAGGTTTCATAATTTTAAAGAGTGCTACCAAAATGAAAGATATAAGATAACGAAATTTCATGCGAAGTGTCAACTTGACGAGTCACAGCAAACTGCGAAATTGGCCCAATAATTTGTGGATGAGATAAACTTATCGCATCGTTCAACATGGAAGTCGTTTTCAACTCCGACCAGTCGGGATTTGAAGAGGAAGTACCAAGGGTGTTGTATCAATATCAAATACCTTAACAGACTCTTATTCAGTTATGTCGACTGCTAATTTCGATGGTAGATATCCTGGATAGTTATATATTGTGCTGTCAGAAAAAAAAAATGGTTCAAATGGGTCTGAGCACTATGGGACTTAACAGCTCTGGTCATCAGTCCCCTAGAACTCAGAACTACTTAAACCGAACTAACCTAAGGAAATCACACACATCCATGCCCGAGGCAGGATTCGAACCTGCGACTGTAGCAGTCGCGCGGTTTCGGACTGCGCGCCTGGAACCGCGAGACCACCGCGGCCGGCTGCTGTTAGAAGTTGGAGGAGTTAAGCCCCCTGCGATTCTTTCTCGTTTGCATGATATTGTAAGGGCAACAGGGAACATTTACGTCACACCAAGCAAGAAAGGGAAAATGGGCGTAAGAGTACTACAACTATGGTATGAGCACTGCTATTATCCAATAACTGGTCAAAATAACTGGCTTTTGTGTGACCTCTGGTCTGCATATAAAAATCATACTCCTTTAGCACAAAGCATCCACCCTGAAAAGTGTCCGACATTGCAAGATGAACAAATACAGCTTCTGGATGTTTGATTTTTCTGAGCCTGTAAAACATATTATCGCACTGTCTGCAGCTATGCCTTAAAGTATAGCCAATTCCACGATAAGCTCCTAGACACACTTTTTCACTTTCGGTCACATGTCATCATAGTCCATCAGTTCTCATCACCAGGTTACACCAATATGATTCGATATGCATTCTTTGAGACTGGATACCCAGCTGAACATTCTTCAAAGTTTGCAACTTCCAAGGAGTTCGCCTTAAATCGTAATGGTGTGAACCTCTGTGGTCACTGT
Organism: Schistocerca piceifrons; assembly: GCF_021461385.2. Lineage (NCBI taxonomy): Eukaryota > Metazoa > Arthropoda > Insecta > Orthoptera > Acrididae > Schistocerca > Schistocerca piceifrons. Next base: position 139,315,607 of record NC_060148.1, on the reverse strand, counting down.
GGCACACCATTTTTCATTTGGTGCTCGCGGTGGAAGTTAATGGTTTGCTTTTAATATATCTTGAATGTCGACGATTTCCATTTTGTGAAGTGGAATACACACACCCCGTAAAAGGTTGGTGTCATCACCTCCTGCTCAGTCAATTCCTGTCTCCCTCCTGATGCACATGATGAGGCATTATCAGCTAATATTTTTCCAGTCACTATTGTTAACACAATGCTTTCAAATGAGCCTTTCTAAAGATTTAATTTGCGAACTCGCACTTGAGGGCTTCCTTGTAAGCTGCGGGCTTGCGGAACTATACTTCCACCAGCTTCTCCCCATTGGCAATTTCTTCATGCTCCCATACTTGATAATATGCTCCATGACTGTAAATTCCAATGAGTAGGCGCTAAGTGCTGCAGGCCATTTTCGAACTGTATCAACGAGAGTTACTGTCCCTTCTCGAAATTCTGAAGTGCTATTCTTTGTGGAAGTAATGGAAAGGAGCTGCGAAGTCCCTTAAGTCTGACGAAAAATATTCGCAGATTTTCTTTTTTTAAAAATGGAGCGGCTCTAAACGTAATGAGATTCTACTGGTGATCATAGCAATGAATGTCTGAAGTACAAGTGATTTTGCAGCTTGTGTCCACTTATCCAGTCATACTCGCTGTGTGACAAGTAGGTCATGTCCGTGCACCTGTTGGGAGCGAATGCTGCTCCACATACTCCCAGCTTCACCTTCAACTACCATGAGGGTCCAGTACAGTGTCGTCAAGAATTGCCTCCATACTCCACCCCCCCCCCTTCCACTCGACCACTCTAGAACGTCTGGGTCCACGTTTGCAAACCCAGAGCAACCCAAGTCACTGGCAGCATATTTTAGTCTCACAACACTGCTTTCGGTGCTCAGTGCACGGACACTACAGACAGGATAAATGGCACACAACTTTTTTACTTGTGTAGAAACCTCAAGAATCAATCGCAGTATCCCTTGGAGGTAGTGGAAACCTATGCAGAGACCATCCCTGATACCGAGTAGAGAGCAGGCTAAAGCAGCTCTGAAAAAGAATTTTAGACCTCGAAACCAAAGATGGGTGTGACGTTATGGACAGTATCATTAGAGATACTGATACTTGCGATCATTAGGTCACTGCAGCGCCAATGATAACTGAAGTTCATCAAAAATATATGGAGAGTGTTTAACCTGGACAGATCATGAATTAGTACAATTGTTAGCATCCTGCTCTGATAATTAATAGAGATTATTTAGTTCGTTTTGAGCGGACATAGACGAATGAGAGCAAAGTATAGTGTGACTGTAAATCGTGCAAGGGAGGTGTTGTTGTCTTCAGTCCTGAGACTGGTTTGATGCAGCTCTCCATGCTACTCTATCCTGTGCAAGCTTCTTCATCTCTGAGTAACTACTGCAACCTACATCCTTCTGAATCTGCTTAGTGTATTCATCTCTTGGTCTCCCTCTACCATTTTTACCCTCCAGGCTTCCCTCAAGTACTAAATTGCTGATCACTTAGTGCCTCAGAACATATCCTACCAACGATCCCTTCTTCTAGTCAAGTTAAGACACAAATTACTCTTCTCAGCATTAGTCACATGATCTACCCATCTAATCTTCAGCATTCTTCTGTACCACCACATTTTGAAATCTACTACTCTCTTCTTGTCTCAACTATTTATCGTCCATGTTTCACTTCTATACATGGCTACACTCCACACAAATACTTGCAGAAAAGACTTCTTGACAGTTAAATCTATACTCGACGTTCATGAATTATTCTTCTTCAGAATCCCTTTCCTAGTAAATGCCAGGTCTACATTTTATGTCTTCTCTACTTCGACCGTCATTAATTTTGCTCCCCAAAAAGCAAAACTCATCTACTACTTTAAGTATCTCATTTCCGAGTCTAATTTCCTCACCACCCACTGATGTAATTCGACTACTTTCCATTATCCTTATTTCGCTTTTATTGATGTTCATCTTATATCCTCCTTTCTAGACACTCCATTCCGTTCAACTTATCTTCCTCGGTCCTTTACTGTCTCTGATGGAATTACAATGTCATCGTCAAACTTCCAAGTTTTTATTTTTTCTCCATGGATTTTAATTCCTACTTCATATTGTACTTTTGTTTCCTTTACTGCTTGCTCAATATACAGATTGAATAACGTCGGGGATAGGCTACAACCCTGTCTCACTCCCATACCAACGACTGCTTCCCTTTCATGCCCCTCGACTCTTATAACTGTCATCTGGTTTCTGTACAAATCGTAAATGTCCCTATAAATGCAATAAGGATGTAAAAGCCCAACCATGGTTGAATAATAAAACTCGGAAAATGCTGAGGGATGGCAGAGTGATCAGAAAAGAGCGCAGCAATGTCCACAACCCAAAATTAGTCGCAAGTCACGTATATGTCACGACATCGACGTACGAAGCACACAACAAACTCCACAGCCAAGCCTTGGATAAACATCTAACACAGAACATGACTTAAGTTTGGAATAAGTGTAATCATTATATGGACCGAGGGTTTCAATCGAGTCACTCATTGACAAGTACGATGTGCCCATAAATGAGAGGAAAATGAAAGCCAAAGTTTTAAATTTTGCGTACAGGATATCAGCCACACAGGAAGATTATATTGACATGTTGTCGTTTGAAGGCACTCAGATACCCGTATGGGGGACGTAGCAATTGCCACCCCCACCATACTGAATCAGCTGAAAGAGTTGAAAACAAGTAAGTCGCCAGGTCTGGATGGAATTTTACAGCGAGTACTTCATTTTATTGTCCCTTTAATTAACTAGCATTTAACGCAAATCGCTCTTCCACATCGAAGTCACGAGGGACTGGATAAAGCACCGGTGACTCTTGTGTACAAGAAGGGTAAAAAGAGCCGACCAGTTGTGTTGACCTCGACTGCCAGTTTTCAGCAGAGACGAGGCTACAGTTAGGAGAGCCTCATGGAAGTGTGATGGGGCCGCTTTTGTATTCTTTATATGTAAGTGATCTGACAGCAGCAATCTGCGACGGTGTGTTGATGAGACTGTAGTGTATGGGAAAGTGTCATCGCATAATGCCTGTAGGAATATACACTCGTGAAAATTGAAATAAGTACACCGTGAATTCATTGTCCCAGGAAGAGGAAACTTTATTGACACATTCCTGGGGTCAGATACATCACATGATCACACTGACAGAACCACAGGCACACAGACACAGGCAACAGAGCATGCACAATGTCGGCACTAGTACAGTGTATATCCACCTTTCGCAGCAATGCAGGCTGCTATTCTCCCATGGAGACGATCGTAGACATGCTGGATGTAGTCCTGTGGAACGGCTTGCCATGCCATTTCCACCTGGCGCCTCAGTTGGACCAGCGTTCGTGCTGGACGTGCAGACCGCGTGAGACGACGCTTGATCCAGTCCCAAACATGCTCAATGGGGGACAGATCCGGAGATCTTGCTGGCCAGGGTAGTTGACTTACACCTTCTAGAGCACGTTGGGTGGCTCGGGATACATGCGGACGTGCATTGTCCCGTTGGAACAGCAAGTTCCCTTGCCGGTCTAGGAATGGTAGAACGATGGGTTCGATGACGGTTTGGATGTACCGTGCACTATTCAGTGTCCCCTCGACGATCACCAGTGGTGTACGGCCAGTGTAGGAGATCGCTCCCCACACCATGATGCCGGGTGTTGGCCCTGTGTGCCTCGGTCGTATGCAGTCCTGATTGTGGCGCTCACCTGCACGGCGCCAAACACGCATACGACCATCACTGGCACCAAGGCAGAAGCGACTCTCATCGCTGAAGACGACACGTCTCCATTCGTCCCTCCATTCACGCCTGTCGCGACACCACTGGAGGCGGGCTGCACGATGTTGGGGCGTGAGCGGAAGACGGCCTAACGGTGTGCGGGACCGTAGCCCAGCTTCATGCAGACGGTTGCGAATGGTCCTCGCCGATACCCCAGGAGCAACAGTGTCCCTAATTTGCTGGGAAGTGGCGGTGCGGTCCCCTACGGCACTGCGTAGGATCCTACGGTCTTGGCGTGCATCCGTGAGTCGCTGCGGTCCGGTCCCAGGTCGACGGGCACGAGCACCTTCCGCCGACCACTGGCGACAACATCGATGTACTGTGGAGACCTCACGCCCCACGTATTGAGCAATTCGGCGGTACGTCCACCCGGCCTCCCGCATGCCAACTATACGCCCTCGCACAAAGTCCGTCAACTGCACATACGGTTCACGTCCACGCTGTCGCGGCATCCTACCAGTGTTAAAGACTGCGATGGAGCTCCGTATGCCACGGCAAACTGGCTGACACTGACGGCGGCGGTGCACAAATGCTGCGCAGCTAGCGCCATTCGACGGCCAACACCGCGGTTCCTGGTGTGTCCGCTGTGCCGTGCGTGTGATCATTGCTTGTACAGCCCTCTCGCAGTGTCCGGAGCAAGTATGGTAGGTCTGACACACAGGTGTCAATGTGTTCTTTTTTCCATTTCCAGGAGTGTAATAACTCTATCATGCACCCAAATACTGTTGCTAGTCACAGATGTTGGTGGTCAAAGAATGGTGCTCAATAACATGTAAAACAAGGAAACATTGCAAAACAACCATGGTACTACATCCAAATGTCATTTTATTCCGCTCCCACCCCACAGCAAAAACATCTAGATCAATGTGGGCCAGATAAATCATAAAATAGATTGTATTCAACGGTACTGCATGGATACTAGGTGTTTACAAGGAATGCTGTAAACAATATCATACTCAAAAAAATGGGTCAAATGGCTCTGAGCACAATGGGACTTAACATCTATGGTCCCCTAGAACTTAGAACTACTTAAACCCAACTAACCTAAGGGCATCACACAACACCAAGTCATCACGAGGCAGAGAAAATCCCTGTTACTATTGTATCATTTTCTTCTGAGAATGGTGGAAACTAAGATAAAAATACAAGTGATAAACATCTTTCCAGAATCATAAAGTTAAAATTACATAATGTATAACAAACTTCTTTCCATACCTAATGTGGGTGGTACTTTTCTAACAAAATCGTAAGTTTAAGCAGTGTCCCATTAATAATTGCACATACACCAATCCAAAATGTGTCAGAGTAGCAAGTAACATGTAGAGGCAGACTGTATTTTGGAGTATATCACTGCCATTAATGAAGTTCATATATATGTTGCGTAGAGGAAAATTGCAGAGTAGTTCCTGAGAAACTAATAGATTTCCATGTGGGAAGCGTAATATTTCGTCAGGATGACGAGTCGTTCATTATACCTACTGACGTCAGTGCCAGGAACGCCATTCACCAGACTGACTGGTACACCGTGTCCTGCCACAGCTCACTTGTATGTAGCAGGATGTTGTCCAGAGTTTGCACCTCAAGGGCACCTTTACAGCTTGACGTCACTGTTGGAACCAGAAACAACACTTACACATCGCAGAATCTCGTCCCACTGAAGACATGTGTTTACCACGTTTAAATGGCCAAAAAACACTGAGGCACAGATGTGCATATATAACTGCCCTAGGAAAATACCGGATTCGAGTAGCTCTGCCATCCACAAAATCTGTTGTACAGCAGCAGGGAAGTTCTTGCACTGGAAGTGATAGTGGGGAAACCAGCTGACAATAAAATGTGCACTAATAGAAAGAATATGGTGACTCTTACAATGTCCCTAATCAGCGTGCATCAGGTTCCTTACAATAGGAGTAGTGATAGCTAAATGTCTGACTGTGGATAATCTTGGTTGTTCTGTAGCAAAGTGTACAAGTGCACTCCCTTCTATTTTGTTGGACTCTTTGAATCTCTAGACATGACTTTAACCTCTCTAAGTGGCATTATTCCGAGAATTCCTCATCAAACTGTGGGTATGCGTGAACCGATGCACAAACCAGTAGCTGGCAAAGGGAAATAACTCGCCGAAGTCTAAGCTTAGTGTAGCACTGTGTGCATCAAAACCACAAAAAAAGGTTCAAATGTGTGTGAAATCTTGTCGGACTTAACTACTAAGGTCATCAGTCCCTAGGCTTACACACTACTTAACCTAAATTATCCTAAGGACGAACACACAATCCCATGCCCGAGGGAGGACTCGAACCTCTGCCGGGACCAGCTGCACACTCCATGACAGCAGCGCCTAAGACCGCTCGGCTAATCCCGCGTGGCTCAAAACCACATACCAGCCGTTAACGATTTTATGGTAATTCAGAATTTTCATTTGCTATTTCTTCATTCCATAGGAGAGATCAAGGAGAGTCTCACACATCTGTCAGAGTATTGTGGTTTATTTTGAGTATGTGAACTCTATGATTTTATTGTTAGTAGGAAAACGGGCGACTGCTGCATCGACTGATGGAAATTGGTTTTATCAGCCATAACATCTTACTTGGCAGAATGAGTGAAGCTACTTGTTCTTAATTTTCTTTAACATATAAAAAATTTTGCTGCACATCTTAGCCACATTATAGTGATGCTGTCACATGTGAATGAAATGGTGTGCAGGCATACATCATCGTTGTGAGGTCAACAGTGTGTCAGGAAACTGGAGTTTATTTGGATCAATATTTCGGTTTGCAATGTACATCCACATCTACATTTATATATATACTCCGCTAACCACCAAGCGGTGTGTGCGGAGTGCACAATTGGGGCAAAGTCATATTCCCCCCCTCTGGTCCACTCGCCGATCGCGGGAGGGATAAACGACTGTCTGAACGCCTCTGTACAAGCCCTAATTACCCTTATCTTTGAATGGTGATCATTGAGCGATCTGAAAGTTGGTGGTAATAATATAAGCTCTACATCCCTGGCGAAGATCGGATTTCGAAATTTAGTGAGCAGCCCCTTCCGTTTAGCGCGTCGTGTGTTTCATTTCAAACTTTCTATGAGATTTGTAACGCTCTAGCGGTGGCTAAATGTACCAGTCACGAATCTTGCCGCTCTTCTTTGGACTTTCTCAATCTCTTGAATCGGACCCAACAGATAAGGGTCCCATACAGACGAACAATACTCTAAGACTGGACGGACTAACGTATTGTAAGCCATTTCCTCTGTTGAAGGGCTGCATCGTTTCAGGATTCTACCAATAAACTGAAATCTAGGAACCGCCTTGACCATTCCTTGATAATTCCATATGAGATCATTTCAAATAGTCACACCCAGATACTTGACGGATATTACCGCTTCTGAAGATTGGGCATTTATTTTGTACTCGTATAATAATGGGGATTTTCGCCTTGTTATAAGCAGTAGATCACATCTATTAATACTGAGAGATAACTGCCAGTCATTACACCACACATTTATTTTTTGCAATTCCTCACTGATTTCTTCACAACTTTCGTGTGATACTACTTTCCTGTAAACTACAGCATCATCGGCAAACAGTCTAATGCCGATGTCAGTACCATCAACCAGATCGTTTAAGTAAATAGTAAAAAGCAACGCACTTTATGCAGCAAGCGACAGTAAGGAACTGAGTCGAACGCCTTTCGAAAGTCGAGAAATATGGCACCAACCTGGGAGCCAGTATGTAGAGCCTGTCGTATATCATGCACAAAGAGGTCCAACTGTGTCTCGCATGACCGCTGTTTCCTAAAACTGTGCTGGTTTCTGCAGATGAGCTTCTCAGAGTCGGAAAAGTTCATTATGTGTGAACACAGAATATGTTCATGATTCTACAACAAATCGATGTCAGTGAAATTAGTCATTAATTATGTGCATCCGATTTTCTACCCTCTTTATTGATTACTATGACCTGAGCCTTCTTCCAGTACTGTGTAACGATCCTCTGTTGCTATTATCTCTGATAGATGATGAATAAGAATGGTGCTATATTTGTAGCATTGTCAACATATAATCTTACAGGGATACTGTCTGGGCCAGTGCCTTCCTGCCGTCTAAGGATCTTAACTGTTTTACAATCCCATCTACACTAAACACTATGTCAGCCATCCTTGCGTTTGTTTGATAATTGAAAGGGGAAAAGGTGCTGCAGTCCTCTACCGAAACGAGTTTTTGAAAGCTAGGTTTAGAATTTCGGCCTTCTGTTTACCATCATCCACTACATTACCTGTACTGTCAGCAAGAGAAGATATTGAATTATTTGTGATTTCATAGATTTTACGTACGACCAAATGTTTTTGGGATTGTTTTTAGAATCTGCAGATGAAATATTTTCAAATTCGTTAAAATAATCTCTCATTGATCTTTTGACAGCTACTTTCATTTCACATAATTTCTGTTGATCAGTGGGGCAGTGACTACGTTAAAAACGACTGTGCAAAATTCTTTGCTTTCTCAGGAACTTCCTAATTTGTTTGTTGTACCAAGGTGGAGCCTTTCCCTCCCCTACATATCTGCTAGGCACACACTTCTCTAGCACGTGGGGACAGTACCTTTAAATTCTGACCAAAGATGCTCAATGTCTTTGTGTCCCACAGCGAAACCTTGGAGCTGACTATGAAGATATTCATTAATGACACTTTTATTTGCATTCCCAAACAAGAAGCCTCTACGCTGTTTCTTTATCTTTTTTGTAACTTCCACTGACATAGAAGCCACAACGACATTGTGGTCGCTAACGCCTTCTTCTAGCTTAACTTCAGGTCTGTAGATGAAGCATTAATTTTGTCTCATAAACTGCAGACTTCTCAGCTGCTTTCTGGTGCATTGCACCGACAAGAACATGGGTTAAGAATGTGTGTGAGTGTGTGTGTGTGTATGTGTGTGTGTGTGTGTGTGTGAGTAAGTGAGTGAGTAACTGCATGTGTGCATGTGTATGTGTGTGTGTGCTGAATGCATGTGTGCTTGCTCGTTACTGTGCAGTCGTGTTTATCTGTGCATGTGGACTCATGTGCATGTCCCATCAAATGTGTTTGTGTGTAGGGGCAGGGGAATCGAATTAGTGTCATAGCCATACCTGAAATATTTCGTCTAAAAGGTTTGCTGGTAAATTTTAGCTTTCTCTAATAGAATGAAGGCTTTCGCGGCAGTTGTTGTCATCACTTAACATTTCCGGGCTGAGATGCCGTGGTCCATACATATGACTCTCCCCTGACGTTTCACCTTCGACTGCGGAAGGCATCCACCGAGGACAATCGGCGAACTGCCAACTGGGCAGTTCGCCAATTGTTCTTGGAGGATGCCTTCCGCAGTCGAAGGCGAAACATCAGGGGAGAGTCTTAAGTACAGACCACAGCATCTCAGCCTGGAAATGTTAAGTGATTTAGCTTTCTCTGTTTGAAGGGGCTGTGTCAGTAAATTTTCTAGTAAATAGATTCAAAATTTTTTCTCCCACAGTAGGAAATTTTATTTAAATACGGGAATAAGTGTTTTTTTTAGTTGCAATTGCTAGCATTAGGATGATTTGCTGAGTGTAGAGGACAAGTAGAGTCTGCGTTAATCATCTCTTTCAATGAAGTGCAAACACTGATTAACAATAGCATCCTGAGCTCATATGAATCACAATCAGGAATCTATGTGGCAAAATGTAACGTCTGAATTTGTGGAGTGATGGAATGTAAGACTTTCTTATGGTGAGTGAGTGAAGCTTTATGAGGATGATGCGATTGTATATCTGTACTTCAATGGAGGGGCACTTTTCCACTATTCTGTATTATATGATAGAGGAGGAAAATTTGAAGATTCATTAGTTTTCACTATTCTGACATGTTTTTAGAACTGGTCGTTATAGTTTACCTCATAAACAGTGTATATATTGAGAAAAATACGAGAACTTCTCTGTTTCTTGCAGGACCCTTCCTGCAGACATGAACAGTAGGGGGCTGCTCCAGTCAGCTACACGGGGGTCAATGGAGGAAGTGCAGGTGCTGCTTGGGGCTGGTGCTGATGTGGGGCACAGAGGATGGACCATGTGGACCGCTCTACATTATGCAGCGAAGCAGAGACATGCTGATATTGTGAGGTGTCTGATCGGGAATGGGGCAGAAGTGGATGCCAGGACCGATGTGAGGCAGACGCCTCTACATTTGGCTGCATGGAGAGGCCATGCGGCAGTGGTGCGGCTGCTGGCAGCGTCCTCGGCCGACGTCGATGCCAAGGATCAGTGGGGTAGGACGCCTCTGCACTGGGCGGCACCCTACGGCAACGCAGAGGCGGCGATGGCGCTGCTGGAAGCAGGGGCCGATAGGGACGCCAAGGAGGACGCAGGGAACACCGCACTGGACTTAGCAAGAGTGAACAAGCGACAATGGATGGTAGAAATCCTATCTAGCATTCCAACAAACGACTGTGATGTGAACTAAATAAAGCTTTGATACATGATTTATCCTTCTCTTTAAAATAAAATATGCAACATGCTAAATCAGCAGCCATTCTTTGTAACTGTATTTTCGATCTACATCTAACTACTCCACTAACACCAGAACAAGAGACCGATTCAGGTGGTGCAGTGGTTAGCACACTGGCCTCAAACTGGGAGGACGATGGTTCAATCCCATGTTCGGCCTTCCTGATTTAGGTTTTCTGTGATTTCCGTAAATCACTTCAGGCAAATTCTGGGATGGTTCCTTTGACAGGGCACGGCCGACTTCCTTCCTCATCCTCCCCTAATCTGATGAGACCAATGACCTTGCTGTTTGGTCATCACTTAGACAACCCAACTGAGACAAGATTAACAACGTAAGATATTTACAAAGTAATGCAAGTCGTCAGAAGCAAGTCCATTCTTGAAAACAAGAGAATCCGAAAAATACACCAAGTCTCTATAACACATAATTACTGAAGAGTACTTGATAGGAGCAGCAAAGGTGCTATGTGAAACTGCTGTAAATTTCACAATATACATATTACTGCCATGTAAGCAGTACGCTTAGAAAGGAATTTTCCTGTGTCTCTACTGGGCAGATAGTCCAATAATCTGTGCCCATAGTTACAATGTCATATTATTAGAAGTATTCACACTACATTAATTCAGATGCCAGACAGAATTTATTGATGTGCCTGCAGTACAGATAAATACATCAAAAAATGTATGCATCACCACAGCTCCAAGAGTTCAAAATAAACATCATTTCCGCCCATTTTATTGTTCATGAAAATGGCACATTGCATGTTGTACCATCATAGAGCGAGACGTTCGGAGGTGGTGGTCCAGACTGGTTTACATCCCAGTACCTCTCATACCCAGTCGCAAGTCCTGTTGCATTGATGCATGCATGTATTTGTCGTGGCAAAGCCTCCAAAAGTTCATCAAGGCACTGTTGGTCCTGATTGTCCCACTCCTCAATGGGGATTCATTGTAGATCCCTTAGAGTGGTTGATGGGCTACGTTGTCAGTATACAGCCCTTTCCAAACTGTCCCAGGCATGCCCGATAAGGTTCATATCTGGGGAATATGCTGGTCACTCGATGTCGTTATACTGAAGGAAGTCGTTCACAAGATGTGCACGATTGGGGCGCAAATTTTCGTCCATGAAGACGAATGTCTCGCCAACATGCTGCTAATATGAATACACTATAGGTTGGGGATGGCATTCACATATTGTACAGCTGTTACAGCGTCTTCCATAGCCACCTTTGGCAAGTACGTCAACCCCACATAATGCCACCCCAAAACAGTAGGGAACCTCCATCCTGCTGCACTTATTGGACAGAATGTCTAAAGCGTTCAGCCTGACCAGGTTGCTTCCTAACACGTCTATGACGATTGTCTGGTTTAAGGCACATGCGACACTCATCGGGGAAAAGAACCTGACGCCAATCCTGAGTGGTCCATTTGCCATGTTGTTGGGCCCATCTGTACCGTGCTGTATGGTGTTGTGGTTGCAAAGATTGACCTCGCCATGGATGTTGGGAGTGGAGTTGCGCATCATGCAGCCTATTGCGCACAACATCATGTGGCTACATGAAAAGCATTATTCAACATGGTAGTGATGCTGTCAGGGTGTCTCCGAGCCATAATCCATAGGTAGCAGTCATCCACTGCAGCATGCTGTATATCTGCAATTTCTTTTCTATCATTAATTTCCAAATGAAGTTTATTGTTAACATTCTTAACATTCTGAATGGTGCTGTGCGTCTCCAATCCAATCAGTGCAATACTCCGCATCCGGTAATACAGACGATCGTTATTTTAAAGTCAGATTATTTTCCCACTGAACCTCAATTGATCAGTGGATGTTTAACACACGTACTTATATATCCTTCTTGGTGAAAAGTAGTGGGAATATGATTCACAGATGCCCACACAGGTATTAATATCTTGGTATTGATGAAGATTGTAGAGCAAACGTCTTCTGTTTGTTAAGTATCTTTGCAATTCTTCTGATGGCTGCACCTCTCCAAAGTAGTGTTAGTAGACATTATTTCTAATTTCTTAGCTTATGCCACCCACTAGCATCCTGGGCCTGGTAATATCTACATTCACATTTCCACATTATCTTAAATTCCACATAGTTTTTGGTAAAATATACTGCATAAACACACCACAGAATCTAGGAACCCTGAATTTTTTCTTAACAAACCTGAGGAGATTTGAATTTGTAAGCACCCTGTCTGGTAGGATAGCTAATGAGCCTTATTTCAATTTATGAAGAGCCCTAATGCTTCCTTATATGGTTTCTGGTCTGGTCCATTTCTGATGGCTGCCACTTCCATCATGTATTTATGTCTCATGGGGGTTCTGTGCGTTCTTTACTGTTCTGGCAATAGCTGCAGCACCACCTGCCAGTGAAATTAGCGCTGAGAGACCTGAGAGTACAGAAATGCAGGAATTAGGAAGGGGATAACACCTCCTAATGTCTGAGGTATCAGTAGAACCCTGGTGCTCTAACCAGTCCTTTACGGTTCAGGGCTCTTTTCGCTGCACACATTGCTGGCAGGACACAGTTTTTGAACAAATCTGCCCTAGCCTCTTCTTCTTCATCATAGTTTTCTTCTTCTTAATGTTCAGAGCACGATGTGCAGCGTTCATAACTTGCTTGAAATTCACATCCATGCCCAACTTGCTTTTACCATGCATTGTTGTAGCCACTAAAAATTCTGTGCTACAGTGTCCTAGAACAATATCTTTTCTCACACATATTACCTTGGCTTGATAGGCTAACATAAGGTCTGCAGCATGACGGCTTGGAAGACCTTTGTCTCCTGCATATAAAGCGTCATGTTCCAAACACGCCTGAGCAAAGAGTTTAATCCCCTTATCACCATGAGGAAAACGTTTTTGAGACTTTGTACCAGCTCAGCTGTTGTTATACCACAGAACGTGTAATTCGACTCGTAGTTTGTCGAGAACACCACCACCTCCTATAGTAAATATCCTTTTGAGCATATTAAGCTGCTGTGCTGGTTGTCCTCTGTGCACCACATTATACAGCAAATCCTCATCGTCAGTCCATTTGTTTTCTGTTGCAGTAAAACTAAGGTATTTAACTAGTGCTTATTTCCTCAACTATTTGTGATGTGCACTTAGAGAAATACATGTGGTTCTGAGCTCAATTCCTCTGAGTAAAAGCATCCGGCAATTTCAGTGCCACTTCTATCCTTTAAGATGTAAGTCCTGGTATTTGTCCTTTGCACTTTTTCGAATATCTCACTCGAGCAGTTTGGTAGGTAAGACTTCCCATTTGGTGTCTTGTGCTTCGAGATAAATACCAAATCACTTCAACCAGCAGGTCCAGGGGCTAGAATAGGCTCGAGGTATTCCTGCCTGTCGTAAGGGGCGACTAAAAGGAGTCACACACATTTTGGCCATATGTTCAGGTCCCACTCTATGGTTTGACCTTCCACTTTCCAAATTCTACAGAAGTGCGTACCATATGGGGAAGGATGCCTTACCTGGTGCACAAGTTATCTATAGTGCCCTTAGATTCTATCTCCTGAATCTCTTGTCATCATGGCTTTGCATCTCTACCTGAAACTGGGTGAGGACATTTTATGGGGTATGCCATCTATTTCCGTCGTCTCCTGTTCTCTTTCGACCCCATGACACTATAAGATTCCTCTGCGATTAATATCCAGCACAGTAGCCAGTCCGTTGGGTTGGGGCCGTCATGTACCCATTTGGTGGTAGTCCCATGAAAACACAGGGATTGCACTGCTGATGCCTCAGCTGTAAACTCCCCATGTATGCCAAGGAGTATATGACTGTCTTCATGGGGCATCAAAACTCCCATCAACACCCATCATTCCAGGTGGCCTTTGCTATGGCTGGGTGGCACCTGTGGGGAGAGCCCTTGATCGACGGTGGTGTCATCAGGATGGATGACCTGCAATGAAGCAGGCTAAGTCATCTTTTGCTGGGGACTGAATGACCCCATTAGTCTCTAAAAAAGGAAAGGTTGATTACAACACTGACAAGTATGACCCTAACTCGTTCCCCTCTCTAGCAACACCTTGGGAGCAACATAGTGCTTGAGAGTGACATGATCAATATTCACCATGTTACTTAGGCAGCAGAACTGATGGGTACCCCTTTCTCGAAACGAAACCTCTGTTTTTATTGAGCACTTAGAGGATAAGATTGTGAATGTGCCAGCACTGTCCAAAATGCACAATGGGTCTATTTTGTTCAGATGGCATACCCAACCCACTCCCAGACGTTACTCGCCTGTGAAAAGCTGGATGATATTTCGCTTTCAGTCACTCCCCACAAAAGCCTCAATATGGTGCAGGGAATTAATTTTCATCGCAACCTCCTGTTACAGTCTGATGAAAAGCTACATGCCAATTTAGAATGGTGGGATGTACATTTCGTCTGACACGTTTACAAGGGGACAAAGACAATAGTGAGACGCCCTGCTAATCCTGCAGGACAGGACAGATAGTCTAAATTGTGTAAAGGGTCCAAAATAATGGTTGTCAGCTACACTCAAACATACAACTTTATTTATTTGATCAAACATTACAAGATCCCCCCCCCAAAAAAAATACTCACAGCTTTAATCCTTGGGACTTAATTACCGGCTGAAAGCTACTTTAACTTAAAAATGTCTGAAGGTCAATAATTTAAGACGCAACCATAATCAGAAATTTAACAGGCAAGCCTTTACTTAAAACAGTTCTTTAGTTAGGCTGAAGTAAACAAATTAAATTCAAGTCGGCTGAAGGCTTAACACTTAAAACTCCATAACATTATTTTTTTAGAGAATACCAAAGACCTTACGTGAAAAAGCTCTTTAATTTAGGCTTAAAGCCTTAAGAGCAAAAGAACTCAAACTCAAAATCGGCTGAAGGCCCAAGACTTAAAATTCAACAACATTAAAAGTTTTAAAATGCCAAAGGGCTTATGTGAAACAGTACTTTAAACTAGGTTGCAGGCCTTAAACGCACAAGTCAAACTAGAAATCGGCTGAAGGACCAAGACTTAAAATTCTGCAACATTAAAATTTTTAAAAACCAAAGGACTAACGTGAAACAATATTTTAAATTCGGCTGAAGGCTTTAAGAGAAAAACGACAACCAATCTTACATGGAGCAGTCAAACTACACACTATGCTGGACAGCAACAACACAATGAGGAAACTACACTGCCAGAAATTTACGTCAACTGCTAGAGCAGGTAATCGGAACGTTAACGGTCACAAGGCAGAAGATTCCACTGCTGAACTTCAGTTCAAATAACCAAATACAGTAATACTCCACCGGAGGGTGAATAGAATTTTCTGACTTGAAAACCATGTTGTTGCTCAAGGGAATACCCCAACAGCGACAACGAACTCCCAACGACACAATGTGAACAGTCTTAACTTGCTGGTAGGTTAAATCTAAACTCAACTTTCGTGTCCTGGGTCGATGATCCATGGTCCTCGTAGCAATGGGAAGAACGCCTCACACTCCGACACTGCATAGCGACCACCAGCAGGCCCCGGCCAAACAACGCACCACCGAGAATTCCTCGCTGCTCCACGCCAACCGACCGACTGGTCGCACATCAGCCAGATGGAAAATATAAGCGCCAGGTCAAAGATAGTCCAAGGTGCGAACATCGGTACACACTGTTGCTGCCACCCGCAGAAGGAGAGGATAACAGCATAACCGCAATAACTGCAGGGGACTAAACACAGAATCGCAACGGTGGTTTAATCCAGCACATAGCCTGAGCCAGCAACGACTTAATCTCACCCCCTCAAACTTAAGGTGGGATGGGGGTAATTCAACCCCTGAGCTACCTGAACGTAACTTGGCTAAGTTGAACCTGATACTGCTTACCTGAACTGTTCTCCTTGACCAACAGGTTTACCTCGTCTAAAAAAACACATGATAGTGCAAGGCCCCAGGAAACTAGGAGTAAATTTACTAAGATTCCCGCCACGCACCTGCCTCCTCAGGAAATAGCGGACATAAACATGATCCCCTGACCTACCCTTAAAGGTTTTTTTATTGCTATTATAATGCTCAGATTATTTACTATGGGCTCTGAGTGTATTGCACCTGGCCCAGTTCCAGTTTTCCTTGATAAAACGAGGACTAATATCGGCTGGAATAAGATCTTGAATTCACCATAAGTTTGAAAAATGGGAATTAACCAGATAGGAAAAGAACAAGGAGGAGGACGTATCATGACTGGCTGTTTTAAAGCCAAAACTAAGCAAGGGAAGACTGGAGTTCCATTTACTAGGGGTTTTCTGATGATAAATAATCAATGTGGACTTGTGATTTCGGTTATCTCTCTCCGCGAAAGACCCATGGGGATAATATGGGGTGCTAGTGATATGCCTGACACCGTTATGAGAACAGACAGCCTTGAAAGGAGATTAAAGAAAAGCAGGGGCATTATCGCTAACAAGCTGCTTGGGTGGGCCAAAAATATTGAAAATATTAGTAAAATGATAAATAGTGGTGGCAGCGGTAACGTTATGGGTCGTGAGGAGCCAAGTAAATCTGGAGAACGCATCGATAATAACTTGTACATATCAATGACCCGTCTTAGTACGAGGTAAAGGTCCTAAATAATCAATAAAGAGCTTGTGCGTAGGACACGATTCTCGTTCAGAACTCAACAAACCCGGTTCAGGAGCATTCTTGGGTTTGGCTACATTAGACCAGCGGCATTGAGATATCATCTCTCTCACATCCCGGTTCATGGAGGGCCAAGTTAAATGCTCCTTGATTTTTTGGAGAGTCTTATAAGTACCCAAATGGCCACCGACCAACGAATCATGAAAATAACGGAAAACCGGGTGCACCAAAGTTATAGGAAAACAGATCCTGCATAGCTTAGCCTCTCCCACCCTCTTACAGAGAATACCACTCTTAACAACATACTCATCCGACAGCTCTCCTGACAACACACGTGGCTTAATGGGGGCCCAAACAGGGTCCTGATCCTGATGGTGACCCACATCTTCAAACAAGAAGGTAATTTCACCCAACACCATACAATGAAGACCGTCTCCTTCTTCCTGCTGGTTATTCTCACTACGTGTAGTTTCAGTGAACATCCAGCTGAAGACATGCTTGCGTGATGCACTTCTATCGTCATTGTACCATCCACCTCCACCCAGAACTTTACCTCGATGACCAACTACTAGATGTAGTGGAGATTTACCGCTTTCTGGGACTCGTCTTCGACGCCCGCTTTGGTTGGCTTCCCCATCTTCATCAGTTAAGGACAAGTGCTGGCGGCACCTTAATCTTATTCAATGCCTGAGCCACACCGACTGGGGTGCTGATCGTTGTACATTGCTACAGCTGTACCAAGCCCTCATACAGTCCGGTATTGATTATGAGAGCGTGATATATGGTTCGGCAGCCCCCTCTACACTGAGTCAACTAGACCCCATCCACCACTATGGAGTTTGCCTCGCGATGGGTGTCTTCTGATCTAGCCCCATGAACAGCCTACTTGTGGAAGCTGGCGTTCCTCCACTGCGCAAATTATACCGCCCACATACATAGTTCGCCTCGCTGTACAAATTACCGCCTTCTTTTCCCCAACACGGTGGTCCATCTCCTGCAATGGCAGCCTAGAACTGGGCTTACCTACTCCATGCTATCAAGAAGACAATGTGTAGCAGTCATCCATGCAAGCCACTCACAGGGTATCAGTTGTCGTTGTCAGCTGTGCATTGGCCATATGTGGCTAATGCATGGTTACCTTCTCCATTGTGAGTACCCATCTTGGTGATGCTGTAGCTCCCTTCTCACTGTCATGCACATCTTGCTTGACTGTCCAATTTTACCGCTCTGCGGCGGATTTTTAACCTTCCCAGCACCCTACCTTCGGTGTTGGACGACAATGCCTCAATGGCAGATTTTGTTTTACATTTTATTCATTACAGGGGTTTTTATCATACCATCTAAGGGTGGGCGTTTGACCTTCTCTCAGGGGTCTCCACCCTCCCTCCCTTTTAACTCTCTGTCAAACTTTCTTTGAATTTGTTTGTCTTGGTTTTTGTCTCTTCCATTTGTGTGTTCATCTCGCCTTGTCGTTTTTGGCTGGACATTTTAATGTGTTGCAGAGTGGCTAGCTCATCCCCTTTTTTTCATATGATCAGCCAGCCCAGACCATTTGCTCTATGGTTTTAATACAATCTTCTACTTTTCCTTGTGGTGTACTTTTTCACCATTATTTGTTTGTATCATACGTTTTCTTTTTAGTTATGGTTCAACATTCATTTTTCCCCTTTTACTTTCCCAAACGTACTTTGGGAGTTGTTTTACTCTGAGCCTTGTTTGTGTTTGGAACAAGGGACTGATGCCACTGTAGTTTGGTCCATTCATCCCTCAAACCAACTGACCAAATCAACCACATGACATTTTTACGTTGATCTAACGTTTTCATAGGACAGTACACCGTTTCCATGAGTCTATTATCATCAACATCAATTAGCCTCATTTATATTCTGCTATGTTTGGTTTGATTATACTATATGGTTATTTCTGGGAGAATATCCATTCAATTGTATGAACTGTGAAGATTAAAAAGCATACACATTTGAGCATTTTTAGCTCTGTTCAAAAATTCCACAGTACTCGCCAGTGAATGCTGACTAGTGATGTATTTCATACTACTGAGTCACAGCCTTGAAATACCTGTTTTAAAACTCCACTGTGAACCGGTTTTGAGGTTATCCTGACGTATATTTATCCCTTATTTTTGTTTAATGGGTAATGCTGAGGCGAATTTAGTGTATGTGTCAATGCCCCATTAAAATACACTTCAATCCATTACTTGAAAGTAAATATACCCACATATCTACAAGATCAGCCTACCATAAATTATCCAACGTTTAATCATAACATGCCCACAACGTTGGTTTGCATGCTGGTTTGTGCATTTCTTGAACTATTATTTGATTATACCTCTTATCTCTAAGCTCATTTGAATGAGAAGTTTTACCAGCAGCAGCTGATACCATGAACAGTCATAGTCGATCTTACAAGTTTACTGCTACCTTTGTACTTCATATACCATATGTGTCGATTGCTGACTCTTTTATGCTGAATGTCAATACCATTGCCAATGCTGTATCGAGCATCATGTCTACGTTTTATAATAGTTCTATGTTTCACATTGTGCTGGTTTCCGACTTCCCTATGTACACTCGTCAATTCCCTTATCTCACAATACATCTCAAGATATTTGAGTGAATAATTTTCAGTGTTTTGTGGGATGCAGAAAAGTGAGTTTCATTAGTCCATATGTTCTTTTAAATTCACTATTACATACCTGTTATGTTTTTACTTTTAAACCTGCAGGCTGCTTGTCCAACATATATGGTTTTTCTACACTGACATGGACTGTTTCGTCTATTCTAGTACTATTGTGACAGTTAATGAACCTGCAACTCTAACTTCTTTGTCTAGTTTTGCTGAGTGTTGATCAATAGGTTCATCAAATGGTTTAAAAGTTTCTCTCCACATTGGCTCTTGATCCAACTGTCCTAACTTTAGCTTTCATAACACATCTTGAGCACGCTTCTACACACTGGTGACCTTGGTACTGGAGCAACAGGGTCGTGGCCCCGAAGTACCTTTATCCAAGATGGCGACTGTGACATCATCCAAGATGTTGGTGATGACATCATCCAAGATGGTAGCCATGACATCAGCTGATGACGCATTTACCATTATCCATGACAGTGGATTTTGGCTCCAAGTTTGAATTTTGGTGGGAAGAAGGTCAATAGGGCTACCTCCACTAACCTAACCCACTCTCCCCCCCCCCCCCCCCCAGAAAAATGGTGCCAAGTTTGAATACCAACAGGATAATGCATCACACCCCGGTTTCGCTACTAAGCAAAGAAAATCGTGGGAAGATAGATCACTTGGCCTACCTCCACTAACCTAAGTCACCCAACCTCCACTTCCCCCTACAAATTAGTGCCAAGTTTGAATTCCAACTATCAAGTATGAAGCTATGGTTACAGTCCGCAGCTCCATGTTTACAGGTAATATGATTATTAAAGTGCTCTCAGCTCGATATCTATATCTCATCAATTGTACACAGTGTGCACACATACAGTACCTTCCTCGCTAATAGCTCAATGAGCTTTTCCCAGCACTTCACAAGTGGAGGAGGGAAAGTAACTGACCAGAATCTACATATAAATAAGTACAGTGCTTTAAATCCTTTTCAGTAGCTCAACATAGATCTGGTGCTTTTCCCGCAAACTCCCAAGTGGGTGAAGGGAGGGGAAATGGGGAAGGGGGAGTAATGGTGGTGATGATGTAATTGGTGTGATGTTACCACGTCTATTCCCCATGGAGAGGAGGTGAGGAGACCACTTTGGGCAGCTGCCATCTTGAATAAATTTGACAACAATGCAGACTGTGGCAGCTTGAGCTTTCGTCTCCTACTCACAGCAATATAAGCAAAGAACAACGCAAATTGAAGCAAGGGAAAAATAATTACTAAAAAATTCCACAACACAAATAATTTCCTAAAGCATATATTAATTGTGTCTTCACTTCCCATTGAGCAACATGAAAGAGTGCTACACACTACTTCACACCACTGACAAAAAATAATACCCTACACAAGAGAGGGGAACAGCTTTTCAGAGAATAGAAATTGTACTACCACAAGCAATATTCAGAAACTGTACATGCTTACTGTTTTGCTTGTGAAGATAAAGAGGTGAGTCAGAGCCTAATATGGTTTCTAAATCCCAGAACATCAGAACATCACAGACGCGAAGCAATTTCTTAGACTACACTAAAAAAAAAGAAAAAAAGGAATGTCTGTCTCTAACACGAGAAAAATCGTGTCACAGTAATTAAATATAAGTGACATTCACCTCATAATGTGCACAGTTCACCAGATCATACCATAAGTAGACTGACATGAAACCAGAGCATCAATCGTATTATCTTGCTTCTGAATATAAAGGCCTATTGTTATTTAAATGAATGTAGAACTTGTGAATCTTGTTTTAGTCATGAAACTTACATTGTTTCCAATGGATATTTTATCCATTAATGCATTAAACTTAGTGTGATCAATAAATTTTGCAGTTGTTTATGACATATCATCCATGTCTGCACCTCGCTCCTTTATGTTAAACGGAGACTTTAATGCAAATTTCAATCATTAGTTACTATTATAGGAGAATCAGAGTTTTAACTGAGACTCTCATAAGGAAATACGAGATTCCTTGGTTTCAGAGATACAGAAAAGTCATAGGATTCGCCAGATCAGGACCAAAATAGTCCATCTCACGATTCCTTGTTACAGGAATAGAACAACATCAACTTTCTCAACTTACTGTTGCAGTGTGAAGCATTATATGACCAACATTACAGGTTTTATAGGTTAGTTGCTAACTGTCCACTTGCCTCCAAAGTTCTCTCAGTTGGTTTCATATGTCATGTCCGAATCATTGTGCGATATGCACTTCTGGTTAAAATGTATTACAGTAATTTTATTGCGAATTATAGTTTTCTCTTTCGGCGTGCTTTTTATGGGCCTTACCGATTAATCTTGTGGTACATCAATTTATATTCAGTTGCCCTTAAATATTTTGACATTGCATGTGACTCAGTTTCAAGTGTTTAAGGGCAACGGATCATAATATTGCTCACCAAAAGATTAATCCTTAATGCCTAGTAAAAGGACTGATAAGCAAGTACTATGTCTCCCAATGAAATTGATTTTCCATTGTTTTGTATGTATATTGCTCAACGGAAGTATCAGCTAACTAAATGGTTTCCGCCTCCACTTGCACACTTCAAAGACTCATGATTCATGTTTTGTCAGCTTTTTCGTCTCTGATGTGATGTAAAATTCCCTGTACATGTATATTAATCGCTACCTGACACTGCTTTGTATTCTCGGTTTAAACTCAGCCTGTGTCAGCTGCTATGTGTTACGAAATAACGGGGCTCATCACCATCTTCTGCTTTGCTGAAGTCACTAAGTGTCCAAAGTGCATTCCATCTTCAGCTTTGTTCCTGGGAGTACGCGCTGTGCAAAGTCCCTCGGTCTTGACATGATTCAGTTTTCATCAGTTCGAATGCCCAATCCTTCGAAGTAAAATGTTTAATAACAGTGCGAAATTTTTCTTGCTCATTTACCCACGCAATTGATACAGTAGCAATTTCAGATTACAGTCATCAGTTAATTGCGTGACGCATTCAGTTCAAAGTTCGTTACGAGTACCACAAGAATCATGTTTACCACCTGAAAAATTCTACAGCATTTCAGAAAAATGTAAAATGAAAAATGTAAATGTAATGTATTGCAAATACATAGAAAGAAGGATCCTTTATTGTATGATTATATGATAGCGGAACAAACACTGGTAGCAGTTACTTCTGTAAAATATCTGGGAGTATGCGTGCGGAACGATTTGAAGTGGAATGATCATATAATATTCATTGTTGGTAAGGCGGGTACCAGGTTGAGATTCATCGGGAGAGTCCCTATAAAATGTAGTCCATCAACAAAGGAGGTGGCTTACAAAACACACGTTCGACCTATACTTGAGTATTGCTCATCAGTGTGGGATCCATACCAGATCAGGTTGACGGAGGAGATAGAGAAGATCCAAAAAAGAGCGGCGCGTTTCGTCACAGGGTTATTTGGTAACCGTGATAGCGTTACAGAGATGTTTAATAAACTCAAGTGGCAGACTCTGCAAGAGAGGCGCTCTGCATCGCGGTGTAGCTTGCTCGCCAGGTTTCGAGAGAGTGCGTTTCTGGATGAGGTATCGAATATATTGCTTCCCCCTACTTATACCTCCCGAGAAGATCACGAATGTAATATTAGAGAGAGTAGAGCGCGTACGGAGGCATTCAGATAGTCGTTCTTCCCGCGAACCATACGCGACTGGAACAGGAAAGAGAGGTAATGATAGTGGCACGTAAAGTGCCCTCCGCCACACACCGTTGGGTGGCTTGCGGAGTATAAATGTAGATGTAGATGTAGATGTAAAAATTGACCTCGCCTATCAAACGATCCGCGTAACTTTTGTATGAATGACTGTCGATGGTATACACTGTGTCTGTTAGAATAAATCTGAAACTCGTGCGTCGTTCGGTTTTGTTATTGGAGGTTTTTGCAGCCCTGCACATTACGGGATTTCTCCTCTACAGCCTGCCCACGGAATTACCAGGGCTGCTTTTTTTTTCTTTTTTTTTCAACCTCCAATAGGCTACAAATAAAAGACAAGTTCACAGAAAACAATTACTTTTGTACCAAAATTTTTTTACACTTATGGTTACTTTTCAGCATAATCATCCAAAAGACTGAGAAATTTATCGTACCCGTGTAAAAGCTTTGCCGCCAATGATTGCAAATGAGCATTGACGTTATTTTAAAGATCTTCTTTGGTTTGAAAGTGCTGCCCTCCTAGCCCAGTCTTCAGTTAAGGGAAAATGTGAAAGTCCTAGGTGCCAAGTCAGGGCTGTACGGTGGATGATCGAAAATGTTCCACTGATATTGTTCAAGGAGCCGTTGGGTTATGTCAGCAGTGTTTTGACGAGCGTTGTCATGTATCAACACAATTCCTGAAGTCAGCATTCCTCTTTGAAACATCCTGGCGGATTAAAACTGTGTGCTGAACCGAGACTAGAACTCTCTGTGAGGACGGCATGTGAGTCGTGCTTGGGTAGCTCAGATGGTAGAACACTTGCCCGTGAAAGGCAAAGGTCCCGAGTTTGAGTCTCGGTCAGGCAGAGTGTTTTAATCTGCCAGGAAGTTTCATATCAGCGCACACTCCGCTGTTGAGTGAGGATCTCCTTCTAGCATTCCTCATTGTTTTTTTTTTCTTTGGCCCTCCGCAAACGTCATAAAGTTTCACAATAAGCAGCTGCACCGATGGTGGTTTCAGGCTGCATAAGCTCTATAGGCAACACACCTTTTTGGTCCCAAAACATTGTAGCAATAACCTTTCTGTTGTTAAATGTTTGTTTGAATATTTTTTGTTTGTTTGGTGAATTTGGATGGATCCATTGTTATGATTGTCGCTTTTGGTTCTGGTGCGTCGTGCTGGATCCAAGTTTCATCTTTACTAAAAATTCATTTCAAAATCGTGTCTCCTTCATCGTGATAACAGTCAAGGAAATTCAAAGCTGACGCCCTTCGGTGACTTTTGTGGGCGTCAGTGAACATTTTAGGAATCCAACGAGCACAAAGTTTTTTGTAGCCTAAATGTTCAGTAACGATAGAGTGTATGGCAGATTTTGAAACTTCCACAATTTCGATAGACAAAGAAGTTATGGTGAACCTACGATTTTCTCTAACCATTCTGTCAACTCGTTCAGCAAGGTCGGCTGTAACGACAGACTTGCGTCCTTGGCCCCCTTCATCACGCACGTCGTTTCGGCCATCTTTAAGCTTTCGGCACCATTCACGCACAACACAATCAGTCATGAAGTTATCACCATACAGACTGCTAATTCTCCGATGAATTACTGCTGCTCTGTTCCCTTGTTCTTGCAGAAACCGAATTACACTTCGTAATTCACACTTGGCGGGAGCAACAATGACGGCAGCCATGTTTACGTGGCTGTAGTGCAACGCAGTCTGAAGCCCTTGAGGTCGTCAATGGCGGCGTGTGTAGTGCGAGAGTTGCGCAGTAGCCTACAGCGCATATCCACTTTCTGCCGCTTGCGTAGCTTCTGTACTAAGCGATTGGAGGGTGAAAAAAAAGGGCCCTAGTAGATAGAGCTCTCTCCTCCTGGTGGCGCAAGACTCTTTAGCTCTAGGTTTTATCAGTATCTTGTTCCTTCTTCAGTGTGCTGTCCACTAAAATAAAAACACCACGAAGAATGGCAGTTAACAAATTATTACTTATTGTCTGTATACAGTATGGTACAAAACATAAATGATCAAATCTGTAGGTTATATGGACCGTGGACTTCCCAGGGTGAAATGTCTTGCGTGCATCCACCATAGCCATACTGTACGTGGAACCACATTGTGGCAGTATATGTGAAGAGGTCAGACTAACATGTGGCTTCTACTTAGGGCAGAAGGCTTTTCAGTGGCTGCAGAGGCAACAGTCTGGATGGTTGACTGGTCTTGCCTTGTAACATCAGCCAACATGGCCTTGCTGTGTTGCTACTGCGAATGTCTCAAAACGAGAAGAAACAACAGCAGCTGTTGTTTCCAGGAAGATGTACCTCTACTGCATGCTTAAATGGTGATGGTACAGTCTTAGTTAAAATATTGCAAAGGTAAAGTAATCGCCCACACCAATCTCCAGACTGTGACTACTGAAAAGTGTGATGTAGTCAGAAGAACGAAACTGGCATTCTACAGGTAAGAGTGTGAAGTGTTAGTGCTCTTAAGTGGGTGTATATGTTAGAGAAATTGAAACGCTGGATGTAGTCACAGAAGTGAAGGTCAAGACTTCTAGTCAGGTCAGTATGGGATCAGCAGCACTAAATTAAACGGAGTTGATGCAGGAACAGGTCTAATAATGAATAAGAAAATTAGAATGTAGGTAAGCTACTTCGAGCAGCACAGTGAATGAATCATCGTAGACAAGGTATGTATGAATGTAACCAAAGAAGAAAAACTTCGTAAACCTGCTAGCTCAGCAGTTTGTGGAGAGACGTGGACAGTGTATGTTGAGATAAATTATTTAAGAGTTTAATATTGACGAAAATATTGTTGTGATGCAGGCTGGAATTCTGTTATACGAAGAGAAAGAAAAATGGTAGGTGAACATGGACTGACCTGGTGGGTTATTGCTGTATGCATAATTTCATCCTTGGTAAGACTTACTAATACTGAAGAAACTCTGGGAAGGTGTGGACTTCCGCATATGGGTATTTGATAAATTTAAATACCATTGGTCGTGGAGATTTTTAATGGGGCATTAGGTAACTGTTGACTGAAATGAGAAAAAATGAACTTTGTCAGGCTACACATATTTTGCTTTTATTTTT
This sequence comes from Schistocerca piceifrons, assembly GCF_021461385.2. Classification (NCBI taxonomy): domain Eukaryota; kingdom Metazoa; phylum Arthropoda; class Insecta; order Orthoptera; family Acrididae; genus Schistocerca; species Schistocerca piceifrons. The sequence continues at coordinate 139,289,284 of NC_060148.1, read as the reverse complement.
TGAAAGGAGCAATCAGAGGCAAGACTTTTTGATGTTTCATTTGGATGTTTGAAAGGGTAAATCTCGTTTCACGAAATTCCTGCAGACAGCACGTCATTTTGACATCACTCGCAATATCGACGACTGCATGATCGGCTATCGATTTTGTGACAAGGAAGCATCTGAATGTTATTGCACCTCGATTCACTCGCAGCACTTTAAGCTGTCCTCTTAGGTTCTAGCTGAACATCACACTCGAAAGACGACAATTAAGCGAAATAGAGAGACAAATATTTACGAGAAGGAAGAATACGGATTTTATGGTTACTTGTATCAGTCGCATCAATTTAAACTGTAACACACCACCCATTACTTAGCTGGTTTTGGTGAGTGTTCACCCCAAATAATTGACTAACAGATCAACATAGAGTGCAAAACTGCCGCAATATCAGATAACGCAAAAAAGTAATATGGCCCTGTGACTCCTGATTGAACTGCAGTGGCAGTGTCGACATCAATTTATTCAGAATTGATCACTTTTAATTGGAAAGGGGTGCACATTGATGTTATATTCAGCTATTGAACACCAGATGCAAATGTTGAACCTAAAATTAATTAAGAAAGTGACTTGGGATTTCAACTACTTGATTAAAAACAGATGCACTCGATTAGCACAAATTTATTTTAACTCGCGACCTTCAATCGTCACATTACAAGACTTTCCATCAGGCAGTGGTAATAAATTGCGTTTGCGTGGAGTAAAGCGCAATAACTCAAAAGTAAATTCTATCGACTGACCCAGGTGTAATGCAAAGTGCGAGAAGAATTCTACAATACATGGCGCATGAAACCCTTGTGGAAACTTTGCCAACGTGATCCAACAAATTAATCAGTGGCCAGAGCCGGCGCAATATCACCGAATACAGCATGGCGGAGCGGCGTCTTGGTGTTGACATCAGCCGACCTCATGGAGCTGCAAGGCTAAGCTCATCTATTCACTCCTAGTTATCTTGCTCAGTACATAGCTGAACCAAAAGTTCCTATCACCAAGCTCAATCGTTCCCTTTGCTAGGTCCGAAACTGCAGAGATGCTCACTCTTTCCCAGGCAAGCTGAGTAACGAATGCCATGTCTGCACTCTAGGCAAGCTGGGAATGGAAGACCTCTACAGAGACTTCTCACAGTCCACTCATCGCCTCGGTTTCCCCTCCAGCAAAATCACTTACGCCAATTGCAGCGCAAGTCGCGTTAATTATGCGTCGCTTCCCAGCGCTAACCAATGCCTGCTCTGGGAAGTGAACAAATTCCCACAAAATTTCCCTTCCCCTCAACTTCCGCTATTTCACTCCTCCCAGGCGACCAATCAAGGTTAGCGTCTGCACAAACACCAATTTTTCCGGAATTCTGACTCCCAGAAGAGTACTTCAGATTCCTTGGTCCTATGTTCCCATCAGAGGCCGGCGTATTTCATACTGTCGCTCTTCACCTGATTTACTTCAGTCTCTGCAGACCGTGAATTCACTGTGAAGTTGCTATAGTCATGAACACGCATATTTTGACCTCCGTTGACCGCTCCACTGTAGCTTTGCACGGATTTCTTGCATGCTTCACAGAAAACGGGACAACGGACATTTATCAACAGGCGTAAAGTTCCCCGTCTGTTTCCCAGTACACCAGCATGGAGTCGGGGTCAACCACCCACTCACTGTCACTCATCTTAAGGCAGCTGGAGGCTGTGCCACGTTACTGCTTTCTCAGAGCTTGGGCTGCCCTAAGCTGCCTATTGTCACTTCCCTTAGCCGCTCCCCCGGCGGCCACGATTAATTCTGAGTACTTCCCTGGGGTAAACTAGCCTGCAGTAAATCGATGCATTTCCACAAAGATTTCATGTCGTGTGAATTACTTTAAAACCATCACCCAACATTAATTATTCCAATACGTCCATACTATACCCTCTACAAGATGCATTGTGCCTTGTCAGTCATTTTTGTTCAGCTCTACTGTTCGCTCAACGTGAGTTAGGTGACCTTCAATGACTTCATGTAAGGAGCATTGTTCTTGCCATCTTACATAGCCCCTCTCTTCAAATAAATTTTGTTGTACAGGTACCTGGGGCACAAAATTAATATCTCCGTAACTGTTATTTTAATCCATTCGCGTGGTTAGTTATTGGCGATTGATTACCACTGCCTCCTCTCTGATGCAAACTCCCACTCATTCCTAGGGTACCTGCCTTTGGTGACTGGATTTACTGTTAAATACATGGTCATTATTTAGTCTAATTTTACCTTGATCTCTGCCGATTCCTGAGACAGTTATTGGTCAGAGTACTCAAAAGAAAACTACAATTATATTACAAGGACACACGTCGCAAAGGGCAAATACACGTTTTTAAGCACGTCTGTGCTTGTCATTTGAATGGCAAGACCCACAATTATAACTTAAGGTCAATTCACTCTCACTTATCCATCCCTACTCGACTTAAATTACTAAAAACATACATGAACAATATTTGTGTAACATTTTGTGAATTTGGTAGTGGTTGCTTTCATTCAGTTATATGTGAACGCCCGATTGGCATTTTCTAAATAAAGGTTTTCTTTGTTGGTTTTTTTTGTGTCTCACTGTCTCTGGACATTTATATTGTGCATGGTGTAAGTGTCATCTTTACACAATTCAACAAGGTCTGGCCCAGTCCAGTGTCTGGATTGTGTACGCACATGTACCTTTTATATATATATATATAAAACAGAAGCAAAATGACAAGAATCATTGCGTATTGAGCAACCACTGTTGTGTATTTGTAACAAGGTATAAGTATGAAATCTTATTATAACACAAACAGACGTGGCATGACAAATATATGACGTTTTAACACATGGCATATTTATAAAATCATAATCTTCTTATAACATAATTCATAAACAGAACAAATGAGTACGTTCGTTGTGGAGCATGTTATTCTTTTGAATCCACACTGACACACTCACACACACGGCACAAGTTTCTTGCAGGAATGGAAGTGACATTAGCTCTGACTAAGAAGTTGAGGGATGGCTAACAGCTGAGAAGAGAGCAGCGTCGATTACGGAGATGGCGCCACAGGCGCCCGCATCTTCTTGAGGCAGGATGGCTCTCACCTAAGAGCTCCTTGTTGACATCTTGTCCGACAGGCACAAGACCCCATCGGTGCATCTATGATTGGTGACCTTTCGCGGCTCAGCCACAGGTCATTGCTCCTTCGATAGACGTTTTAGGGCAAGGGAGGGACCGTGATCAGACAAGAGCCTATTTATTGCTCAGGCCTTCAAAGTTGGTGTCATTACGCACGAAACGTCATCTGGGCTGTCGCTCCACCTGACGTGGCAAGCAACAAATATAGAAACTTTCTTGGACCTCTTCATTGCTGCCCCCGATCTGTACCATGTACAGAGACCAGGACCGACCTCTTTGTCGTACACAGAGGTGCTGGATATCACCTCTCCTTGGCTGCTGAGTTGACCACCGTCTCCATCGATTCAGGGCGTGGTCTGCATGCCATCACCATCGTCAGCTGTGTGCTCCCCTCATTGGTGTCGTCCTCGTTCCTTGTCAGCTCGTGTGTGGTGTGCCAGGTGTCGTAGCTTCAACTCCCTCTTGCTCAGTTACGCCTCATTAACACACAAAAACAACTAATTTTAGTACATGGAAAGTGCTGATGTTTAACCATCAGTACCATACATTTATTTTTTCTGAAGACAATGAAATTGTCTCGTTACAAAAGGAATGATTTTCTTGTTTGTAAAACAACATCAGGATCAATTAAAATTGAAATGAAACAGTACTTTTTTTTATACAAAAACATAAAAATGTACAAGACAACTTGCATCACAGTCGTTCACACACACACACAATCAAGGGACAGGGAATCAAGATTATCTGGACAGGATCCCACCACCATTTCTAACTACCAATTACTACGACTAACCTGGTGTTGGCCAACCCGACTACATATTTACTATTTACTACTTTTTTTCTCTAATCTTGTTTTTTCTTCTGAGTTCCCTATGTGGCAGACGTCCCTCTTATTGTGCCTGCGAACATGTGTAAAACACAACAAACTTAGACATGTGTCAGTCTTACCAAGATATTTGTTGGAAGTTTGGATAGCGTCCCTTATCGTGTGCTATTGCGACACTTCTTCTCTCCTCTATTTTCTTCCCGTTTTCTCCTTTTGTTATGAATGGTTTTATAAGGCCTGTGAACATGTTTCGGATTAGCAATGTCACAATGGCACGACACAGATATAGCTCACTGCTCACACTCGCAGTTGTTACACTATCTTGGTATCAACAAGTATTTCTGGCGTACTACAAGTCCCACCGCCACACCTTCACCTGCCCATGTTAGGCAATAAATTCTGCCTGACTCATGCAGTACTATCACCGTCAGAGGGTGGTACGGGACTACAAGTCCCACCGCCACACCTCCAAAGTGAATTGCAGTGACGCAGTCACTGCACAGTGGAAATTTACTGGCTCACCAACACAGTTAGACCGCAATAGACCGGTGATGCTGTATTGTAACATATCACCCCGGACTACAAGTCCATTAAAAAAAAAAAAAAAAAAAAAAATGCTGCTGTTCACTCTGTAGATGATTACATCCAGTTCTTGTGTAACATGCACTGGGTGCGCTAATTCACGCTACTGCGCTTAGCTGTCCACCTCTTACGTATTCAGGGGCATACGAGATGCGTCAGTGCGTCCTCGTAACGACCTACGGGACTGGCCACCTTAAATACGTTCTCCAATGACAGAGATACAACTACAGGGAACTTTTCTGTAATTTACAGAGTTCCTAATAAATACTTTTTTTAGGGGTACTTCAAGAAATACTTGTTTTTCCATTCTTTTATCATGTGTTTTTACAAAATACTCTAGTGCACTTTACTTTCACCACATCGAGAGGCGAGATATAATTATTAATAATGAAAACCCAAAATATCGGCTCATATAAATTAGACATTCTACCACTAAGATCAGTATATACACAAACAAACAAGACACTTTAACAAAAATCCTTATTGTAAGCCTATATTTACTACAAGTCCATGTGCAAAGTCTGCAGTTCATCATTCCACAAATGCCTTTCCATGTGCTATCGGATGCACTCCCAGCGATTTTCCTGTTTTTATGGATTCTACTTCCAATGCGTTGGCGTGCGCTATTCTCCACACTTGCACAGGCCCACTATACGCGGCGAAGAATTTGTGGCGCAACTTCCTTTGCTTGTTTGACAGTCGGTGTGTCTTAATGAGTACCTTTTCCACAACCACAAATTGTCGTACTCGTGCCCCTTTATCCGCGCGTGCTTTGCGCTTCTTGCCTGCACGTCGGAAATTTTGTAGGGCTTTCTCTTCGACAGTCCCATGTCGCTGCCATGTTTTTGGAGGAAACTCCACTAACAGACGGAGCTTGTCCGGCGGGTCCCGGTTCTTTAGTACCGTGATTGGAGCTAACAGGGAGGTGCTGTGGGGTATCTCATTAATTACTTCCTGGAAATCTTTGATGAAGAAGTCCCATGTGGCGTGCTTCTTACTGCAGTACAATCTGCAAAGGTTAAGTAAATCCTTCATTGTCCTTTCAGAGGGATTAGAGCTGGGGTGGAAGCGGGATATGAAATCTGGTTTAATTCCATGACTTTCAAGTGTTCTCTTCCATACCTCCGACCTGTACTGTGGCCCATTGTCTGACAAAATATACTCTATTGGCCCTACCTGTGCCAGAAAATCTCTACGTAGCACCCTGCTCACCGTTGTCCCGGTTGCTCTTTTCAATGGTGTCAGGGTGACATACTTAGACGTTAATTCTATGACCACCACGATGTATCTGAAACCCCTTTGTGTGATTGATAACGGACCCATCAAGTCCGTCACCGCTGTTTGTCTTAATTTCTCCAGAATAATGGGGTACAGAGGTGGCTGCATGGCTACAGTAATTGTTTTCGCCTTCTGACACTTCTTACATACCGAGAGAAACTTGCGTATTCGTTTCTCCATGTTTTTGAAGTGACATACGCTTTTGAGTTTCAAGAAGCACTTCCTGGGTCCGAAGTGAGCATAACTGAGATGTGTATACCAGATGAGTTTGTTTATTACTTCCTCTGGCACACACACGACCCACAACGTCTCACCCGGATTTCTTCTGTAAAACAGGACACCCTTTCCCAACAGATAATGCTGCCTAAGCCTGGCTTGCGTTCTGTCTTTACACTTTTCTTTTATTCCTCTCAGCACAGGATCTTTGTCTTGTTCTCGCCCAATATCACGCATTGTCACTGTGATATAATTTTCAAATGCCACTTTTCGTAGATAGAACAAGGAGAAATATTCTTGTTCCAAAAAAATGGCTCTGAGCACTATGGGACTCAACTGCTGAGGTCATTAGTCCCCTAGAACTTAGAACTAGTTAAACCTAACTAACCTAAGGACATCACAAACATCCATGCCCGAGGCAGGATTCGAACCTGCGACCGTAGCGGTCTTGCGGTTCCAGACTGCAGCGCCTTTAACCGCACGGCCACTTCGGCCGGCCTATTCTTGTTCCAGTTCTTCAGCCTGATAATCGCCTATCCCCAGAGGGGAACGGGATAGCGCATCCGCTATTACATTTTTGGGTCCCGGTACGTAGACTATTGTGAAATTGAAATCCTGGAGGACAGCAACCCATCTCGCAAGCCTCCAATGCGTTAATTTGTCAGTAAGTAAGAACTCCAGAGCTCTACGATCGGTATAGACATGTGTCTTACGTCCGAATAAAAAGTACTTGAACTTCTGGAACCCCCATGCTATTGCGAGGGCCTCCAGTTCGGTTACTGAGTAGTTCCTTTCGCTTTTACTCACCATCCGACTCCCGAACGCGATCGTTTTGTGTATCTTTACGCCATCTTCTTCATATTCTTGGAAGATCATTACGCCTAGCCCAGTTTTCGCGTTATCCATGGCCATACAGAAGTCTGCGCCACATCAGGATGTGACAGAATCGGAGCCTTTACCAGAGCTGATTTTAGCATACTGAATTCGCTTTCTGCATCATTGTCCCATACCCATGCCGCATTCTTTCCGGTTAATTGCCACAGCTGTGGTGTCGCCAATGCCTCTATATATATGCATTTATTGTAAAATTCACGACACCGAGGAAGCCTCTCAGTTGTGTCCTTGTGGTAGGCGTTGCAAATTCTGCGATTGCCCTCATCTGCTCTGGGTCTGGCATAATTCCTTCCTCTGAGATGACATGACCCAAGAAATGTACTTGTCTTCCTCCAGAACAGGACTTTATTATATTTACCGTCACCCCATGTTTTCTTAATTTGGAGATCACTTCTCCTAGAAGATTGTTGTGAGATTCGAATGTCTTTACCGCAATGAGGATATCATCAACGTAACATGTTATCCTCTCCCTTAACCCCTCATCCAGAATTGTTCCTAACCCTCTTATAAATGCTGCAGACGAAATATTCAGGCCAAAGGGGAGTCTCTTAAATTGATAGCACCTACCAAATGCGATGAACGCCGTGTATCTTCTACATTCTTGATCCAACTCGATTTGCCGCAAGCTGGATTTCAAATCCAGACAGGGAGACACCGAAACTCCATGGAATTTCTGCAGCAACTCATCGAGCCTCTCGGGTCTGTCGGTTCCCGGAACTATGATCTTATTGATCTGCCGGGAATCTAACACAAGTCGAATTGCCCCGTTACTTTTGTCTACGATCCTGAGGGGGCTGTTGTATTGTGACTTTGCTGGCTCTATCACATCCTCCCTCTGCATTCGCTGGAGTTCGATAAAAACACGATCTCGGTACGACCACAGAATCGGGTACGGCGGTACTCGAAACGATTTGTGCCTCTTTACGTCAAATTTATATTGATAGCCCTTTATGGAGCCCGTTTTGGGTAGAAAAACTTCAATATTCCTTCTTAGCACATTGTGTAACCGTTCTTTGTCTGCGTCTCTTATGACCTTTATGCCCTGCAATTTCTCGCTTATTTCCTTATGTATTTCTACTTACTGTGCTTCTTTCGAAGTATTATCTCTATTTTCCTGTCCGCCGTCGGCTTCACCTGTTGACTCCTCCTGGTTTGGAAACTGTAGTCTGAGACAGCTCTTTTGTAACTGCCCTGGGATTGTCTGTTCATCGAAACGAAGATGGATTTTGTCACCCTCTCCTAATATGACTTCTCCTCGACTCAAATCGATTATGGCTTTGTTCGTTGATAGGAAATCCATACCAATGATAATATCGGTGGACAGTTTAGGAATGACAAAAAGATTAGCAGTCAACTGATGTCACTGACATTCGAATTCTAAACGTGTCTGGTGAGATATTTCTATACTCTTTCCAAGTAATGCACCCCTGACCTTCGTCTTTTGTGTGGCAAGAGTCGGTGGGTTCAGCACATTCTTACATGTCTTAAATACCTCTTCTGAGATCGCTGAAAGCTGCCTTCCACTATCAATTATAGCGGCCACCGTTAAGCCACCCATTTTGATTTTCACTACGGGGTATATGTCTTTATTTTGTTGCCCTTCCTTTTCTTCGAGGAGTAACTCGGTGACATCGTAGTATTCGATAATGTTTATGTTACTGACTAGTTCCAAGGTTACGGACGTTTTGCAACTCCTGTCCGCGCTCTGGTCTAGTCATTCGTAATCCTGCCCGTTAAGGTGGGATGGACCAGGCTTCGGAGGGCGGACTTCGACCTCTTTGTGGTTGTTATTTTGGTAACTATTATTCCTGTTCCTTCCCGATTGCTGATTACCGCCCCAAGTCCTTTGTAATTTATTATGTTGCACCGGAGGGTGTCGCTCATCTTCCGTGTACCTTTTTTTCGAGTTTCCATTACTCTTATCTTGATTGTGGCAGTTGTAGTTCGGCACCTGCCTACTACCCCACTGAGGTCCATTATTGCGACGGTTGTTATTTTGTTCACGCTGTCGGCGTTTCTCCCACGCCTGTTCCTCTGGAAATGCGAATTCCAGTTCACGCAAAATGCCCTTAAATACCTCAGTATCGCTACCACAACGACCGGCAAGTGATTGTTGATACGAGATGGGAAGTTTCATGTAGCATAATCTGATGATTTCCGCACTGCTACATGGGTTGTCTAGGTACTGGTTCCTTTTTGTCATATTTTCTAAAAATTTGACCGGACTCCGGTATCCTGCCCCTTCCATATCTCTGGAAATCATAATTTCTTTTTTGATCCTTTCTTGGGTTTCTTTAGACCAATACTTGCCCAAGAAGAATTTTTGAATTCTTCGAACGAGACGCTCGTCTTCGCTACATTTCTCATGGACTCAGCGGTCGCGCCCTCCATATGGGAGCACACAACATCCAGCTGGTACATCAATGGCCAGTGTGGGGGCAAAGATAACTCGAATTGTCCCATAAAGGTGTTTCAATGAAACCTATTACCTTCGTACTTGTAGTGATGGAACTTTCGGACTGATACAAAATGCTTGTAGTCAAATCAGTCATCATTCCAGTTATCATTTCGACCGTTCTTACGATTCGTATGAACTTCATTATGTGGACTAATTCGTTTCGACACGCTAACGTCATCTCTTCCCCCACTGTATGTTCGACAGTTGTTCGGTACATCTAATCAGCCGACAGCAATTGTGCTCACTGGACTGCTGCGCGCCGTCCGTGTTTACCTCGGTCGTTGCCTCAGAGCTGTGAATCAAGGCGTGGCTGCCGTTGCTTAGTGTCAACTTCGTCACACCGTGAAGCAGTTATCTGTGTTCCGACAAGTGGCGGTTCAGTCGACGCAGTAATTACACCCTTCTCCTTTCCTGATGTCTCTGTAATGAGACGTTTTACCTCGTCCTCTAAATTTCTTTTTAATATCGCCACCTCCTTTTTCAACATCTCGTTAGGCCCTATGTCCGGTTGCTCTTGTTGCTTTTCTTCAGCACGTTTTATCCGGCTTTGTAGCCTTGATAACATGACCTTTCCTACTTTTGCCATGCTTTGCGTGGAGTCCCGAGTTTCTCTCGCTATTTTCCTTGCACCTTTCGCAATTAATCTGGCTTCAATTGCCATTCGTTTGATGATGGCAATCTCTTTCTCTATTTTGACGCCGAGATTCTTTACCTCTTCTTTTACTTCCCTATGAACTTCTGTGAGCCTATATTTCAACTCCGAATTCGCCTTTTTAATTTCGGCATTAAGGTTGTCTTTCAGCTCCGAATTCGCCTTTTTAATTTCGGCATTAAGGTTGGCGCTCTGCTCTTTCAGCTCCATATTCGCCTTATTAATTTCAGTATTAAGGTTGGCGCTCTGCTCTAAGTTCACCGTTTGCATCTGTTTGCAACAGGTCCGTAATGATTTTGAGAGTAGCCTCATTTTGATCCTCGTCCTTTTGTGGTTGAAAATGCGACTCTTCTCGTCTGTTCTGAGGGACCCTTCGATATCCAGACAAGTACCGCCTCCGCGCCCCCGTCGGATCACTTGTGAATGAATCGTTTGATAATCGTCGGACACCGTTTTGTTCCAACACACTCTGGCTTCTTAGGCTGGATCTTCCATACTTATGGATTAATCCTGTACTCCCTGCGTTCCCCGAGCCCTCAGTATCACTGCCTGAATCAACGTCCTTGCAATTCAGCGGACTAAACCACTCGTGAGCCACAGTTTCACGAAGTTGCAGCTCTCGTTCGTCACGCTCATCGGTAGAGCTATCCCTACTATCACCCATGTTCTCCCGAGTAACAATCTTATTATATTCTGCCGTTGTCTTGGCTTTTCCCCTCGTTATCATTTGCACTTTAATGTTACATGAAAACTCAAAACCAAGGTACCCTTTACTCTCAATAATTAGGTAACGCAAAACATATATCAGGACACAAATTGATACACTGGGTGTGAGCAGTGACCCGACAAACAGTTCATGAAGCATTCCCCCAAGGCGGCTAGTACCAATGATTGTGTTCTGTGTGCTCAGCATCGGCTGATTACGGCACTGCACATCACAAGTACTCCAACAAATCACAAGTACATTGCACAGACACCTATAAATGTCAATTTGAAAGGACAGCACATCAAGAAGACAATGTAACTTATTGTAACTAATGCTACTCGTGTTTCAATTAAAATTTGCTAAGTAATGGATCGTGTGGAAAAATTTGCTTTTTCAAGACTACTTCCTAGCAAAACCCGAAGTATCGTATCCTGGCATGGGTCTGCCATATGTAACACACCACCTGTCACTTATCTCGTTTTGGTGTGTGTTCACCCCAGCTAATTGACTAACAGATCAACAGAGAGTGCAAAACTGCCGCAATATCGGATAACGTAAAGAAAGTAATAAGCCCCTGTGACTCCTGATTGAACTGCAGTGGCAGTGTTCATTAATTGATTCAGAATTGATCACTTTTAATTAAAAAGGGGTGCACATTGACATTATATTCAGCAATTGAACACCAGATGCAAAGGTTGAACATAAAATTAATTAAGGAAATGACTTGGGATTTCAACTACTTGATTGAAAACAGATGCAGTCGATTAGCACAAATTTATTTTAACTCCAAACCTTCCATCGTCACATTACATGACCCTCCTGTCAGGCAGTGGTAATAAATTGCATTTACGTGGAGTAAAGCGCGATAAATCAAAATTAATTCCTATCGACAGACCCAGGCGTAACGCGAAGTGCGAGAAGAATTCCCTAATACACGGCCCATGAAATCCTCATGGAAACTTTGCCGACGTGATCCAACAAATTAATGTGGCCTAAGTCAAGCCAGAGTGGGTGCAATATCACCGAATTCAGCGTGGCGGAGAACCGTCGTTGTGCGGACGTCGGCCGACCTCGTGGTGCTGCAAGGCTGCGCTCGTCTATTCACTCCTAGCTATCTTGCTCAGTACATAGCTGAACCAAAACTTTCTATCTCCAAGCTCAATCATTCTATTTGCTAAGTCCTAAACTGCAGAGATGCTCACTCTCTCTCTGGCAAGCTGAGTAAAGCACGCCGCGTCCGCACTCTAGGCAAGCTGGGGACGGAAGACCTCTACGGAGACTTCACGCAGTCCACTCTTCGCCTCTGTTTCCCCTCCAGAAAAATCACTTACGCCAATTGCAGCGCAACTCGCGTTAATTACGAATCGCTTCCCAGCGCCGACCAATGCCTGCTCTGGGAAGTGAAGAAATGCCCACAAAATTTCCCTTCCTCTCAACTTCTGCTATTTAGCTCCTTCCAGGCCACCCATCAAGGTTAGCGTCTGCACAAAACACCAATTTTTTCGGACTTCTGACTCCCTGAGGAGTACTTCAAATTCCTTGGTCCTATGTTCCCATCGGAGGCCGGCGTATTTCATACTGCCGCTCTTCACCTGATTTACTTCAGGCTCTGATGACCGTGAATTCACTGTGAAGTTGCTATAATCACGAACATGCATATTTTGACCTCAGTTGACCGCTACACCGTAGCTTTGCGCGGCTTTCTTGCATGCTTCACAGAAAACGGGACGACGGACATTTATCAACAGGTGTAAAGTTCCCCGTCTGTTTCCCAGTTCACCAGCATGGAGTCGGGGTCAACCACCCACTCACTGTCACTCATCTTAAGGCCGCTGGAGGTTGCGCCCCGTTACCGCTTTCTCAGAGCTTGAGCCACCCTAAGCTGCCTATTGTCGCTTCCCTTAGCCGCTCCCCAGCCGTCTACGGTCAACTCTGTATATTTCCCAGGGATAAACTAGCCTCCAGTAAATCGACGCGTTTCCACAAAGTTTTCATGTCGTGTGAATTACTTTAAAACCATCACCCGACATTAATTATTCCAATACGTCAATGCTACACCCTCTACAAGATGCATTGTACCTTGTCCGTAATTTTTGTTCAGCCCTACTTTGTGCTCAACGTGAGTTAGGTGATCTTTAATGACTTCATGTAAGAGGCATAGTTCTTGCCATCTTACAATGTAAATAGTCCAACCAGCCTTCCAGGTTTTACCGTCTCACCACAATTATACACTGAAATACGGTGCTCCAGTCTCGACCAAAATTTTGTTGTGTCTCCGGTATTTTTTGTCTACATTCAACTACCAGTCTCACTGTGTGGGCTCCAAATCAGTACATATTCCTGTGATTAGTCAGAGAAGCCCAAATCTGACATGGTCGAGTGTGGGACGGCATACCACTCACCATTTGATCGTCCTGTGTGTGTGTGTGTGTGTGTGTGTGTGTGTGTGTGTGTGTGTGTGTCTGTCTGTGTGTGTGTGTTTCTTTACTGGCGTTGCCATGGGGCGCGTGACAAAGCTGTTCATTCAGTCATAACTTTGGAGAGATGCGAGGTTTTTTAATGATCTTCTGCCATGTACTGATGGCCACAGCAACGTCCCAGACAACTGTCCATCTGTAAATGCCACCTGCCCTTGTTTCCTAAGTCGATCCCTTTTGCGGCAATTGGAAACAGTTCGTGGTCAATATATCGTTTAGCAACTGATGACATATGTGCTCAGTGAATAGGTTTTTAGTTTCCGTTCTTTGGGCCTTGTTGTGAATGTTAGTGAAACAATGGTGGGTTTTCGGGTCTTCGGCCCAGTTATTTCCAAATTATGCACAATACTTGGACCACTGAGTCACCTGTGTTCATCAGTTTCTAAAAATGCCAGAACAACCACAAGCTGTAAGAAGTGTGTCAGGACTCTCCATTACATTGAAAACAATATAGCCAACTTAACGCTATTCTTTGCGTCGTGTAAGATTGGAAATAAATAAGCACTCAGATATCGATAGTAACAATCTGAGGGCGAAACACGGCAGCGCGATTCTAAGCATTGTTGTGAGACGAGGTCTGTCTGCGGGAGTGGAGGTAGTGGTGTCGGTGGAGAGCTCGGAGGCAGAAGGCGTGTCACGCTGCCCTTCCATTTACATAGCCAGGAGAGATTTACATGGCCTAACTACGCCTGAAGATGGAATTCAGGGTAAAATTCACAAGCATTGCGTAAAGCATAATTGCAGGGTTAGGCTCCTGATTGTTAGACCGAGTTTGCAATAATCCCACGTTTTTCTTGTGAGTTAAAAAGAAACCTCCTTATCCCCCGAATAATAATAATTATTCTCCACATCTCATTAATAAATATGCTGTGGTTATTAAATGTTAATGTAACTTTGAAATCGAAATAATTCGTTAATGTGGCCCTCAGCCATTATTGATATTTAGTTTTCATTGTGTGTTATTGGTCACAATTATTTCTAAAGTTTTTAAATAGACTTAATTTGTGAAATTCCTTCTTGCAAGTTATTTAGCAGTTAACAAAACCCAAGCAAACTCAGATTTATTAAATTGATTCTTAGTGACAATGAGCTGCAGCCGCTGCTGCTGCGAATTGCTGTAAACCACATGGAAAAAGACAGTCATCTAAAGGGGTGAGTCCAAACTCAGGGCCCAAACAGAGACACTGACACACCTCAACATGTCATGTACTCTAATCCAGTAAATTCCGTTTCACAAGCCAGATTCCGTATCACTTGCAAATTATTGTTCAAAAACGCAGTCAGATAGCTTAGGTATTCGTTGTTGCAGGTTCATTTGTTACTGTACTTTTTCATCTTCAAATACGCAGTCAGTTAGCTCATCCAAATGTTATTAGTTTTACGTTTGTCATGTAACGATCTGTTGAGGGCTTAAATGACAGGGAAACCGACACTCATACAACACGCACACAGTGTTATGCAGGTTAGATACTGAATACTGATACCTCAGGTTACTTATCGACTCCATTCTCACAGCTGAACATAGACAATATATGTTGTAGCTACGTTACACGTTAGCTGTAGGTACGTTACAAAGCACGCCCTCGATCAGTGGAACATCGTGAGATCACATGTATGGGTGAAACGTGTTGTGACGCACTTCATCCCAGTTTGTCTGTCTTAGCGTTTAGCCACCAAACCTCCGATTCTTTAAAGAATCCACTTCCATGTATAAAACAGCTTTAAGCTTCCCATTACATTGCAAGTGAGTTAATATGTCAAATATCCGGCTGTAAGCACGTAAGTGACAAAAAATTTAGATAACATTTGAAATTATACTCAAGGTATATACGTCGCGTCATTATGAAACACTAGGTAAGACAGCCAGGGGAATTTGACCGCTACGTTAACCAAAAGCATGGTTTTCATGCATATCGGTGTTTGACGTCATGCACTGCAGAACCAAAAAAACTGGTACACCGGCCTAATATCGTATAGCGCCCCAACGAGCACACAAAGGTGCCGCAACACGACGTGGCATGGACCCCACTAATGTTTGAAGTATTGCTGGAGGGAGCTGATACCGTGAATCCTGCAGGGCGGTCAATAAATCCGTAAAAGTACCAGGGGGTGGAGATCTCTTCTGAACAGCACTTCACAAGGCATCCCAAATATGCTCAATGACGTTCACGTCTGGGCAGTTTTGTGGCCTGCGGAAGTGTTTAAACTCATAAGAGTGTTCCCGGAGCCAACCTAGCAATTCTGGGCGTATGGGGTGTAGAATTGTCCTCCTGGAATTGCCCAAGTTCGTCGGAGTGTACAATGGACATGAATACATGCAGTGGATCAGACAGGATGCATACGTACGTGTCATCAGTTAGAGTTGTGTCAAGACATATCGGGGTGGGGGCGGGCTCCCATATCACTCCAATTCCAAACCCCCCACACCATTACGGAGCATCCTCCACCAGCTTATACAGTTCCCTGCTCACATGAAGGTCCGTGCATTCATGAGGTCGTCTCGATACCCGTACACATCCATCTGCTCGGTACAATTTTAAAAGAGACTCGTCCGACCAGGCAACAGTTTATGTCGTCAACAGTCCAATGTCGGTGTCGATGGGATCAGGTGAGGCATAATGGTTTGTGTTGTGCCGTCATCGAAGGTACACGAGTAGGCCTTCACCTCCAAAACCCCATATCGATGGTGTTTCGCTGAATGGTTCGCACGCTGATACTTGTTGATGCCCCAGCATTGATCTGCAGCAATTTGTTCCTAGCAGGGAACTTCATAGCAGCACAGCCGAGCAAATGGGCAGAACCGCTGTTCCAGCTCGACACACACACACACACACACACACACACACACACACAAAAGTAAACGCTGATACTTGGTCCCTCGACTCCGGGGGTGGGAGGCAGAGCCGCGTCGGCCGCCGGACACAGCGGAACGCCCCTCCTCGCAGCCCCTCTCCCACCCCCACCCCCAGGCAGGCGGCGCCACGTGACGTCGTCTGCTCCGCGTAACGGGGAGTCGAGTGCGCGACCCTGGGCGTCCCTGCCGGCGGACGATTGTTACCCTTTCCACTGTCATTCACCCCAGACTGAGCTCCTATTCTGGTTCCACGGCACCACGAACATCGATGTGTTACACCTTGTCGGAATCGTGGAAATATCTATTTTTGTTTTGTGCGTGAATGTTACATCTTAGTTGAAACGGGAGCGATACATAGGGTATTCCAAAGAGAACAATTTTGAAAAAAAATTCATAGTACTTATAGAGGCCATTGTAGTGTCAGTTTGTACGGAAATACATCAAGTTTTGCCTCTTTTATTTCGCTAGTGCTGAAAGGCACTGCTCTAGCGGCAGCTGCGTTAGAGATGGTTGCCTTCGCTGGACCTGAGCGCCCTACCTGTGTGTTTTGGTTTGAAGAATCAAATTCGGCGACAACAGTTCGGTGTACTTTCCATACCAAGTACGCTAAAGATTCTCCTAGTAGACCTTCAGTTTATGAGTGGCATAAATGTGCTGTAGAAACAGGGTTCTCGGTAAGACATGGGAAATCATCAGGTCGTCCAAGCACGTCTGACGACGTCGTTGAGCGAGTGAGGCAACATTTTGTGAACAACGCTGCGCAATCGACTTGGCGCGCATATCGTGAATTGCAGATCCCACATACTACCGTTTGGCGCGAGTTGAGGAGTCGTTTGGCTATGAAACCGTACAAGAAATAAAGGACACTGATAAAATTGCTCGCAGGAACTTCTGTGCAGATATGTTAAATCGATTATGTGAAGATGAACATTTCTTGCCCAAAATCATCTTTCTGACGAGTGGACTTTTCAGTTGAGTGGCAAGATTAACACACATAACTGTAGGATGTGGGGCAGTGAAAATCCACATCAAACATTGCAACATGTTCGTGATTGACTTAAACTGAACGTTTATTGAGCACTGAGCAACAACAAAGTGTATGGCCCCCTGAGACAACCATCAAAGGGGTAGTGTAACTGGATAACACAACAATTTTTGATACCACACATTGATCAAAATGACCAAGAACGAAATTTTTACTACATGTAAGATGGTGCACCACCCTAGTACCTGGCTGACATCTGGGATTTTTCCAGCGTCCGCTTTCCAGGTCAATGTATTAGCTGTGGTGCACCAATTTCATGGCCCCCACGTTCCCCAGACCTGACACCATTCGATTTTTTAAATGGGGATTCATCAAGGATATCGTGTTTGTAGCTCCTGTGCCGGCGTATCTACCTCAACTTGGAGCAAGAAATTACGCAGCCACTGAGCAATGGACTTCTGATGGGATGTGTGCGGAATAGCCAACGGAAGCTACATACTACATCGTTAGTTTAAGGTAAGGAGACTTGACGTATTTCTTTACAAAATGACACTAAACCCAGCTCTATACCTCCTCTCAATAAATTTATATGTATTTTTAAAGTTGTCAAGTCCTTCGTGAAACATACTGTGTTTAAGAACAGTGATTTCTCTAGCTTCTTTTCACGAGTCAAAACTTCAAGGACGCATGAAAATCGGAGCGTAATCAGGAGAAAAATTTCCTTTGCATGGTTTAAACATACAACTTTGTTCCATTTACATGCGAACTTTCGTTATTTTCTGATTACTTATTTCACCGCTATAACATCAAACGCAAGACGTTGCGAGTGTTCTTACCGTTGTAGCTATTGCGACGGAGAAAGCACTGATGTTGGAAACGTCAACTTTTGCTGGTTGCATAACATGTCTCTACTAACGAATACTCCTCGTGTTCGTTAGCTAAGAGCCCGTAGAGCAGCTTCGTCGGCAGCCGCAGTATCTGCGAGGCTGCGGTGGAGAGTGGTTGTCGCCCCGGCGCGCCGCCCCTGCTGCTCGCCAGCGGACAGCGCCGGCTTCCGTGGTCGCGCCCCAGTGCAGCGCGGCCGCGTTCAGCTCTGGCTGAGGGCAGGCGGGAGTAATGCGGGGAACCGCAGGCAAGTGCTCCGTGTGCGAGCAGCTCACACTAATCAACGTTTCTGTAGCACGTCTCAACAGTAAGTGTAAAAGTCGATTACGTCGCATAAATTTTGCAGTAAAGAACGATAAATAAGACCGTCCTTAATCACTTTCTCTGCTGGCTGAGGTCTCGTTGCTGCTACTGCAGTCGTCTACGTGGCTCAGCGACGGTTCTCTTGCTATGTCGAGGCAGTGGGCTCTTTAAGCATAACTGTTTTCAAGTTTGTTCACGTGACTCAACTGAATTCCTCCAGACCCTCGGAGGGACACTTTCAACAGCGGAGCGACACAACTGCAAAGTATCACACATTTCAAAATTCTTGTTCCCCTTTTCCAGTTTGTTCTCGACAAATGCCCAAATAAGTTCACTGCCGTTTAGTTCGCAGTCCGCCACAGGCAACCACGGAAGTTCAGTTTCCTTGTCCAGTGGTCGCAACACCCTTCCTGCGCCCTTAAGCGCGGTCGCGCATGCTCCAGTACGTAAATTCCTCATACAGTGTGACATTAGATGGGAGCTCTACATTACTCCTTTTCTTCCATTCAGTAACAGAAACCTTTCTCCATTTAGTAGGTGGATTTCGTGATACTGCATTTACCACTGTGCGATATGCAACCTGTTCTAAAACAATGTGTTCGGTAATTTTTCAAGAACGTCCCGAAACCACTCTTCCTAGTGTCTAGGATTCTTTTCAAAACGACAATCTGCACGTCCCTTTCTGCCCATTAAAAGTAAGCCAGCATTTTCCACGAACTCATTTTCGTTCCCAATGTGGCACATTAAAATCCGTCCAGAAACGGACAGTGTTTGAATTCCTCTGTTCCAGCCATTCCACACGAACAATTCCTCTGTGATAACCGTATACATTTTCTGATGCCTAAGCCATTTTTTGTCCCTGCCAACAAACCTTTCTGGAATGGCTTGCTCCACGCCAGCTCTCGTCAGTGTAATACACTCCTGGAAATTGAAATAAGAACACCGTGAATTCATTGTCCCAGGAAGGGGAAACTTTATTGACACATTCCTGGGGTCAGATACATCACATGATCACACTGACAGAACCACAGGCACATAGACACAGGCAACAGAGCATGCACAATGTCGGCACTAGTACAGTGTATATCCACCTTTCGCAGCAATGCAGGCTGCTATTCTCCCATGGAGACGATCGTAGAGATGCTGGATGTAGTCCTGTGGAACGGCTTGCCATGCCATTTCCACCTGGCGCCTCAGTTGGACCAGCGTTCGTGCTGGACGTGCAGACCGCGTGAGACGACGCTTCATCCAGTCCCAAATATGCTCAATGGGGGACAGATCCGGAGATCTTGCTGGCCAGGGTAGTTGACTTACACCTTCTAGAGCACGTTGGGTGGCACGGGATACATGCGGACGTGCATTGTCCTGTTGGAACAGCAAATTCCCTTGCCGGTCTAGGAATGGTAGAACGATGGGTTCGATGACGGTTTGGATGTACCGTGCACTATTCAGTGTCCCCTCGACGATCACCAGTGGTGTACGGCCAGTGTAGGAGATCGCTCCCCACACCATGATGCCGGGTGTTGTCCCTGTGTGCCTCGGTCGTATGCAGTCCTGATTGTGGCGCTCACCTGCACGGCGCCAAACACGCATACGACCATCATTGGCACCAAGGCAGAAGCGACTCTCATCGCTGAAGACTACACGTCTCCATTCGTCCCTCCATTCACGCCTGTCGCGACACCACTGGAGGCGGGCTGCACGATGTTGGGGCGTGAGCGGAAGACGGCCTAACGGTGTGCGGGACCGTAGCCCAGCTTCATGGAGACGGTTGCGAATGGTCCTCGCCGATACCCCAGGAGCAACAGTGTCCCTAATTTGCTGGGAAGTGGCGGTGCGGTCCCCTACGGCACTGCGTAGGATCCTACGGTCTTGGCGTGCATCCGTGCGTCGCTGCGGTCCGGTCCCAGGTCGACGGGCACGTGCACCTTCCGCCGACCACTGGCGACAACATCGATGTACTGTGGAGACCTCACGCCCCACGTGTTGAGCAATTCGGCGGTACGTCCACCGGGCCTCCCGCATGCCCACTATACGCCCTCGCTCAAAGTCCGTCAACTGCACATACGGTTCACGTCCACGCTGTCGCGGCATGCTACCAGTGTTAAAGACTGCGATGGAGCTCCGTATGCCACGGCAAACTGGCTGACACTGACGGCGGCGGTGCACAAATGCTGCACAGCTAGCGCCATTCGACGGCCAACACCGCGGTTCCTGGTGTGTCCGCTGTGCCGTGCGTGTGATCATTGCTTGTACAGCCCTCTCGCAGTGTCCGGAGCAAGTATGGTGGGTCTGACACACCGGTGTCAATGTGTTCTTTTTTCCATTTCCAGGAGTGTATATAGTCCGTCCAATGTAGCCCATGTGTCTCAGTTCCCGTAATAACTCGTCTCTTCTTCCTGCTGCTTGGTTATTTTCCATCAGCACAGGTTTCTTGTTGAACTTTTTTGTATCCGAAGCCCAATTTACGAGTAGCACGCCATACGGTTGTTACACTGATACCAGGAAAATCCTCCTTCAACTTTTCGAACACGGCTGCCACTGCTGCAAACTGCTTTTCCACACAGGTGTCGTGGATTTTAATCCGTATGACTCCCTGTGTAAACTCGTCCAATACAAACTTCTGTCGCGTGTCAGAACTTTTTTGCTGATACGAGACACGAAGTTTCTCTATATTTTCTTGAAATTCGCTTCACTGTACTCTCAGTAAGACCATGGTTTCACACAAGTACAAAGCACATAATTATGTTTCGGGCACTGTCTCACAAGAACACACAACAACGAATGGGAGCACGACTGTTTCTTATCTGACGCGAAGCCGAGATGTGAACAATGAAGTGGAAATAATTTGGAAATTTGTGGTAACTTCTATGGGACCAAACTGCTGAGGTCATCGGTCCCTAAGCTTACCCACTACTTAGTCTAACCTAAACTAACTTACGCTGAGCACAACACGCACACACCCATGACCCGGGGAGGACACGAGCCTCCGAGGGGGCGAGCCGCCCGAGCCTTGGCAAGGCGCCTCAGACCGCGCGGAGGAAATATTGTCCAGAGGGCCGGCAACATGGCAGACGCGAGCACGCAGTGCATAGAAACGCAAAATCAAATCCTCTAAACAAGTGGAGAACGGTTATATCAAACTGTGCAAAAGAAATGTTTCTCCTAGTTGCGGTCTGACTTCCGTGACTCAAATTTGACACTCGCCAGGAAATGGTCTAAAAAGCATGCTTCCTCTTAAATATTATCGCATATACCGCCCCCTTTCCCACTAAAGCGTAATATTCATCACCAAATTAAAGCAGACAATTCCACTACACCGGCAAAGTAGAATATGTTGATGTACGTCATGCGGCGTGAGCAGAATATGAGCTCTAAGTCAGGGGTCAATTACTATGAAAGGGACGATGCTGCTGGGAACAACCGAATGAGAACAACCGATTCAGTTGGAATACAATCTACTCGTTCGCTTGTAGTTTTACATATCGGTTGAATTACTCATTCATGCTTTTGACTGGAATTAGTCTGTGGGTGCAACCGAATGAAAAGTTTCGGCACCCTTGTAGATTTGCGTATTGACTGGATTACTCATTCTTACAGAATGAAATTTCCACTCTGAAGTGGAGTTTGCCGTAATATGAAACGTCCTGGTAAATTGAAACTGTGTGCCGGACTGAGACTTGAACTGGGGATATTTGCCTTTTGCAGGCGAGTGTTCTAGCAACAGATTCTTGCGTCGTCCTTGGGTAGCTCAGTCTGCAGACAACCTACCTGTAAAAGGCAAAGGTCCCGATTTCGAGTCTTGGTCTGGTGCACCGTTTTCATCTGCCAGGAATTTCTTTTTTGAGAATTTATTTTCAAGTGAAAAGTCAGTAGTTTTTCTGTTGGTTGTAGCATGTATTCATTCCGTCAGCTGAAACTATTCTTTAGCGTTTTCGCTGACCGAGCTATCCGTTTTTCTGAGTGAAACCAGCCCGCTGTGCTTCCGCTAGTTGAACTAAAGCAGTGCTACATTATAGCGCCAGAGGGTAGCCCTACCCCCAAGAGCTAGCTGGCTGGCTGGTTTGGGGGAGGAGACCGGCCGGCGAGGTCATCGGTCTCATCGGGTTAGGGAAGGATGGGGAAGGAAGTCGGCCGTGCCCTTTGAAAGGAACCATCCCGGCATTTGCCTGGAGCAATTTAGGGAAATCACGGAAAACCTAAATCAGGATGGCCGGACGCAGGATTGAACCGTCGTCCCAAGAGGTAAGTGTAGACTTATCTCAGGGGGTATGTAGACGTCAAGAGAAAAAAAATCTGTGTGTAATCTTATGGGACTTAACTGCTAAGGTCATCAGTCCGTAAGCTTACACACTACTTAACCTAAATTATCCTAGGGACAAACTCACTCACACCCATGCCCGAGGTAGGACTCGAACCTCCGCCGGGACGAGCAGCTCAGTCCATGACTGCAGCGCCCTAGACTGTTCGGCTAATACCGCGCGGCGATCGCGTCAAGAGAAACATTACACACGTTTGTTTAATTATGTGCTGCGTGGATTAATTTTTCTTTTCATCGTTTAAAACTGATTCATATACTGTTGTGTAGTAAGTTCTTCGCAGCGGCATTAACGCGTAACTAATTAAGCTCAATTACTACTGGGGTAGGCCTGCCATCACTTTAATTGCCTACACCACACAAAAACTTCGAAAACCCCGGACATCTGGGTCAAATACGATTTTTGTCCCGGGCACACAGTCGCTGTAGACGATACGATGGCCGATATGCCCATATACGGCGGGGAGCGAGGACGTGAGACAGGGATTGTTTCCTTCCTGGCGTTTCAGTGCTGCCACCGCCAGCGGTCGCGCGCCTCCTAGCGACCAGCAGATGCGATTCAAATCACACGCGAGAGCAACGCGGATCTGTGAAAGCGCGTTGTACAGACGTTAAAGAACAAGCGTAGAAGTCATTTGTAGAACCGAATATGAACGTAAATTTAGTCTGTTTTCATATATGCCAACGAGTAGAAGGCAAGTGATGTTTACAATATTCGGTTACTTGGCGAGCGGGGCAGCGCAGCGGTGCATGCGATCGCCCATTGTCGCCGGTCTCTAATCGTTTCAATAAAGAAGAGTGTTTCAAAATTACCCTTATATCCTCGATCACATAAATATTTCAGAAACTGAGAGAGAGAGAGAGAGAGAGAGAGACAGATGGAGGGAGACAAACGTACGGTTTGCGGCATAATGTTGATAACACCGAAATTTCTAGTAGACGCTTGACACAGTTCAGTGTGTTAAGGTCACCTACTTTGTAGACAAATGCGGAACACATTAAAAATCTGATACATCAAAAATGTCTTAATAAAATGTTGTAAATGCAAACCATCACTCTCACTTGTTACGAAAGTATATTCATTTGTATTTAATTACCACCTTCCAAGATGAAGGACAGCGACCAGACATACTGTATTTATAAGCTCTGTAAATTTTCTTCAGCATGTCTGTATTCTTCAACAGTATATGGAAACATTGAACTCAAGTTGGGTGATAATTCACTCTAGTCACCGGCTACTGTGGCCGAGCGGTTCTAGGCGCTTCAGTCCGGAATCCCGCTGCTTCTGCGGTTGCTGGTTCGAATCCTGCCTCGGGCATGGATGTGAGTGATGACCTTAGGTTAGTTAGGTTTAAGTAGTTCTAAGTGTCGGCGACTGATGACCTCAGATGCTAAGTCCCATAGTGCTTAGAGCCATTTGAACCATCACTCTAGTCAACAACATTGCTTTCGTAGGTTCTGAAACGAAATGTTTACTCACTGCTCCATACATTACTTATTTGGAAAAATACCCTTTCAGTAGCAAAATTCTGATACAGCTGTAATAAACATCTACTCTGGGATTAATCCTTTTGTAATCGTTAAAGCTGGAACAAACAGGTGTCCCAAAAATGGTTTAAATGGCTGTGAGCACTATGAGACTTAACTTGTGAGGTCACCAGTCCCCTAGAACTTAGAACTACTTAAACCTAACTAACTTAAGGACATCACACACATCTATGCCCAATGCAGGATTCAAACCTGTGACCATAGCGGTCGTGCGGTTCCAGACTGAAGCGCCTAGAACCGCTGGGCCACACAGGCCGGCAAACAGGTGTCCCAAATGAATTTTGAAAAAATACGTAGCAGATGGAAAAATCGTGACTGTCTCGAAAAAACGGGTGTGTTAGATGACTTGGTGAGGAGGCAGGAGGGAGGCGGGGGGGGGGGGGGGGGGGAACAGGTGCCACATATCGTCGCCTCAAATTCGTGAGCCGCCTGTAGCACACAGAATGCCCAGGTGGTGTTCCAGTTCAGTGTCCAGCCCAGAGTGCCACCGTCCACGTGTGCTGTTGCTGCTCTGAAGCGAGCTCGCAGTTCCTGCAGGTCTCGCCCAAACAAAAGAAATTTAATAGGTTCTGCAGGACCTGGACGTCAAACCATACCACACTCGGTGCCAACAGCTGGAGGTGGCCAAAGGGGAGGGTGGAGGGGGGGAATAGGGGAAAAACATCACCTTTAGGTGTATGTGAACATTATGCAGCACCGGTATAACTATTCCCATTTCTGAATTATACATGATCAAAGTTGGGGAGATAATTTTGGAACATACTGTAAGTTTATAGTATAGTGTCTAACCACACTTGCCTCTGGGTTTTTAATGGACTAGAACGAATGAACTACCAATGCACCAGTCCTCATTTGATGAATTTAACTAACGTTTATTACAATATATTTATTACCACTTAATCGAACTTCCCCAGACAGGAAAAAAAGTCTCGGTTCAGCTGGACAGTTGCGTAAAAATCCCTGCAGTATAAGCTCTAGATGTCCTCCAACCCGAGACCAATCCCAACAACCCCGATGTTGCAAAATTGTGACTGTCCACTAAGCTAATTAACTGGGTTATAAGTGTGCTAATATTAACATTGCGCGAATACAGTAGTAGTAGTATAGTGGAGTTATGAGCGCAATTTTGATATCAAGTTGATATGCAAATTAATTAAATTGACCAATTAATCGTGCTGCTCCCACCCACCCTGACCCCGACCACGCCCACCAATGCCTCCAGATGACATCGCATGTTTTTCCCAGCTGCTTGTGTGCCTCAGCACCTCCCCCTTCCCTCCCCCACACCTCCCCCCTACACCAACCTGCCTATTGGCAGATATTTTGAATTTTGGTGGGAATTTCGAATTTTGGCGGGAATTTCTTTGTCCCAGGGCTGTGCTGACAACCCACAACACCCCCACCTCAGAATTGATTGGAAAATAAAATTGTCAGTACCCTTTCTACTACTCGAACCCTTATCCTCTAGGGCGGAATGCCCAAGTGTACCCCGTAACACAATTAAACCAGCAGAAGCACTTGGAATTGACGGGAAATTAAAAATGGCTCTGCCCTTTCTGCGACTCAAAGCCTGATTCTACTGGACGGAAAGCTCAAGTGTCCCCCCCCCCCCTCCGACATATTGAACTGGTCCACATGTGGGAAAGGAGAGGAAAGTTAGGTTAGTGTACTTTATTTATTTTCGTCAGGAAACTGACACAAAGATCGATCTTAATTATGCAATTAATCACAAAGATAGGGCCTAATTACACAGCTATATGCAAGTCAGATTTATTTACCGCCAAAATTCAAACTTGATGTCAGTTCATAGGAAGAAGTGGCAGCCGGGTGACTTAGGTTAGTGGAGGTAGCCCAAGTGAGCTATCTTCCCGCGATTTTCTTTGCTTAGTAGGGATAACTGGGGTGTCGTGCATTATCCTGTTGGAATTTGAACTTCCCGTAATTTTTTTGGAGGGGGGGGGTCGGGGGTGTTAGGAAAGTGGAGGTAGCCCAACTGACCTTCTTACTGTCAAAATTCAAACTTCCAGCAAAAATCCGTCATATTGAATGACGTCATCGCCGCCATCTTGGATGACGTCTCACCGTCATCTTGGATAATGGTACTTGGTGTGTAGAAACCCTTTTGTCCCAGTACTGACACCCAGTCACCTTACCACGTTTGAAGTCCGTGAGTTTATGCAGAGCACCTCACTCTGCTCTTTCACGATGTCTAATGACTACTGAGGTCACTGATATGGAGTACCTGGCAGTAGGTGGCAGCACAATGCACCTAATATGAAATATGTATGTTTTTGGGGGTGTCCAGATACTTTTTATCACATAGTGTATCCGTTTTTTGTGCTAATCCTCCACTACAATGTGACTGATAATGGCAGATATGCAGGGATAAGTCAAAAATTGTAATCCTCTGCATAGTAGCATTTTACTCAACCTTCCAATGCAATACAGCAGCGCTTCAGTGTGATGCGGACTCAAAAATTCTTCGCTAGGTTTGCAGTAGTATGTTGGACTATATTTCTCCAAAAAATTCACATAATTACAATACATTGTGGGCCAGTGATTTGTGAATACATATCTGGTGCCCAGTAGCAGCCTAGATGTGTTTTATCAGGTTCTCATGAGGTGAATTGGGTGGCCAAGACATCCGTGTTTGTCTCAAACCATTTTAGTGCAGTTCTCGCTATGACATTTTGACAGTTATCCTCCTAGAAGATGCCATCACCAACAGGGAGGACTTCAAGGATTAAGTGGCACATTGGTTGCAGTAATGTTCATGTGTTTCACAGCTGTCATGGTACCTTCAGTTATAACTAACTACATGTCCCATAGCAGTCCAGACAAATGTCACCCACAGCATAAACTGCCTCCATCTTCCTGCTTCTGTAGACTTACACATATTGCAAGCAACCATTCATCTCATTAATGGTGTACCTCAGCTCCATCATTGACATGGTGTAACAAAGAGTGTTGCTTATCTGAAAAGGTGACACATTTCCATTGATTTGCAATCCAATTTTGATGATGCGATTTTCATTTCTATTGTAATTGACAGTGTTGTTGGATCAACCTATGAGAATAAGGCCTTATATGCTTTGAGCACTCTCACTCAACAGTGTCAGCTGAATTGTGTGGTTTTCAACACTTGAGTCTGCACCATGTTGTTTCCATCATCATATTTACCACAGATTGCTGCTCATCTTACTGTACAGAGTGGGCAGACCTCTTATCTTAAAGTTCATTGAAAAGGTGTGAGTTTCTTAAACCTTGTCATCAACCTGTGGTTTCATCATCCATCAGCCAACTTCCTTAGAGGCTATTGTTAGCAATTGTAGCACATGAACAGTCGTCAGATTCACAACTTGTACGATGCTCATACTCAGGCACCAGGCTGTAATAAGCTGCCATTTGTTTCATTTCATTTATCGTGCTTGTTTACACTTCATATTATCACTCTACCGTGAAGCTAGGAGCTGTATTTCTCTTTGTGTGTTCCAAAGCTCTGTACATGGTGATTATGTAATGGAGATTGGTTTTATACTTCAAATCTTATTTATTTCTTTAGTTTTTTCTACTGTGTTAAAGCAGGACAAAAATAAATTGGAAAATACTACCTGATTTAGAGTTAAATAGTAATTACAATTGTTTGTATAAAACACAAGGATATTTGAAAGAACTCTGGGCATTATCACTAGATGCTGAACATAATCAAGTGCACATTTTTAATGTAATAAGTAAATATAACAAATGATCTTTTTTTTTAATAGCTTTGTTTTTATTTGTCTTCTTTTTAATTGTAACTATTGTGTAGATTAAACAGCATATATTTTTTGTGATTAAATGTGACTTGTTCAGAAATTTCTCACTATGATTGTATTATATTTCTAAATATTTATTGTTCTGGTCAATTTAAGGTTTCCTGTGTTTTTCTTGCTGATGTAAAGCATGTGGTTCGTTACATTTTGTCATTTCGTCAACCTGAGATACTTGTCATTAAGTGATGGGCATTTTTCATTTTTCAAATGCTTTCAGCTAGTGAAGTTAGAGCGTTTTTATCATTATGGTTCTTGCAACACAATAATGTGTTTCTATCTGCAGTATTACCGTGGCTTTTAAATATATGAATATTGTTGATTTACTTGTTGTTTATGTATTCTTGTCCTTCATACACACATGATAAATTTTGGTCGTGACTGGCATTGAAAATGTATAGATTTTAAATCGTGTAATTTTCCTTATAATTTTGTTACAATGCTCAGTCTGGCTACTTATTTGCAGATTTCTGCCTAATTTCCTAATGGAGGATCATTTATTTTAGTAATAATAGAACTGTATGTAGTTTTTTCAGTAACGACTTGCTGAAATGAGAAATATAGTCATTGTTACTCAAGTAAGAACAGAACCTTTAATTCAGAAACTTACAATCGTACTCCTCATATTGAAGTGTAAATTTTGGTACACAACTCTTCCATTTTAACAGTCCTATTGCTCAATATGAGAATATGGAATTCCTCAACATGATCAATGCAGTAAAATTAGGTAGCATATTCAAACAGGATTTTAAATGACAAAATGGACTTCCGTTTCAACTATATTACTTTTTCAATATGGAATGCTATTTTTTGGTATTACTTAGATAACAAGGTTGAAACAAATATTATGAAATACTCATTAATGTCATCATCATCATTATCATCATCATGTGGTGTTCTTGAGCATTTTATGATGTTTCTGTTGAAACTTGGCTGTCAGATACCATTAGTGCTGTAATAACCATTATCAAAACACTTTTTGTGGACTTTCTAGCGTAATCTGTCATTGGAGTTGCAAAGGTTCACTGTGTGAGAATTACTTTGTAATTGAATGTTAAGTAACCAGTTTCAAGAAAACGTTGTCTATTTCACAGTTATTTATTTCATAAGAGCAACATACATCTACATCATACATGTTGCCTACCTAAATTTGCTAACAAGAATCATTAGCAAATGATAATAACTGCAATTTTTATTTCATAAGTGAGCTCAGAACAACGTGGCACAACTGGATGAAGTACTTCTGTTTAAAGGCAGCATGATCTGTATGATCGAACATCAGTCAAAATATCTTTTGACTAACGTTATTGTTGACTTGAGTCCAAATTGAGTATAAGTTTAGATATTGGCCTTTGCAGAATTGCTGTTCTTTATGTTTGGATATACTTGAGTGAATGGAGTTTGTTGAAAAATGAGACTGGTTACATTTGAAGATGAAGATAACTAATCTTTATTAACATATAATATTGTGAAAATAATTTGCTCATTCATGTTATTCATTTGGATTCTGTGCATAAATGTTTGTTCTATGAAAATTATCTTGTGATTTAAGTTTATGAAGTAACCATTTGTTTAACATGCATAAATTAATTCCTTCATCCCTTCATTAATTATGTGTCAGGAGCAACAGTAATTTAACTTTGGTGCCACGTGAGTTATCCCACTCATATATTAATCCCTGTAAATTTGTACAAAATGGAGCTATTGAGTTGCACATGTATGTAGTTTCATGTCGTTGTTTCCAGTTCATTGCACATGAGAGAGTTGTGAGATTTAGAACTTTGTATGTACAGAAAGGAAGAGTACACTAGTATCCCATTGGGGCAATTATGTAAGATAAATCTATTTAATTATACTGTGATAAGTTGGTTTTGAACAAATATTGATATAATGCGAGCTATTAGACTTCTTAAGTACCCACAATACAATCAGTAGGCACTATCTCTTCAGAAAGAGTTAAGGCTTCACCTAAGGCAATAACTTCCCATAAAAATGTATGTTTTATTTGGCTTGAATAACTATCCAGTCGGTCTGAATAACTGTCCAGTGAGAAAGAGATTATTCATTTGTTAGTGGAGAAGAAATGACAGTAGAAGGCTTTTGGTACAGTGATACTAAAAATGAAGCTTATCCAACATTAGATTTTGAATATAATTGATCATGTGTCGAACAACAACCACAGCATAAAATCTCTTCACGTTTAAGGGGGAAATATGCACAACGTGCTCAGTAGAGACCAGTGGCACAGTGTGGTTGTAAAGGTTGGGGAGACTCTTCAGTTATTATAAGGAGACAAAATAGTACAATAATTTAAACAAATGAAAAAAATGCATCAAATAAAACAACAGCTACTACTACTACTACTATCACTACTATTACCACCACTACCACTACCACCGCCACTAATAATAATAATAATAATAATAATAATAATAACTAACTTGTTCAAGAAACGATGACAAATTTGTAGAACCCCAGCAGCAAGAGAAGAAGCACTTATATTTTCTTGTACACAAGTGCAATGTGCCTGTCTTTTCTTTCCACGAATAAGTCTATAACACAGTCTACAAAGATCTGATCACTCGATAGCTCTCCAGGTAGTGTCTTTTCTATGGCTAACGTGCTCAACCCCCCCCCCCCCCATGAACCATGGACCTTGCCGTTGGTGGGGAGGCTTGCGTGCCTCAGCGATACAGATAGCCGTACTGTAGGAACAATCACAATGGAGGGGTATCTGTTGAGAGGCCAGACAAACGTGTGGTTCCTGAAGAGGGGCAGCAGTCTGGATGATTGACTGATCTGGCCTTGTAACAATAACCGAAATGGCCTTCCTGTGCTGGTACTGTGAACGGCTGAAAGCAAGGGGAAACTACAGCCATAATTTTTCCCGAGGGCATGCAGCTTTACTGCATGATTAAATGATGATGGCGTCCTCTTGGGTAAAATATTCCTGAGGTAAAATAGTCCCCCATTCGGATCTCCGGGCGGGGACTACTCAAGAGAATGTCGTTATCAGGAGAAAGAGAACTGGCGTTCTACGGATCGGAGCGTGGAATGTCAGATCCCTTAATTGGGCAGGTAGGTTAGAAAATTTAAAAAGGGAAATGGATAGGTTAAAGTTAGATATAGTGGGAATTAGTGAATTTCGGTGGCAGGAGGAACAAGACTTCTGGTCAGGTGACTACAGGGTTATAAACACAAAATCAAATAGGGGTACTGCAGGAGTAGGTTTAATAATGAATAGGAAAATAGGAATGCGAGTAAGTTACTACAAACAGCACAGCGAACGCATTGTTGTGGCCAAGATAGATACGAAGCCCACACTTACAACAGTAGTACAAGTTTATATGCCAACTAGCTCTGCAGATGACGAAGAAATTGAAGAAATGTATGATGAAGTAAAAGAAATTATTCAGATAGTGAAGGGAGACGAAAATTTAATAGTCATGGGTGACAGGAATTCGAGTGTAGGAAAAAGGAGAGAAGGAAACGTAGTAGGTGAATATGGATTGGGGCTAAGAAATGAAAGAGGAAGCCGCCTCGTAGAATTTTGCACAGAGCACAACTTAATCATAGCTAACACTTGGTTTGAGAATCATGAAAGAAGGTTTTATACATGGAAGAACCCTGGAGATACTAAAAGGTATCACATAGATTATATAATAGTAAGACAGAGATTTAGGAACCAGGTTTTAAATTATAAGACATTTCCAGGAGCTGATGTGGACTCTGACCACAATCTGTTGGTTATGACCTGTAGATTAAAACTGAAGAAACCGCAAAAAGGTGGGAATTTAAGGAGATGGGACCTGGATAAACTGAAAGAACCAGAGGTTTTACAGGGTTGCAGGGAAAGCTTAAGGGAACAATTAACAGGAATGGGGGAAAGAAATACAGTAGAAGAAGAATGGATAGCTTTGAGGGATGAAACAGTGAAGGTAGCAGAGGATCAAGTAGGTAAAAAGACGAAGGCTAGTAGAAATCCTTGGGTAACAGAACAAATATTGAATTTAATTGATGAAAGGAGAAAATGTAAAAATGCAGTAAATGAAGCAGGCAAAAAGGAATACAAACGTCTCAAAAATGAGATCGACAGGAAGTGCAAAATGGCTAAGCAGGGGTGGCTAGAGGACAAATGTAAGGATGTAGAGGCTTATCTCACTAGGGGTAAGATAGATACTGCCTACAGGAAAATTAAAGAGACCTTTGGAGATAAGAGAACCACTTGTATGAACATCAAGAGCTCAGATGGAAACACAGTTCTGAGCAAAGAAGGAGAAGCAGAAAGGTGGAAGGAGTATATAGAGGGCCTATACAAGGGCGATGTACTTGAGGATAATATTATGTAAATGGGAGAGGATGTAGATAAAGATGAAATGGGAGATATGATACTGCGTGAAGAGTTTGACAGAGCACTGAAAGACCTGAGTCGGAACAAGGCCCCCAGACTAGACAACATTCCATTGGAACTACTGACGGCCTTGGGAGAGCCTGTCCTATCAAAACTCTACCATCTGGTGAGCAAGATGTATGAAACAGGCGAAATACCCTCAGACTTCAAGAAGAATATAATAATTCCAATCCCAAAGAAAGCAGGTGTTGACAGATGTGAAAATTATCGAACAATCAGTTTAATAAGCCACAGCTGCAAAATACTGACACGAATTCTTTACAGACGAATGGAAAAACTAGTAGAAGCCGACCTCAGGGAAGATCAGTTTGGATTCCGTAGAAACACTGGAACACGTGAGGCAATACTGACCCTACGACTTATCTGAGAAGAAAGATTAAGGAAAGGCAAACCTACGTTTCTAGCATTTGTAGACTTAGAGAAAGCTTTTGACAATGTTGACTGGAATACTTTGTTTCAAATTCTAAAGGTGGCAGGGGTAAAATACAGGGAGGGAAATGCTATTTACAATTTGTACAGAAACCAGATGGCAGTTATAAGAGTCGAGGGACATGAAAGGGAAGCAGTGGTTGGGAAGGGAGTAAGACAGGGTTGTAGCTTCTCTCCAATGTTATTCAATCTGTATATTGAGCAAGCAGTAAAGGAAACAAAAGAAAAATTCGGAGTTGATATTAAAATCCATGGAGAAGAAATAAAAACTTTGAGGTTCGCCGATGACATTGTAATTCTGTCAGAGACAGCAAAGACTTGGAAGAGCCGTTTAATGGAATGGACAGTGTCTTGAAAGGAGGATATAAGATAAACATCAAAAAAAGCAAAACGAGGATAATGGAATGTAGTCGAATTAAGTCGGGTGATGCTGAGGGAATTAGATTAGGAAATGAGACACTCAAAGTAGTAAAGGAGTTTTGCTATTTGGGGAGCAAAATAACTGATGATGGTCGAAGTAGAGAGGATATAAAATGTAGACTGGCAATGGCAAGAAAAGCGTTTCTGAAGAAGAGATATTTGTTAACATCGAGTATAGACTTAAGTGTCAGGAAGTCATTTCTGAAAGTATTTGTATGGAGTGTAGCCATGTATGGAAGTGAAACATGGACGATAAATAGTTTGGACAAGAAGAGAATAGAAGCTTTCGAAATGTGGTGCTACAGAAGAATGCTGAAGATTAGATGGGTAGATCAGATAGCTAATGAGGAAGTATTGAATAGGATTGGGGAGAAGAGAAGTTTGTGGCACAACTTGACCAGAAGAAGGGATCAGCTGGTAGGACATGTTCTGAGGCATCAAGGGATCACCAATTTAGTATTGGAGGGCAGCGTGGACAGTAAAAATCGTAGAGGGAGACCAAGAGATGAATACACTAGACAGATTCAGAGGGATGTAGGCTGCAGTAGGTACTGGGAGATGAAGAAGCTTGCACAGGATAGAGTAGCATGGAGAGCTGCATCAAACGAATCTCAGAACTGAAGACCACAACAACTCAACAACATCAACGCGCTCAAAAACGACAGCCGGATGTTGGACATTGAATTCCTTAAATAATTCTTCACTCGATGTGCATTTTCAACTTCTGGCGGCATAATGAATAATTCTTGATTCGTTTAAGAGCACTCATGCTTCATTCACTTGTTGCTGTAGTTGCGGTTAGGGTCAAGCCAAACGCAGGAACTTCGAAGATTCTTCATAAATGGAATCTAAATCATTGTTGACAATGTACTTAAAGAGGATTCTTTGAGGTAAGTGTTTTTTCTCATCATCGTTTATGTTACACTGTTCACTTTCAAGTTGTTCTTGTTTGAAAAAAGAATACTGTTCTAATAATTGAAGCAGTTTCAACTTTTGGAATTCTTTTTGATAGTTTGTGAAACACTTTTCGTTTCATTCCATCTGAACAATTTGTAAATCCAGTATCTCGTAAGTTCGTGCCCTGAGAGATGTCTTTTGACTGTCACAGAATGATAAGTTGCCATTAAAACACAAGCTTCATTTAATGCATTCATTAGCGAATGTTTCCGTTCTTAATTGTCGTTAAGTTACCCAAAAGAGTTTATACTTCGCCGTGGCAAGCAGTTATACTGACAGATTTTTCTGAAGAACATTAAATAGATGTTCAACATAAACCAAGCACCCTCGGTAGAAGCAAAGCAAGTAGACAAATGTAGGATCATACATCCGTTGTTTCATTCCCACACCACAGCTCAAAGATTCTGGGTCCCACTGAGAGTCTGTATCATCAAATATACAATTAAAAACACTATATAGTCCTGATAAATGAGTAGCTGTTCTTGAAACTGCCCTGGAACGAAAGTTCTGGCGAGTGTTGCTTGCAGGTGGCAGTCTAAATCCTTTCTCAGTTAGCAATATAGTTCGTTCTTATGATTTGCTGAAAAACTAATGGAATGCAGTAAGTTCACTTACAAACGTGCATACCTGTCGGATGGTTTTGGAGGCATGTAAGAGCACCAAATTCAGCTGGTGTGCATAACAATGAATAAACAGCGCATAGAGGCAGAACTGCTTCACCAATTGTTGTAGTCCTCTTTCTCTGCCCGCCATTACTGAAGAGCCATCATATGTTTGACTAACCACTTTTCCTTCCACATTCTGTTCTTTCAATACTGCATGAATAATGTTTGACAAACCTTCAGCAGTTTTATCTCCAGAAACATTGTAAAATCCAGCGAATCTTTCCTCAATTCTGTCTGCAATACAGTACCTGAATATTATACTCATTTTACTCTTGCATGCCACGTCTAATGTTTCATCAGCCTGAATCGAAATGAAATTGCTGTTCTGAATATCAGATTTTACTTTCTCATTAACTTCCAAAGTTATCATTTCTATTACATCATTCTGTATATCTGGAGAAGTTTCTTTAAAGGTTGAAGATGATGACAGATGGTCTCGGATTAACTGCTCTCCTTGAGCTAGTAAATCCAAAAATTCCAGATAGTTACCTTTGTTGCTGGAGGATTCGTCCTCTACATGGCCGCAAAAGGCTACTTCTTGTTTACAAAGAAATACAATTGCCTCAATAAGACGGGCCAATACTCTTCTGCTGGATGCAGCTTGTTTGTTGTATTTTATTGCTGCAGACGAGCGGCTTGAGAAAGGGCGTGCTCAATTCTACTTTTGCCCAGTAACTGAAATGATTCTTTGTTCTGCAGGTGACGTTTTCATATCTGATGCTTTGTGCTTTCCTGTTAAAGTTCTTTATTGTACAAATGCCCTCATTGCATCATTCATTTTCACCACCAAAACACAAGACATATATAACAAAATAATCTGTTATTAACTGCATTCGCAGTTAGCCAAGCATACTTTTCGTACCAGGCTGTCTGAAAAATGACTTTTGTTTGGCTTAACTTGAAACTACACCGAGTATAAGAGTAGGTCATTTGTCATTCAATTCGCACTTTTTTGTCGTACGGTAATGTAGAAAAAGGCGTTTTTTATAAAAATTCTATAATTGTTCAGTTGCTGGCTCACTCATGTTGGCGACACAACGAAAATATGCACTAAAATCACACAAGAATGACTATGAACACAAACTGCGCGACTGTTCACTTCCGTGTTAAAAGTCAGCATAGAAGCGGCAAAGACTATCTCGATACCTGCTAGCAAATGCAGCGCACCGGCCATCGTGGAAGGGGAAGTGGAGGGGAGCCGAGAATGCCACTAACGCTCAGGGGCACACAGTCGGGAAAGGGGAGGGAGGCGGAGACTGAGAGCAGTCGAGTCTCAAGCAGGCAGACTTACCAATACTCAGGGTGCGGCGGCGCGGGCTACAAAACTGATGTCTTCGCACATTTAGAGCTCTTAGTAGAAAGTTGTTTATATTTTTGTTATGAATTACTACTGCATCTTTTTTAACCACGAATACTGGGGAGACTAAGTCTCAAAGTCTCCCCTCACGCTACGCCACTGGCTAGAGACTCAGTCGGACATTCCTTCTGATGAGAACAAGAGGAGTTGATGGAAAATACCAGCACTCTGTAAGTGAAAACCTAGCAAACACCCAAATGAATGATGGATAGCAGCAGCTTCAGGTGGAGCGCCAAAATAAGAAAAACTCTGGAAACACCAGCATGGAATCTCTTTCCTGGCAATTTAGGATTTTGCTTTCCTTTTTTGGACCCTCTTTGACATATCCTTCAATGTTTTGGTGAAGTTCCGTTACCAGTTGTCCATTTCTTTAACACATATGTGTTTATCCAAGAAATATTAACCCAGGATTGCCCCGTACACTTCACCTACGTGAGGAAACTTCCATACTCTCCTGAGTTGTTGCACTCCAAACTGAAAATCTAATATCGTTGGTTTCATCATTATTTCCTATCCGATGTAACCTACAACATGATGGGTTCAAGCACCTCTTACATAAGGGGTCCACTCACCACAGACACATGACCCCTGTGTCTGACAAGAACTTATGCTCTCTTCTATTCATTAGGCCATTTAAAAAACACTCTGACTCTGCTAAGGTCTTCCTACCACTTAAACTTACTGAGAACGCTATCCAGCATATTTGGAGTTCCCATATGTGTTTAACAACTGATTACCTCACTCATGCCCATTTTGCTTCTTATTCATAGTCATATTATCAGTGCCCAACTACTCCACTCCTCTTACATTGTCTCTGAATGTAGCACAAACAGCCATTTATATATCAGCAGAAAGGATATTTCTTTTATCCCACACTCATCTCACTACATCTATCACTTCGAACCCCTTATGATGACAGCCAGATCTTTCTAGTTTTCTGTATGTACGCTCCTCGACAAATTGGGTTGCAGACCCCTTAGGTAGGTGCCCAGTACCTTATGCTCCTCTTCCTGCAGAGGTTGGCAGCCTTGCATCAATCGAGACGTGCAGTTTTTGCACTGAAGATAAGTTATCTAGATTGTAATGACAGATGTTTTAGTACAGATTACTCACTAAATACGTGCCCTAGTGTGATTTTTAAGTTTGGTGTTAAAGGTTTTACTTTTTATGTAAGATTCCAGAAAACGCAAAAATATCGAGTTGTTATCGTACTATATTCCAGAAAAAGCAAAAATATCGAGTTGTTATCGCACTTTTTTCTACGTCTTGGTGCAGTAAACTGAAAAAGTCCCATTTCGTCATAGAAATGTAAGTATAATGCGCCCATTATTATTAAGTGCATGTTTTTGTAAAGCTTCGTTAATCTTAAGTTGTTCGATTTAGAAGCTTTTGCGCTACCAGTTTCTTCACACAGAGTATGCGTACATTAAAGTTCCGTTACAAGATACATTCTGTTGTGAGTAAGTTAATTGACATACAGTGCAGTTACTGAGCGCTGAAGTCGTGTTGTAAGCGGAAATAACAAAACTTTTTATTTTATATCATACACCAAGCGCCAATTTGTATGCCTAATTTTTGCGGCTCATAAATAACGAAAATTCATGGAGTGTAAAGTGAGTTAAGCTTTAGAACTGTGTTTTAAAACGTGGAAAGTATGGACGCTGCTGTACGATAGTCAGAGAGGGATTGGTACGTTTTGGTTGTGAGTTGGAGTTTCAATTAAGTGATTGTAGTGGGCTACCTGAATGGGGAACTCAAAGAGGATCTCCCATGAAACTGTAGGCTCTGACAAAAAGGCAAGAAAATCTACCAACATGAGGCAATGATTTTTGCTCTTGAACCTGAATCAGAAAACGCGAAATTGGAATTAGATAGGATGAGGGAAGGGGGGGGGGGGGGGATCAAGGAAATGGGTAAGATAACAAACAATGGGAGAAAGGGGAATAGCTTTCCAACTTTTTAATCTACATTCAGCATTACGCTACAAAATAAATTCGATTTGCTATCTGAAGTTGTAAGGGAAGAACCTCATCCAGTTCTAAGTTACTATAGGGTGCAGTAAAGAAACTAAGAGGAAATCAGTACCAAAAGAGATCAGGTAGAAAAGTGTGTTGTTGTTAAGTATTAACGATGGGAGGGATGTTTGCCAACTGGTAAAGGAAAGGACAAATAAGGAAAAGGGTGCCAGGTTAGAAGCATTTAGATGAGTTGGGAGCTGCCTGACTAAGGATGGTAATTACAGCTTCAGAGGTGACCTGGATGAAATATGAGTAGCAACTGCACACTCAAATCTGAGTGTTTTGGAGGCTCTACAGCACCATGGCCAGGCATGGGTTGACACTGCTGTGAACAAGCTGTTGCTGGCTGAAATGAAACATCAGATGAGCACAGTGCCAGTTGCTACAGTTGGGAAATGGGGGTGTACTAGAAATCTGACTAGGAGAGGGAAAGAGAGGTTAACTAAGGTTCTTGCAGAAAATTTATGAGTGCCCACCGTCTCACAAAGCAATATCCTTGTGGTTACTTGTGTCAGAGAGATATCGTTTTTATGTTAGAATCAGAATTCAGACACCCTGTTTTGAAACAAGTCAATATTGCATCAAAACTCCACAAAATGCTTAAGAATGCACAGAAAAAAGGGTAGCTTATTTCCCCAAGACTCAATCTTAGGTCCATTATTGTTCCTCAGATACATACATCATTTTCCATCTAATATACAACAATCAGAATTAGTTCTTTCTGCAGATGAGGCTAGAATTTTAGTCTGTTAAAGCATACACACAGTGACAGATGAATGGTAAATGAGGTTCTTAACAGTATCATTGGTTGGTTTTATCTCAATGCTCCCACCCCCAATTTTGAAAAGACACAAGAAATTAATTCTGGACATGTGTGGTACCACACTAATGACAAGTCTAGCACATGGTGAGGAAATAGTAAATAGGGTTGAGGCTTCAAAATATTTAGATGTCCATATTGATGCAAATTAAAACTGGGAAAAGGTAATATGGGAACTCCTAAAATGACTTAGACGAACCACATTTCCTCTTACAGTAATTGAAGATCTTGTGGATAGGCAAATCAGTAAGCTGACATATTTTGTATATTTTAATTCAATAATGTCATATGGAATAATGTTTTGGGGTAACTCATCTTTAAGGAAGAAAGTCTTAACCGCTCAAAAACGTGCTGTAAGCATAATATTTGGTGCTCACCCATGATCATCATGTACAAAATGTAAATGCCATTTGGCTAGGGCCTCCCTTCGGGTAGACTCTTCACCTGGTGCAAGTCTTTCGAGTTGATTCCGCTTCAGCGACTTGCGTGTCGATGGGGGTGAAACGATGATGATAAGGACAACACCCAGTCCCTGAGTGGAGAAAATCTCCGACCCAGCAGGGAATCGAACCTGGGCCGATAGGTATGACATTCCATCGCGCTGACCACTCAGCTACCAGGGGTGGACGTCATCATGAAGATATATGGTGAAGGAGTTAGTCATTCTGACCACTGCTTCCCAGTATGTTTATTCCATCTTGAAATCTATTGCAGTTCAAAAGTATCAGTGATGTACGTAATTACAATACCAGAAAGGAAAATTACATTCATTATTCCACATCAGGGTAGTCTTTAGCATAAAAAGGGGTACACAGTACTACAACTAAAATGTTTGATAATTCACCCAGCGGCATAAAATATGTGACAGATAAGTAAGTCAACTTTGAAAATAAACTGAAAAAGTTTCTCCTTGACAACGCATTTTCCTCCACTGAAGAATTTCTGTTATTGTACTGTGTGAAAGGTGATGAGTAGGAATTCCCAACTCATGTCTATATATTTAATGCTACTACTATGTCAGCTACTACTACTACTATTACTACTACTGCTATTACTACAAATACCACTACTAGTACTACTACCACTACTAATACTACTGTTAATAATAATAATAATAGTAATAATAACAAAAAGCTTATAAATATTCAGTATGTATCCATATTTTCATATTAATTTGCTACATAAATGTAGAATGGTCCATTACACAACAGTACAAAATATCGTGCAAATGATCGATGTGACGTAAAATTAAATAACTTATTTGTTTTGTTATTTCCTGTCAAATCATAGATATTAGCATTACTCTTCTTTATCCTCTCGACAAATATTACTACTGAGTCATTTTGCCTCTGTGGACACCTCACT
Source organism: Schistocerca piceifrons (assembly GCF_021461385.2). Lineage (NCBI taxonomy): Eukaryota > Metazoa > Arthropoda > Insecta > Orthoptera > Acrididae > Schistocerca > Schistocerca piceifrons. Next base: position 139,248,899 of record NC_060148.1, on the reverse strand, counting down.
CAACTGTTCATGAAGGGACGTAGACCTATTTCGGTTCTTACAGTGCAGCAAAACACCTTCTTTCAGTTGTTCAAACAAAAACACATTTCTTAAGTTTTCATAATACATCATGTAAGTCTTTGCTTCTTCCGCTAGTTTGGTCATCTGCAACACCTGCTCATCTCTCAAAAATTTAGCTTTGTGGTTACATCTGTTGTCTCATCTAAAACGTTGCTAACAAAACTGGCATTAGCTGAATATAATGAAGGAGATGTCAAACTGGAGGAAGCACTATCTTCTTTCACGCCAGCTGATTCTGCATCTCTGTATTGTCTGATTTTAGCTGAGATACTTGATCTACAAAAGACTATGCCATCTGCTGTGCATCATAGGATGCACCTCATATGGAGGACACTGCTTCCACAAGATCATAGCGACATATTCGCAGGTCTCGCCCTCGTGGGCAGGCAGCTGACAGCCTTGAGAAACATCCACCATGACGAGAGTGAGAGCTAAAGGGTGGATTGGTTCCACCAGCCAGTCACGCCCACCCAAAATCCGACCATGCCCACTCCTTGCTCTATGTCAGACCCTCTCTATCAGTGATCTTGGGCATACAGTGAAGCACACACAGCTACCCCACCACTGATATCATCAGCCACACCCTCTCACTATACAGCATATAGTTTCCATGTGTCTTCTGCATCACTCACTGCTATGCATCCTGACTGTCGCCCAATGTAGATCTTCACACATTAACATCAATCTCACAGGCTGGGTTCATCTGGTTCCACATACGACTCTCACACATCCACCACAGGGGGTCGATGTTTTACCACATCACATACAGAACATAAAGGAGGAACTGACCACAACATGACGCCATTTCAACTGCTGTCATTTGCACAATACCCCTTCAATTATAGCTGGCAACTTACGGAGTCCCTTCCTAATGTGAGCTCAATGCAAAAATGCCAGACTCTGTGATAGCTCCTTTGCTTACACCGGCTTCAACAATGGCCCAAAAAGGTTGGTACTCAATATTCCTGGGTCAACATGGCCGCCAGCCAAACATGGATGGCCGACGCACGTTCTGAGTCTATCAAAGTTCACATTTACTAACAAATTAGCGACTCACATCAAAGGTACTGCTCCCTCAATGTAGCCTTTCACTTTGATCAGATCAAAGTCACTCTGGCCTGCATGGCCTCCACATCTCAATATCCTTGTCTTGACACCCCAATCCTGTCTTTTCAATGGCATCACCAGCATCCCATGTGGATACACTGGATGCTTCTCATGCGAGCCACAGCTATACCACTATTTCAGTGCTCATACCACGCCCACCACTACTTTGAGAAATGGTCCAGTCATGTCTCACACAAATGACAGCCATGGTAAACGACTGGACAAGTGCAGATGCACAGTATCATTCCAGAAATGGTCGTGTCGAGTCTTGAGAAAGAGACTGTCACAGAATGACCGGTCATGTACATCTGAACGTACCACATCCTTCGTCCCTGACCTCTATTCTCGTCCTCCCTTCAGCGCTCTGCACTATAGGGCAGAGACTGTGTGGGGTCACCCACAGCGACATATGTCGTTAATGTGCTGTGAGTGCAATAATTGAGAATTGACCAGAGATTTCAGTTTGTCCGTAGCATCTATGGTGTGTTTTTCCCGTGCATACAGTCACTCAACATGGTGTAAGTCTACCGTACCATGTTATACCTCATTTATATCATATCCATACCATACCTGATTTCCACCTAGTAAAGCGTGTTACTAGAATCCCAGATTTTATTTTGTCCCGCCATGTGTTTCTGTTACTCCCATCGTAAGCAAATTCTCTCAGTTATCTGTTTTTCCTGCTGTTACAAATTATGTGTGGTTGATATTTCCCGCATTTTACGCTTTTGAACTCAAGGCCCCATGATCCCATAACTGATCTGCAGTGAACAGCTAACAGTTTTCTTGACAACTCAGTCATCGTTGTGATGGTAAAATTACGTTCCTTTGGTTGTAACACGTGTTCATTTGTGTTATGTGAGAAACATAATGTCTTCAGAATGAGAATTTCACTCTGCAGCGGAGTGTCTTGTTTAAGTATGTAATTACAAGATAGCAATTTAATTTATGAACGGAAGGCAATCAGTAACTGTCAAACGATTTTGTTATATACTACAAGAAATTTTCCATAACTGTTTGTTCAAAACTAAATGCAACTTCTTACTTTAACACCTGGTTACTAAGTAAACCAATTTTTGAAGTAAAAAATATTAGCATCGCATGATTTTTCCGATATATGGTACACTACGTATTACCATTTCGTACTGCTGCACCACAGAAAAATTCGGCACATGAATTGTGAATCCTTAAAATTTTGTTCCTACTGTAATCTAGTGCCAGTAAGGCGTCTGTTCTGCAGTCTTGCGGGATATGAACTGCCTTCCACTAAGGCTGTAGCAGCCACATCTTTTACATTTAGATGTGTTGCTCATTGGCTCGTAATTATTCAGAGAGTAGATGGGTGATGATACGTGGGGAAAAATAATTTATAAGGTTTATTGAATGTATTAGTGGGTTATTTGTGTTTCAGGCGTACTTTGAGAAAAGTAATGAGGATAACAACGTTGTTCTGCTTGTGTAGATCAGTGTGATCATCCTAACAGATGTTCAGTCAGACTTTCAGCTCCGTGCAGTCATCACGTGATTTTTGACATCGCTATTAGTGAAATTGTGTTCTCGTTGTGTTTCAAGAAAATGGAACAGCGAAATTGCAACAATACACCTTCAAATTCTGTGTTAAAATTGGGGAATCCGTTAGTGTGACCTCTGAAAAACTGAAACATGCTTATCAAGAGCACAAGTTTTTCGCTGGCACAAATCATTTTTGGAAGGCTGAGAACATGTTGAAGATCACCCTCGCTCAGGGAGATTTTCGACTTGAAAAACTGACGAATTTGCGTGTACTCTTGTGAGATTGGACCGACGTTTAACACTAAGGGAGAAGGGTCAACTGCTCAGATACCTTCAGTGAATTTCAAATTCTGACCGAAGTTTCGCACACGCGAAAAGTTTGTGCCAAAATGGTGCCAAAAAAGCTACACATCTGAGCAGAAGTGCAATCGAAGAAACGTGTGCGTTGATATTCTTGAAGGGATTGCCAGTGACCATGAATGTTTCAGCTGTGTTATCACAGGTGATGAATTAGAAGCGAGACAAACTAAGACATCTCAACCCAAACAAATTCGAATGAACAAGTCACATAAAGGATTTGTTGCTCCAGGACAAATCAGCAACCAAATGCTTTACAAAAATGTCCTTGAAAGGCTTATAGAAAGGGTGAAGCGAGTCAGACTGGACACTGAAGACTAATGAATGCCACATCATGACAATGTGCTATATCACCCAGTCACTTCCATCACTGGTATTTTGACCTGAAAAGGCATTCCTATTGTTCCACACCCATGATATTCACCTGATCTAAGCCCTTGTGACTTCTTTCTTTTGCCAAAATTGAAAAATGTCTTAAAAGGACGTCATTTTGAGACACTGTAGAACATTCAAAAGACTGTGATCAGCATGTTAAATCAGCTGAAACGTTTCAATGTTGATACCAAGACGCAACAGTGACTCTACCAGAGGGAACTGCTTTGAAGATACTATGAAGAGGACAATATTGATGTATGAAAAAAAATCTTGGTGCATAAAAAAATCAGTCTTAATACTTTTCTCAAGCACCTTGTAATTAGAGTAGAAGTAAAATACGCAAACTGGTAGAAATAATGTGCTGCTGCTGCTACTACTGCAGAGTCTGTTGCTGCTGTAACAGGGCATGTGCAGGTGTTAACAGAGGAAAATTTTCGCCAAAAGCAGGAACATGAGGACCTCCTTTCTAGATATGAGGCTCTGGAAGCCGGTTAGAGGAAAATAAGGCAGAGTTTGGGATAACTTCTCCTTTTGATCCAGCAGTAGTCACACTTATTAATCCCTTTTGGGAAAAACAGTGGAAGATGTGTTTTTTTTTTCATTAATGATGTTCAAGCTACTGCCGCAATGAGCGGTTGGTCAGAAAAAGTTACCCTCTGTGTGGCTAACTTACGTTCAACAGGGAAGCCAAGGCGTGTGTGACATATCATGAGATCCTCAGTAAAGCACAGTCATTTGAGCATTTCTCTGCTGGACTGTGCCGGCGTTACCAAAAACAAAATAACGGCCAGTTTTCTCCTGAGAAGCTTAGGATTTTGAAACGTAATTAGTCAGTGGAACAATTTTCAGACAGAATTTTCAAAGTCAATGCTTAGACCTATGTTTCTATCCAGAATGCAGAGGCGAATAACGTGTTACTGCAGGAGGCAGAAAACAGGATGCTAGACGTTTTGTTGCGCAGAATTCCCGCAGAATTGCCACTAGAGGTTCATATTGAGAATGTGAGTGATTTAACAGCAGCTCCTAGAATCGTCACTCAATTGCAGGATATTTTGGCATGAAGCAATGGGTAGATCGCTGCACATTCGCTTCTGAGGTCAAACGCTACTGGTGTGGACCAAAGGGACACATGCAGAAACAGTGTAAACATCCAGTGTTACTTGTATAGGAAAGTGGGCCACTGAGTGTCTGACTGTCGGAATAGAAAGAATGGGAAGCACTATTCAGAAAAGCAGCCGTTGAACTCAAACAGGTATGCTTCAACTATCTGAAATCAGTTCTGATAGACCGTAAAACCGCCCAGATAGAATGCTGCTTATTGAATTTAGATAGTGGTGTGCAACAGAGATTTATTGTAGACACAGGGGTGCATGTTTCCATCATCAGTCTGGACCTAGTGAGTAGGAGGAGACTGAGACCATCACAATAATTTTATCTTGGATAGGTGATAGTAGTGTTGAGTCCTTGGCTATGATGGTACTTGAGTTTACCATTGAGGAAAGTACGAGGGTTATTTCAAAAGTAAGGTCCGATTGATTACCAAATTGAAACCACAGTGAACATCAGAAATGTTTTACTTGTAACAATTAGCTACAACTTTCAGCTACTTCTCTACGTAGTCGCCGTTCTGACTTAGACTTTTGTCATAGCGTTGTACCAACTTTTCAGTAGCCTCATCATAGAAGACAGCCGCCAGTGCTTTCCGCCAATTCTCCACGCTGGCCTACACCTCGTTGTCTGTGTCAAAATGTTGTCTTCAAAGACAGCGGTTCATGTGACCAGAGATGAAACTCAGGGGGAGACAATTGCGGACTGTATTGTGGGTAATCTAACATTTCCATTTGAAAACGATGCAGGAGCATCTTCATTGCCCCTGCAGAATGCGGCTGAGAATTGTCGTGAAGACGAAACAGCACGACAGTTATGTAATGTTGGCTGCATAGCTTCAGGCGAAATTTCTCACCAGGGCCTCGTACTTGGCGGCAGACACTATTTTCTAGACATCTTTACGCACTCACTGCGAGCTCAGAAATGAGAAGAGCGACGTGATGCTAACTGGGGTTATACTAGAGACACTACCCAACACATCTGTGCAAAGCTTTATCGGATTTTCATAGTCGTTTCCATTTCGCGACCGATCGGACCTTACTTTTGGAATAACCCTCGTATGTTTACAGAGCATATAGAAGGTTTGCCATGTGGCTGAAGGATATTCAGTGATCTTTCGACTGGATTTTCTCAACAAACGTCATACAAGGACTGATCTTTGTCAATGCACAGTTGATCTCAGTGAAACTTTGTTTCGGTTGGGTTATATAGTTGCAAACGAAGCCATGTTGCAAGGCTCACCTGTCTTGAAGGTGTTGCCAACTAAAATGCAGACGAGTTCATTAGAGATTGATCAACAGGACAAAATACTGGCAAGTACAGAAAAGGAAGTGAGGGTTTCAGTGGGTACAGATTTGCCTCGTGGGACTTCATACGTAGCTGAGCCAGTCTCAATTAATAAAGATTTGGATGGTTCAACAGTTTTGTACGAGAACTCAAACAGGTAAGCTTTTGTATGAGAAGCAAAACGTGCATGAGGAGTGTTAATGGGACATGTATGGTTCCAGTTAGAATAGATAACTTTGGCAGAGGTGAAATAAGCCTAAAGAAAGTTACAGCTGTAGCAGTATTAGAGGAGGAAGACTTCTGTAGATCAAGTCTGGATGTAAACCACAAGCAAAGAGCTGATCCAGCAGTGTCATGTGAAAGGTGGGTCACTTGATGGGCAGTGATTGCTGTGGAAGAAGCACTGTGGATGTTTAGCGACTTGTTTCGTACAGATGGGTGATTACTAGCAGTTCCAGTAACTTAGCATCACATACCAGCATGGCATAGAACACCAATTTATAGCAAACCACATGGCACAGCGAGACATTTACAGTCGTTAATAGAGGAGTTCATTGAACAGCAACTACATAATGGGACCACAGAACCTAGTGACAGTCTCTGAAGTGCAAATATCCTAACCTTCCCTCATAAATCATTGGTTGGAAAGAAGAAATATAAGTTTCGCTGTGGTTATCGGTTTATTAACGCATAGACCATTACAGATGCTTATCCAATCCCTAATATTAGAGAAACCTTGGATAATTTCGATCAATATCTTTACTTACTACAATGGATCTCAAAAGTGGTCACCATCATGAGGAGTAGTACTTGAGGATAAGACAAAGACAGCATTTACCACATCATGTGGTCATTATCAGTATAAGCAGATGGCATTTGGTTTTAAATTGTACGTGCTACTTTGCAGCGGTTATTAAAGGGTTAAGGCCTATGACCTGTATGGTCTATTAAGATGATAGTCATGTGAGACGATTGTAGGGTGTTTTTAGTACATTACAGTTAGCGTATATGACAATGAGCATGGAAAAGAGGCATTTTGCTCAAACTCGAGTTAGCTATCTGTGTAAGGTGTTTAGTGAGTGTTTTCTGCAAGCTGATCCTCATCTTTCAGAAGCAATTCTGAATTTTCCAATAATGCAGGCGACCAAACAGGTACACTCATTCGTTGGCTTGTGCAAATACTACCGTAAATTTGTAATTTCGTAAAATTAGCAGAATATTTGAACAGTTTATTCAAAAAGGGTGTAAAGATTCGGTGAACACAGGAATGTCCGCAAGCATTCGAGAAAGTGAGGAGTCATTGATTTCGGATTTCATGCTGGTTTTTCCAGATTTTGAAAAGGAATTCATCCTCTCTTGTGACGCTTCTCAATGGGCAGTTCGCTGTAATTTGTGTCAAATGAATGATGGACAAGAACACCTAGTAGCAGATGCTTTGAGAAAAGGAAGTGCTAGCAGTGGGTGTTGGACACTAATCCCTATACACCAAACGGAAAGAGAAGAACTTCTTGACCAGATATCATGGACTATATCAGGTCGTGGTGATGACCTCACCAGTTAACACAAAGATACAGTTTCCTACCAAAACATCTATTGTGCACTACAGTTGAGTGAAACCATTTAGGGGCTGTTACAGTATTAAATATTTCCATGGTTATCTGTATGATAGATTTAAAGTTGTGACTGCTCATGCATCATTGAAATGGTGGCTTGGTCTAGAAGATCCATCTATTCGTCTAAAACATTGGGCCCTCAGGCTCAGTTAGTTTTATTGCGAGGTTGTCCACAAGTCAAACACACAAATACAGACTTAATGAATGGCAGAGTAGCCATGTTGAGTACACTGAGCAAGAGGGTGTTGGAATGCCAACAAGCTGAAGCAGAGAACAAAGACTGTCAGGCTTTTAGATCACAGGCGCACTGTATCATACATGGGGATTTGTTATGCACAGCCACAAAACGTAGGACATGTATCATGGTCCTCGGAGGTGTGTTGCAGGAGGTTCATGACTATGTGTCCACAGGTCATAGCCGCTGATAGGTGTGTTGGCGAATAGTTTGGCGGAAAAATTGGAAGCATGATATGAAGAGTATGTTCGAGAGTGTTTACCATGTGCGCAGAAATACGATATTTCGGATCAGAAAATCGCTACACAGAGGTTACTAAAGGTGTCGAAGTCATTTTAAATGTTTGAGCTCGACATTTATGTGGCATGTAACAGAACACTTGCAGAGAATCGGAGTATGCTTACAATCATTGACCATGTTTCTCGCTTTATAGTAGTGATAGGAATTGCTCACCAACAGGAAGGTATTGTGCCATTGGCAATAGTTAATAATTGCATATTGAAGTTTGGAGTGCCTGATACCTTTGTCACAGATAGGGGTACGAACTTTGTTTCGTAAGTTGTGAGACATGTATGTCATGTGTAGTGTATTTGGGAGTTATTAACCAGCTGTTGGACCAATGGTAGGACATAGAGAATTCATAAGACCATTTCGACGCGAGTGGTAGGCACAACGTCTAGGATATCTGTCTTCCATACGTGGTTTGCATGTACAACTCAAAGGTTCATGCAGGAACAGGCTTGTCACCATTTGAGGTAGTGTACAGGACGAAGATGCTGTCCCCATGTCACATTTTAAGTCTTAAATTAGGACCGAACTGCGAATCAGTGAAGAAGTTTGAGAGAAGAATGTGGGAGGTATGAAGAAATGTACAAAAGGTGAACATAAGTGCCCTGGCACGCCAGGAACAGCCAAATAGAAGCATGGGCAGACCACCACAGCATCGTACAGGGTAGTGGATATTGGTCACTAATCTCTATACACCAGAGGGAAACAGAAAAAGTTGTTGACCATATATCACGGACTATATTAGATCGTGGAGATCATCTCACCAATTTAATACAAAGGTACAGTTTCCTATCAAAACGTCCATTGTGCACTTCAGTTGGGTGAAACCATTTAAGGGTATGGTGGACGTGGTACCACAATTAGGTGCCATGGTGCTAGTACACAGAAGTTCAGTAGGCAGAAAAAGGAACCTCTAGCAGCTAGACAGCACAAGACACAGAACGTACCTTGTGCTTCGATAAATAGCAGTTATTTGTGTTGTTATATTCTCTGCAATTTTATGTGAGTGCCAGATTTATTCTTGTTATTTGTGTTATGGATATGCTTTGCATTGAGTTGTGTTCAGATGGATTTAATGTTTTGGTACATGGGTATTTCTCTTTTATTGTTGTAGGGTTATTTTCTAGTTTCTATTACTGTTATTTCTTGTTTCTAAATGTAGTCAGTTCCTCGTTTCAGAAGAAGGGAAGGGATAAGGGATGATGGACGGTTCCTTTCATCAGGTGGTGACATCGTGAGGGCATCCTGGATGATGTCAATGGTCGTGGGTTGGCCATACTACATTGGAAGTAGAACAGAGCGCTTAACAATCGTTTAACCATTAGAACCATGTGTTGTTCTTTAGGCAATCGGGTATCTTGCCTACAAGCCATCAATGGACACTGAAATCAATAGTAGAGACACGGGAAGTTAGGGATGAAATCCATAGTTTGGAAGATGCTTTTTCGGAATTATGTAAAGAGGCCCAGGGAAATGACATTTATAGGAAAGTGCATGGGAAGTACCATGAGTTACAGTTTACCTACGACAAATTAAGGACACAGTTATCACAGCTGGTGGATAGCGTACCACAGATCATCGTTCTGTGGAAATTAGTGAATTGAATGTTGGAAGTAAATTATAAAAATCGATGTTTGGGACAGTGGATGACGAGGACATTAAGACTTGGTCACATCCAGCAAATGGCGAGTTCTACAAAGGGTGTTGTAGAATGGCAAGCAACTCGGTTGTCTGTTTTAGAGCATGGTGTATTAAACAATACGAGGGTAGTATGGGAGTTAAGTGTGGTATAGCAGTGAGACACAGAAGATTTTGAAAATCGATTTGTGGAAGGTACTGCGACAATTAAGTTTGTTGGATAACAGGTTGGCCATTGCAAGGTTGTTGCATGCATTAGCAGATTGGCTGGGTGATGCAAGGAGTGAGATGACCATATTGCAGAAAGCAATTCATCACGTAGTACATGAAGGCTAAGAACTGGTGTTCATTCCTGCACAATAGTTTATGTAAGAATTATGCCTAGCAGAGAAGGATTTCTCAGCAGAATTAAAGTGTGTAGTAGAAATGATTGAAAGTAATTGAGCATTATTTTTTCATGTGGATAAGATAAGGCTCAGAAAGGATCGAGCAGGGGTATATACAGTGGTTCACTTACCTTTAGTAGGGATTGGTTCGAAATTTAAGTGTTACATCATTCATCCATATCAGCTAAAATGGGGTAATAGGGTAATAGATACAGATAAGGAGGTGGGACATATTGTCAGTTTCGGGTAGTACTCATATGGTTACGTCGTTAGCAGCCTCTCAATGGAGTACTGTTGTCTGTCCAGGAAGACTAGTACCGACTGATATGCAGAAACATGAGGTTAGTATGTTTTCAGGGAAAATAAGTGAGACAGTTTGCAAGAAAGAAATCTTGCCCACGTGGTCTTACTTCTAGAAGGTAGGGAGGCATTGGCTGTACTCGGTCTTCTCGCCAGAAACTCTATTGACAAACTGCTGAGAAAGTAATTGAGCATTATTTTTTCATGTGGGTAAGATAAGGCTAAGAACGGATTGAGCAGGGGTATATACAGTGGTTCCCTTACCTGTAGTAGGGATTGGTTCGAAATTTAAGTGTTACATCATTCATCCATATCAGCTAAAAAGGGGTTAATAGGGTAATGGATACAGATAAGGAGGTGGGACATATTGTCAGTTTCGGGTAGTATTCATGTGGTTACGTCGTTAGCAGCCTCTCAATGGAGTACTGTTGTCTATCCAGGAAGACTACTACAGACTGATATGCAGAAACATGAGGTCAGTATGTTTTCAGGGAAAATAAGTGAGACAGTTTGCAAGAAAGAAATCTTGCCCACATGGTCTTACTTGTAGGAGGTAGGAAGGCATTGGCTGTACTCGGCCTTCTCGCCAGAAACTCAATTGACAAACTACTGTGAAAAAAGGGAAATCTGAGGGGATGAGAAAATTAGAGTAGCAGGGAAGCAATATTATCATGAACAGTACAGCTTGAGAGATAATCAGGAAGGATTTCCACCTTATGGACATGCTCACCGGTAGGACTGTCATGAAACTGATCTAGAATACAGGGCATTGGCTGGAAAGGTCATTAAAGATACTAACTAACCAGAAATTACATTACCTCAGTGCCATCCCCAACCCCAATCTTAGGTGTTCATTAGACAAATTTGTTGAACCACAACTGGGAAAAATTTCAGTGAAATAGATGTAACAATATGTTCAAAATTTACGAAGAAATCGTAATCACGGGATTGTATCGCTAAGTATTTCAGCTACCAGTTGTGGCATGTTTTTTACTTGGTATTTTCATATTTTATTTCTGTAATAAATACAGATGAGTGCAGTCTACAGATCGATCAACCTATCATCTGCAAATCGAGAGGTTAGCGAGGATAGGCTGAGGGAAGACTTGATGAACGTAAAACTCTGTATTAAATAGTATAAGCATTCGATTAAGGATTGTGGTATAATAAGGTCCTGGAGACCGCACTTAGTAAGCTCATGTTAATAGTGGGTAAGGGAGAAATCCATATGGGCCAACTCATGGTTGGACTTGGGTGTTGCTGTTAGCATGGCACAGAGACTTTTTTGGGGTTACAAGTCAGTTTAACTAAAGACTAACTTGGAAAATTTGGGGCGAGTCATTCAAAAAAGGGAAAGTGTACTGTTTCCCAGAAAAATTAGGCACATAAATTGTGAATTTTTAAAGATTTATTCCTATTGTAGCCAGACACAGAGCCCAGCCCAGCTGGTGTGCTAATCAAGTAAACCACTGAATGGTATTTTTGACGAAACTCTTTGGGTGGATGAGGGTTTGTGACACCAGTCAGCGGTCGAGTGCATGGGACAGCTAACATGTATGATAAAGAATGAAGCACATTTTGTAAATCAGGTGACTTTTGAGAAAATCACACATTGTGTGTTTAACTGGGCCTAGCAACCTGTGTTCAGTCCAGAGCAAGAGAGAAAAAGCTGACAGTACTAGTAAACTTACTCATCCACCTCTCGTGAGTCTATATCACAAACATAGCTATAAGCATATACACAATCGAGCTTAGGGGCTCAAACCATCCAGTCATGCCGTTATTCTCTCTGTATCATCAGATGGAGAGAATGATGGGCTTTTGAGTTTCAAAGGAATCATTGGTGATGAAGATTACCTGCCATCTTCTGCAGCCTCCAAGCCACCTAGACACCATTGGCCATTATCCTGGTTGCTCCCTCTGGGAGTGACTAGGGCATTGTTGCTCAGCATCAGGCATCTGGTGTCGGCTACTGCACTCAAGAGCATGACATGGGGACCACAAGTAAGTGTGGGGATATGTATCTGTCAAGACTCCAGAGGACCTGGGAGGGCCATACTCGTTCTTCACCAATGGAGCATGCAAGACATCTACTGCCGGTGGACTGCTTGGTAATTGTGGTAGCTACTGCCAATGACCCAGGACAATGAGCATCACTAGCAGACTGGAAAGTCAGTGCATTCTGTGATCACCTACATTTGCCAGTACATAACATGGCCCTAAGGGCGGATGGAGTGCCGTATAAGGTTGCTTGAATAAACACCTGTGAGTACTCCCATTGTTTGACTCTATGCCCTAGCGTAAATCTACCTTCTCTGTCACCATTCTTCTCATGCATCCTAATGCATAGTGGCTCGGAATTGGCCAGGTCATTATGGTAGCATGTGTTGTGGGCTGGTGAATCATGAAATGTAACTGCATGGTGTTTTCACAAACATCCAAACTATTTTACAGCACCACAAAATGAGAAATTTTGAGTTTCATGCCCACAAGTAATGTCAATAAAAGGCAGCTACAATAAAAAGTCAGTGACGCAACCACTCCGAAAATCATTGGTGTCGTTCGGGATTTCATTCGTGCAATTAAACACTGTGTAACCCTCAACATTTTTCTTCACATAATCTGTGATACATAAATATTACACTTATGACTAACAAATACTATATGTGTGCATGCATAAATAAATCTAAAACAGAAAAAACGATGCACCACAAACGGAATATCCAAAGGGAACAGAAATTGGTACATGTGATGTAAATGTACACAGACCAACAAATGATATCATCTTCAGAAAAATTGGATGATTTATTCAAGAGAAAAATCTTCACAAATTGAGTGAGTCAGTAATGCGTTGGTCCGCTCTAGCCATTATCCAAGCAGTTATTTCTCTTGACATTGATTTGTTGGATATCCTCCTAAAGGATGTGATGCCAAATTTTGTCCAATTGGTGCATTGATCGTTAAAATACCGAGCTGGTTGTAGGGTCCTCCCATAATGCTCCAATCGATTTCAGCCGGCTGGAAATCCGGCCAAGAAAGAATTTGATAAGCACAAAGACCAGCAGTACAAATGCTCGTCGTGTACAGGCAAGCATTATCTTGCTAAAAAGTAAGCCCAGGAAGGTTTGCTATGAAGCACAACAAAATGTGGCATAGAATATCGTCACATAGCGCTGTGCTGTAGGAATGCAGTGTATGACAACCAAAGAGCTTCTGCTACGAAAAGAAATGGCATCCCAGACTATTACTCCTGGATGTCATCCAATATGGCGGGTGACAGTCAGGTCGGTATCCCACTGCCATCCAGGGCATCTCCAGACACATCCTCACTGGTCACTGGGAATCAGTTCGAAAAGCTGTAGGATAACAACCTGATTGTTGGCCACCATATAGCCCGACAACCAGGAGTGATGGTCTGGGGATGCCATTTCATTTCATAATAGGACTCCAGTGGTTGTCATCCACAGCACCTTTATATCACAGCTGTACATCGACGATACTGTATACCCTGTTTACTTCTCCTTCATGGCATTCCATTCTGTGGTTACATTTCAGCAAGATAATGCCCGCCTGCACACCGCAGCAGTTTCCATTGCTTGTCTTCCTGCATGCCAAATCCTATCTTTGGCAGCAAGGTCGCTGGATCTCTTCCCAATTGAGATCGTTTGGAGCATTATGGGCACAGCCTAGCAACTGCAAGGGCCATAGCTGGAACAACACGTTACTAACTTGCTCAATTTCTGAACCTCTTCCTCTTGAATAAATCATGCAATTTTTCTGAAACTGTAACAATTCGTTTGTCTCTACATGTACATCACATCTACCGATTTCCGAACCATTCACATAATTCCTTCATGGCACTTTGCTTCCTTTGCCTTAGAGTAAAATGTAATGTTTTATCTGTCCTTACAAGCCACCATACACTTCAAGTGCCAGACTCTTACCACCCCACTGGCGTCCACCCAGAGGTTCAAAATACCCTGTGCCTGCAGTAGCCTCAGAGAGTCTAGTTATTTTTACAAGGTCTGTGTTTGAACTGCTACTATAAGCTCCAACATCAATTTCCAAAGCTATTTATATGGAAATTATGACATGATCCCACTCATACACAGCATGCAGGATAATGCACAAACAGTACAGTTTGTTCTAGAATCTACATCGTTTTAGTTTCCATGAGAAAGAGAAGTGACATTTTAAGGCACTTTCAAAATGTTTCTGCAGTGTTTCGTCACCTGACTACATTCTACACTGCAGCGAATCATTAAAAACTGCAAGTTCTCTCTTAGCTATTACCTGGTAACAATAAACTTGTCGTGTTATTCAATATCAATACCAGTCACTGCAAAGCCTAACCTGAATTAGTAGCAGTTAACACAAAATCAAAAACTGCATTTCAATTGTTTTTTCCCTTACAGACATATCATGTAATGCATTAATCACTGTGCAAGAAACATTTGACTTCAAGTTAGAGGGACTACTTTGTACTAATTTCACAAGGTTCGTACTGACAAGTTCTTCTACAATCTTAGTTTTGTGTGTCACTATTTTAAAAAATTACTTGACTTTTCTACTGCATTTTAACACCATTCAGATTCGTGAAACATTTGGAAACTGGTGTACAGACGGCTTATAATTGTGCTATTTTGTGCCAGAAACACACACACCATACAAAGTGAGCTCTTAACTGAGTCTATTTGAAATGTTCTCTTTATGCCATCTACGTTATTCTTCAAATTTTAATGTTAGTCAGGTTGCCATAGATTCAATAAAATCTTATACTTTATTTATTGTTTTTATATTTTTATTTAGCTATCACATCTGATCCAATACGGGACCAGGGTTTCACACATACAGTATTTCTTTTACTCTACGTAACAGTTACCTAGCAAATAACACAAATTTTATATGATAAATAGTATAGAAATTGCGTAATAAATTAAAAATTATTTGAATGTATGCAGAAGAAATGTTTGCAAATAGTTCTGATTGAAAACTAGTAAAGCTAATACTAGAGTATACAACTTCTACCACTTGCTACTGATAATAATATTGATGATGATAGTGATAGTATTAGATACACAAAGTATTTGTAGATATACAAAAGTAACCCAAAATTAGCATCAGACTGACAATAAATTAAAATCATCAGCAGAGTTGCTGCAAATCAAAATTAGAGATATTCAATAAGTAGACACAAAAATACATAATGATGAAACAACTTCATAAAGAATAACACACCATTTTTATAGTAACTACAGGTTATATAAATTTTAAAGGTAGAATAATTATGAATATAAGCAATCCAATTGTTGTAACAGGTGTTGTGAACAAACAATACTTACAGAATGAGTTATCCAATCTTGTTGGAAAACCAGTATTCACAAGTATTCTAATACACCTGAAAAATTATACCTTTAAATGGATCTTTATAAAAATATTAATCAACTTAATAAAACTAATCTAGCAAATTATTTTGCTAATAAGATGGCGGTCTTTCAGATTATTTCCCAGAATCTCTATACATAAATGAGTTAAGTAAACTTAAAGTAAAATGATTGAATTTAAATTTATACTGTAGGCAAACAAAGAATTCAAAATGATGAATATGAGTTTAGACTGGAGAGTATTATTGTTGTTGGTAAGAATATTAACAAAGATCTTAAATTTGATGATTTTGATATCACTGTAAGTGTATCTGATAGGCTATATGAAAAATATAATAATAACCAATCAATAGTGGTGTTTAAGTCAAATTTTCTTACTGCAAGAGTAACAAACAGTTACTGCAGATGTAAAACTAATTATATTTTCTCAAAAAATTTAAATCTTATTAAATTTTTCTTCTGTATACATGGGCAACCAGACCTAAAGTTTGAAGTGTAAAAAATTTTCTAATATACATGATCCTCACAGAGTCATCACTAAAAATGGAAAATAGGATTAAATATCTTTGTACAGTATATAAAAGCCAAAAAAGTAAATCCTTAAAGATTTTTGTAGGTGAATGGGAGAATCAATCGATCACTTATGAATTATTAACGAATTATATAAACCTATGAGAAAAAAATTTAAAAGAAGAAATGTAATTTATCTCAGTATTGATAGTATATGGCAAGCTGATATAGCCAAAAAGGGATTCAAGTAATTTGAAAGGTATTTTAAATATAAATAAAGGATATAAATTTTTGTTAACTATTATTTTCTAAATGTGCTTGGTATATTCCAATTAAAGATAAAATGTGTGGGACTATAATTGTGTCTTTTGAAAAAATATTTACTCAGACATCACCAAAAAATTTACAAACAGATAACATGAATGAATTCTATAGTAAGGAAAGATGAGGAAACAATTTGTTCTTATTTGTAACTATAAATGGATAGACATCGTTTCTGAATTAGTTAATGGATGTGGTATCACAAAACATTCAACAGTAAAAATGAATCCGATAGTAGTTAATGATGAGAATTAACTGTTGTAGCAGCCAATGAAAAGTCGAAATTTGAAAAAGGTGATAAAGTTAGCATCAGTAAAGTTAAAGAAATATTTGAAAAAGGATACATTACTATTTGGTCAACAAACCTTTTTAAAATTCAATCTGTTATTAATTTTAAACCAATCGCATAGAAATCAAAAGAATTTATTGGTGAAGATGCTAAAATAAATTTTTATGAACAAGAATTAAAATTAGAGTTTCTAATAGACAACTTGTTTGTTCTCCCTACTTTAAAAGTATTAAGTAAAGAATATCTTTTTGAGATGGCCTTTAGATATAACCATTTCTAGTTTTTTGTTTAACCTTGTCAGCAAAGAATATCCAGTTCATATTGACTTGCTCTTGCTTTTAATTTTTATTTCCTAATTATTCTTTTTTATATTTATGATTGTCAACTGATTTCTAAAATCTATAGCTAGTTATTCTTTATCTTTATATATTGCCATATAGTCATTTGTAGTTTGTATTTGTCATATTTTCTAATTGAAGATAAAACTTCACTAGCTACCCATTTTTAAACTGCTGCGCCTCTTGTTTCTTAGAAGATTAAATATAAACATGTAAACCAGATTAATTTATAAATAATTGATTGCCTTTTAACTCTGGCAAATCACCGAGGCTGAAAATATCTTCATATTTTATTTTATGATAAACATCTACATGTTTAGAGACAGCATCATTAATCTCTTTATACTCCATTATTTCAGCAAAATTTGTACCTTTACACAAGGGTTCATTACATTTATCAACAATAATACACACTTGCTTGTTGTGCATGAAATCTTGTCGTTCTGATTTAATTCAAATCCATTCATTTCAGCATTACACATACTTGCAAGAGCTGTAATTTATTAAAAATAATTTAAATTAATTCAAAAAAATTATAAGTATAGGTGGATGAGATAAGAATGGAGAAACTTACTCTTTCATTCTTTCTAACCATGTGTTATCTTAATGAAGATAAATCTGTATTTATTAGTCATTTAACAGACGAAAATTAGAATTCTTTATATTTTCTAAAAGGTAATGAAACCTGTATTGTTTATCAATACTATAAAAAACAATTTAGTGTCTAAAGATTGTATATGAACTATAAGTTTTATTGATTTAATTAGATCCTCTTTCATTGCTTTAAAATTTCAGAGTCTGCCATTCCAGACCTTGCAGTTCAATAATGAATTTATAGTTAAATTTTGTAAAATGTTCCTTCCAAGAATATTTTCATATTTTTTACAAATCCAATACTATTATTTTCTATATGAATTGTGAGTCTAAATATTCAAAGAAAGAGCTTAAGAGCTAGGAATTAATGGTTTGTCTACATTAGAAATGGAAAATATTATTCTATTGATTACTTATAATTTCGAAAATTTACGTTTTAAGGAATAATATAAATGGTACTCAACAACAGCTTCAACATACAGTAATAATATCATCTATTATATTATATATGAAAATCGAACCAATGTACTTCAATGGGATTAAGTATCACATTATTACGAATTACCAGAAAACTTTTTGAGAGAAGATGAAGATAAATTCAACTGGTAAAATGCATTACAAATTATCACAAGATTTTTTAAAGAATTTCAAGATAAATCTAATTTAACTTCTTGATAAAGTGATAAATTGTCTGCAGATCTTAAAAGGAATTTCAAGACAAATTAGATGGGGAAATTTATTCATATCAAAAAGAAATGCCACTTGGGATTAGCTGAGTAGCCTAAAGCCCTGCAGTCATGGACTGTGGCGATGGTTCCAACGGAGGTTCAAGTCCTCCCTCAGGCATGGGTGTGTGTGTTTGTCATTAGGATAATATAATTTAAGTAGTGTGTAAGCTTAGCGACTGCTGACCTCAGCAGTTAAGTTCCACAAAATTTCACACAAATTTGAACATTTTTTGAAATAGAATTGTCAGAAAACTACATAAGAGAATTTCCAGATAAACTGAATTGGATAATACATGAGATTTTCAGAGATTATCTGAAGGTCTTAAAAGAGAATTTGTGGATAAATTAGATTGGGAAATTATATCACATAATCAAAAATAGTCTGAAAATTTTATGAGAGAAATTCTAGAAAAATCAGAATAAAAACGTTATATAATGTCATGAAAAATCTCCAAAGATTTTATGAGCAGATTCGAAGATAAAGGAAACTAGAATAATGTATCAATGAGACAAGAATTATATGAAGATTTTATAATAGAATCTGAGGATAAAGTTGTTTGGGAACTTTTTTATCTGAGTCACTCTCACAAATCAATAAAAAATCCTTATTAAATAATGGATCAAGTTATTAAAAAGAATGTAATTAATTTTCACATAGGAAGAGCTAAAGCTGTCTTTAGACTGGAGACTGCCAAAGCTGTCTTTTGTTTGTGTCTGAGTCACGCTAATTAGTTCATAAATCAAGTATTATTGATTGTAATTATTAAAACAAGTCTGTCAACAAATAGTTCTTATTGTTTCTTTCATTTGTTGATACAAATTTATTGAATTAGCATTATAATTAAGTCTTAAAATTTCTTCAAATTTAGGATGTTTACCTTCCATTCTGCACACTTGCCTTTGTAAATTTTATTAATTAAATTTTAAATGTAATAAATGGGTTGGTGTTGTTTGATTGATTCATACATTGGTTTTGTTCTTGTATGCATTATCACTAACATTCAATAATAATTATAATTCATATTTTTAATTAAATTTATTATAGTGAAATAATATGAGTAAATGATACTAGTATATTGTTGGTAAAATTAAATGGCTTTATATGACAGTCCTTCACCTGCTCAACTGGTTGAGCATAAAAATTAAATCCTTTTTCCAAATCTTCTAGTTTTTGTAGTATGGAAAGCATTTTTGATAGCAAACAATATGTTAAATGAAAGGTAGTTCACCATAACAGGGATAACTGTTCCCTTCTTTTGCCTGGTTTTCAATATGTTTCTTATACTGTTTCATTCTTCTTAGTGACTACTTTTTATAGGACCATTTTCACCACTACCAAATTTTTTCTAAAATCTTTTTCTGTTTTTTCTCTCTTCAATAATGTAATACTGTGACCTTGATCTATATCTTCTCAAATTTTGCGTCAGCAATTCAAACAATGTCATTGCATTTATTATATGATAGTTTTAATTAAAAGAATAAAAATTTTTCTAAATAAATGAAACTTCCAAACAGTGAAAATGCTGTGAAGTGGATAAGGCAACTGATAACATTTATTCACAGAAGTATACAAAGGATAGGCATACACATATTTGTAAGGAATGTGATAAAATTCTCAAAGGAAATATATGTAAGAATAAGTAAGTTCTTCTTGAGGAGTTTATATCTAACTATAAGAAACTTTCAAGAGATAAATATTCCAAAAATATTATAGTCAATGATAAAAGATGAAGAACCTCAAAGTATTTAAAAATTCTGCTTGTTTATACTTTACTACATCTAGGAGCAAGCTCTCTAATAGATGTCAAATTTGTCAACCAGAAGATAAGAATAAAAGAACAATGGTGTGCAAATGTGGTTAACAAGTAATTAAAAGCATTTAATCCATTTGACAGCCAAATCAACTGAAAATGAAATTTAATTTTGCTAATCCCGTTTTTCAGAAAGTTAATGTGTCTTTATACTACATAAAAAGAGTGATTTACAGACACCCAACTTTTTGATTATTACAGAAGGAATTATTTGAGAGGATATAGTAGATTAAGGGAAGCTGATTTAGTCATATTTATTAATGAAAATCACATACCAAAAGTGGGCTCTGCAATTAAAGGCAATCTTTGGAAACATCTACCGTTTTATGAAATTGGAAATGATGAAATTTTTCAAATAAAGAATCGAAATCACTGAAATATTTCCAATTTATTATAATGAATGTGAGAAGCAAAGACAAAACAACAATTAGAGATTTAGGTGATACAGCATTTAAAAGCAGATTGAAAACTATAAATTCTGAATATAATATAAACTCAAATGAGCCTAATCATTTCTTAAATGTGTCAGAACTAAAAATTAAGAAAATAGTCAGAGAAAATTTAAAATTATTTAATGGTTTTCAAATAAATTTTAATTTATCTTGTGATGACAGACTGCAGCAAATGATAAACTTTAGCAATGTGAACAACAAAAAAAAACCAATGCTAGCATGGTGAAGTAGGATTTGATTAAAAAATCCGAGCATGTAAGGCGAGATATTTTAATGAAATTATCTAATTTTCAAGCAAGAGGATCAGGATGGACATTAAATAGAGTTATTGGACTCAGATTAGGAATGAACACATATGTTCCACTGAGACGATCCTCTTACATTGAATTACCAGAAAAAATAAAAGAAAAATGAGCTTGTCTTAATGTATGTATGGTGATCAAAAATGTTTTCTGTGATCTATAAAATATGCATTACCTCCTGCAAATAAATATTGGCAAAAGGTTACAAAATATAAAAAAGTTGGTCTTGACCTTGATCAAAACTAGAAAATTTTGAATTTCCTGTGGTGTTCACAACATTCCAAAAACTGAGAGTAGAAATAATGTATATATGAACATTTATTCATTTGATGGAATATTCAAGATTACAAAAAGTAAGAAAGAAAAACATGTAAATTTATTATATTTTAAAAGAATTGAAAGTTGGAAACTCATATTATTATTGGATTAAAGATTTATTTCAACTCGTTTCAGCCCATATCTCAAAACATAAAGAACCAAAATTTATTTGGAATATGTGCTTCAGCAGTGAAGAAACAATTATATAGAAACAAACCTAATTGCTTAGTTACCAAACCAATATATGAAGAATTGCCACAGAAAGGATCATTCATCATCGGAATACACTGAAGTTTCCAGTATTATCTATGGGGATTATGAGAGTATATTAAAAAAGATGGACAACTGTCAACCAAATCCAATAAACAAACTGAACATTTCTATGAAGACACGAAATCGATGATTAATCACTTCGATACAAGTGACTATAGATCAGATAATATATGCAATATGCCACAACTCAATAAGAAAGCTTAGGAACACTGAGAGATGAATGTAACTGAAAAATAATAGAAGAATTTTGAAAACTGAAAGCAAAACTGTAAGCATATAAAGTTGGTGATAAAGCAAAGAAAAATCTAAAGGATTCAAGAAATATGTTGTTAAAACTAAAACAAGTTCAGAAGACTATAAAAACTGTTTATTCAACAACAAAAAACAATGCAATATGATGAATTTGACTGGAGCCAAAAATGAAATCTGCACAGTTGAGGTAAACATTGAGCACTGAGCCCTCATGATGATAAAAATATGTTCTGGAAATTAGAATAGATACTTTACCATACTGGCATTCTTCATTATTATCATCTTCTGTATAGTTTTCATATTCATAATTATTATCATCTTTAAAAAAGAAACCCCTTAATTCAGGTTTATTATTTCTCATTTCTGCTACGTGTTCAACCATATAAAGTGGTGTAGAGTTTTTGTTGTTGTTTTCTGACTCTATGTATAACATAAAATTTAATTGCAAAAATATGAATAACAATTTGTCTTCATAAATGGAGACTTAACTGAAGAAGCTCACAATAGAAAATTATGATACTTGCCTTATGGAAACTGAAGCTGTTCTGTTACTTCTAATATAAAATAAAAATCCTTACTATATTTATATTACAAATGGTACAACTTTATTAGAAGATTTTTATTGTAATCTTTGACTACTAGACCTCTATTGACTGAGTGAGAAACTTTTAAAAATAGTGAATAGACTTTAATATAATTTTGTAATATTTTTGGTAAAATTTTTTATTGGTAAATTATAATTTGCTATTTTTTTTTTACACTCATGAAAGAGAGAGAATCAGAATTTTCTATTTCTTTCTATATCTCTATATAACTTTCCTTATAACTATCAAATCTAATTTTGTATTCTCTATCTCCAAAAATTTGCTTCAATATATTAGTACTGTTAGTGTGGTCCTTACTTCTCAAATGTTCTATAATTGAAGGCGATTTAAAATATTTTTTTTTTACAAATATTACACTCAATTTTTCTCTCCCCTGATTTATTATTTCTCTCAACAAAAATGTAAAATAGCAATTCATCCCATTCATTATTCATGTTTGTAAGTTTAAAAACTTATTACATTTTTAATTTATAAAATGAATATTCTACTGAAGAAGTTTAATAACGCAAGTTATTGCAATTTATTTAAAGAGATGAGACAGCTAAAAGTAAATCAACTGTATTACTGTATATTACAGTCTATTTAGAAACTAGATAAGAGGAGAAAATTTGTGTGAAGCTTAATAATGAGTTTAAAATCATTTTGCCTGATAGATACTCAAAATTTATGACCTTGTTGGAGCTTCCAGATCGTGATGATGGTATTATTAAACTGATGTATAAAGGAATGAAGAAGCTAAAAAATAATGGAAACGAGTTCCATGATCTGAAATTTTTATTCTGTATCTGACTGCATTACTTTACTTCGAGTGTATTTGAAAGTATATTTTCAACTACCTTATTAAATTTATACCTGTCATTTTGCTCTCATATGATGACATGAGCGGGTAAATTGCATTTTTGTGGTTATTTATGTACGAAAATGTCGTTTTCTGTGTGCATATTTGCCTTTCGTTTTATTTAAAAACATAGGGGCTTTTGATTTATTACGTTATTTGTGTATAGAAGTACCTATTTGTAAGACCGCTTGTGTCCCAATGTACATCTATTCAAAGGCGTTCATAGCCAGTAGCAAGAGTCTTGAGCTCTTCTGTGAACGACCTTGCTGTAATCAATTGGAAGTATAAGTGTTTATATGTGCTCCTTTTTGATGTCTAAGGGGAGATGAGGACATGTATACACAGTGATGCCCTCTTGCACACTGCAGTTACGTGCTCAGATTTTTATGTTTCATTGCTCGTAGAATCTTTGCTGAGGCAGAGATGTTGACATTTGTGACATTTAGGATTAAAGATGTAAAGGATTTCCGATATTTCGTGTAATGAGTCCAGGAGACAGTCAGGACCACTTGGTTTTCGTTTCGGTTGAAGTTTAAACTTATATTCACTCAGTGTCCATTTTGAAACTGCACAGATGTCGATATTTAAATTCTCCAAAGCTGTTTTCTAGTTTACTAGTTTCGCACTTAGTTATAAGTGGAGGTCACCACCATACATGTGGAATCCACAGCACAACAAAAGTGATGATACATCATTGAAATACAATGAAAAGAGTACAGGCCCCAACGCCGAACAGTGGGGGGGAATACCTGTTATTGCCTATCACCATTGTCACATATAGAGCTGGACACCAGATTTTGGGTGCGCAAGTAATCACTGCACTGCACTGGTCCAGAAATTTATCGATGACAACATCTTGAAAGGCTTTGCTGAAGTCTAATAAGCGCAAGAGAGTGCCTCTTGTCTATCTTTGAGAAGCTTCATATCGTCTGTTCTTTACTAAGCGGGGTGACAAGCTGCTATATTTCTGAAAACCTGATTGGTGTTCGACTAGAAGGTTGTTTGTAATTATGTAGAGGGTTAGCTGGTTGCAGACTACATAGTGTGAGGTCTTGAACAGTGTTAGAAGGATTCAAATCAGTCAGCAATGAGCGGGTGCTGTGACAATGTACTTTTTAGGTAGTATCTTTACTAGACCCTGTTACAAAGCCTCAGGTGCAACACATGTGGTTAAGGAGTGGTTGAAAATGCATAATGGGCAGTAGAGGCTAGTCATTTGACGTGTGATACCATTGTATCCAGTGGATGCTGTTCTAATAAATATGATGGCATTTTTGACAATATTGTAGAGAACATGCTTTACACAGAATTTTGCATTGCTACTGTCGTTTATCCCCATGAAGTAACCAGTATGTAACATCTTCGTTTGGGGTCAGCAAATCGTCATTCTCGTTTTCTACAACGCAATTTTCGGCTTCCGAAATAGTGACTGGGAGACAACTATTCGTTTTGCCAAGCACTTAAAGCCAGTTGAGATACTGGCGAGGTCTATATTTTCTCCAACTGTACCAGGACTTTTAATCCAGATATTTGAGGTTTCATTATGCTTTTACAACTCACAACTCACAAAATTATAAGTAAGCCACATTCAGTGCAAAAGCGTACATTTAAAACTCATTGTAGACAATGGAAAACCGAGATATACTTTCATTTACTGCCCACAACACTCTCGCAGCATACAGATTAGCTGAATTTCATGACAGTGCACTATAGAGAACTTTGTGCACAAATGTGATGCTTATTTCCAGTAATAATTATAAAATTAAGTGAAGACAGCTGTAATTTGAATGATGATGTCTTCTTATGTCTACTGCAAAGTACTCATGAGCTGCCACACAGTACAAATGAAGACCTCTTCAGCAGATGAAAAGAAATGTAACATAATATGCTACTTTCAGTTAGCGCCTAAGAGTTGTAGGCCATTATTTGAATTTTGAAGAAGCAAGCTTTTGTCGAGTATGTTTTCTTGTGCAACTGCTTTATTGCATAAATAGCCACTTGACGTTTATGAATACGTGCATTCCAAGTGACGTGGAAATTGGGGGATTGAATTTTCCATTCCCTAGGAAGACATTTCCGAGACAGAACTCTCACCGCTGATGGCCTTTTCAGCGGATGGTGTACACATATAGTCTAGTAGTTTCACCATTCAGTTGATCAGTAACTTAATCTCACTGTATTATAACTTATTAGTATCGCCCAGTGTTTGTCTTCTTCCCTGGGAGCTATACAGTGTTCTTAAGCACTAAAATCTCTAATATTCTGGTCATAAAATATAAATTTAATTTTCCCCTATTTCATATTACTAGCAAGTTCTACACTTCATTTAATTTTTGAAAATCTCATGTCATCATGAAGATATTTCTTCATTTTATGCATATTTGTGCTTAACATCTGTTTACAATACAAGAATTCATTCTTTTAATGCTGGCAGTAACGAACGAACAGTGCACGTGCCTTGAGGGAAACCATAAGTACATGTTGTAAATAAATTCATGGTTCATCTGCTTAGCTCCGTTATAGCGTCACTTAATGTTGTTCACTTGTCCTTGTTAATGCACTTGAGATGAACACATCCATATTGTACCAAATGGATCGTGTATTTGTGAAATACCATGTGGTGATCATTTGAATTCCTTTTTGAAACTAAAGGAAACATCTAAGTGCAAACTCCAATTGTTTCAACAAATGCTAAAAGATTTCCTAACTACTAGCATTCGCTCACCTTCAAGAACCTCTGAATCCTATCATCCACTGTTATAGCCCTAAGATGGTTATCCAACAGCTTTCGTACACAATGTGAAGGACAATTTAAAATCAGAGATGGTGACATAGTTTATATTAAACTGAGTGAAAGTCTAAATCCTCACAAGCTGTTTATTGTGTTTTCACTGTATGACGACCGTTTTCATACCATGAAGGTACACCTTCAGGTCGTATCTGCATATAGAATGAAACTACAAAAGTAAAAGCGCTAATAGCCAACATAACCTACCGAACAAAGTATACACTAAAGCAATGTACTCGCTAAACTAATAGTTTATGTGCCACAAATTACAAGGTACAAGTGCGCATAAAAACATGTCACTCCTTCGTAAAACCTTGGATGAAACACCAGATGGGCATCTGATCCAAACCATACAACTCCAGTAATACACTTCAAAATACATTCAAAAGACGGGCAGCTGATGATGAACTTCATATGGTAGGACGAAACCTATGAGCACAAAACATTCTAGAATGAATGTAATGTAAATTAAAACACACCTCGCAGTGTCAGTAGGATATAAGGGAGGAGAAAACTGCCAACGTCAAAATCCATGGGAGAAACAAACAATTAAAAGACACATAATCCTCAGAACTCGTCAACATACTAAAATATGTTGGCAAGCGTCAAACGAAACTACACATTACAGCACTAGCCACACACTGAATACTGTGAAGCCAAGCACGCGCCATCCCATTGCAGCTTGAAGACTGCGACATCTAGTGGTAGAAACCAAAATTAAAAGAACACATAGGCAGGACCTTGCAAATCACAACAACAAAATGATCTCAGTTTCAAATAACAATCCTCTAAAGCATACAGAGAATATTACCCATTACACTTATGAGAAATAAGAGACACTTATAATTGCTTACAGCTAAGGAAACTCAACCACCTGGTTACAGCCGCAATCCAACTGAAACCCTAGTCCTGGATAGCAAAATGTATTAAACCAATAAAAATACAAAAAATATGTATAAAAATACATAAAAATATAAGGGATATAAAGATATAAAAAAAACAAAATATCTAAAATGGTGATGCTAGACCAGGTTAACGTAAAAAGCGACCTCTACCCGTTTTTAGTTTATGGCTGCTGTAAAAATGGATGATTTTTGGCATGGCTGAGGTTAGACTACTAGAGGCTGAATGGTTATCAGTTTGAGTATCTTAAAATAAAGTAACACTGACAGACCGAGTGACACCCATAGCCACAGATATAAGGTTATCAGTTCAGTACTACATGAGAGATTTAAACATATGCACTGGAAAGATAGTGAAGATATGGAAGCGTAATTAACACTCATAGATTTGTTCCGTGTGATGGGTCCATTACTAGCGACGCCTATAACGCAACATAGGACACCAACAGGATGGAACACTCCAGAGCATAGGATGTCATACAGCATCCCAAAGCATGTACAACCATTGATGGAGGGTTTCACCTGCCAGCAGTTAGCCAAAGTAATCATTGAACACAATGATATCACTGAGGTGTGAGCATTGTCATCAACCTCAAATATCGGCAGATGGTACCAAGAACTATAGATTCTATTTCGTATGTGACTTCCTAAGTGGAAGGACTGTCCGTGATGCATATACCATCCATAAAATTAGGAAACATTCTACAATTTGGAACAATCCTGACACTTTTCAACCATGTGTTTCAAGAGGGGCTACCACCAACCTAAAGCAGTTCGAAACTATGGGCCAACAGCAGCCTTTACATGGGGGCATTACCAGCATCATAGGATGGCATGGCTGGCTACATCAAACTAGTCAGAAAATTCAAGAAAAAAAAATGCCATTTGTCCTAAAGAATGTGAAGGCTAAATTCCTTAGACTCTTGGACGGAGTGTTTCAGGAACTGAAACCTAATAAGAAGTGTGGTCTCCCTTGACGACATGATTGTCTTTTTAAAGGATATGGAAGAAAATGAGTCAACTAGATAAAGTTTTTAAAAGACTGCAGGTACCACATCTGACACTAAGTGCCCATTAGTGCCATTTCACTAGTATGGAAGTAAACTAGCTCAGTTACTTAACTAGTCAGGAAGGAGTAAAACCTGATCCACATCTCATATCAGCAGTCTGAGACTTTCTGGCACTGCATACTATGAAACAAGTACAGTCATTCTTAGGTCCTGCAATTATTATAAAAATTTTTGATAAATTTTGCACAAACATCCAAGTCGTTGAATCGTGTATTGAGAAAGAAAAGACTCAAATTCGAATGGTCAGCTAAGTGTCAAGCTGCTTTTGAGAAACTGAAACATTCGTTGATATAAGTTATGTCTTGGTATTTTCTGCATTTGAGCAAGTGTTCATCCAATCACGTGATGTGATCAATACACCAAATTGGCTGTGTTTTGAGCTACATTGTGAATAACAGGATACTTCCAGTGGCTTATGTGCCAAGGCAATAGAACAAGGAGAATGTAACTATTCCACTACAGAGAAGGAAGTAATAGCTGTCATTTATAGCACTATCTACTTTCAGTTTATATTTATATGGACAAACATTTAAGGTATTTTTGGATCATACTTGCCTTTAGTGATTGTTGAGAGTGATAGACACTTTCAGTATGTTGACACAATGGGTGATGAAGCCAAGTAGATTCAGTTATAAAGGGGTGCACATACCATACATGGGAAAAAGCACACAAATGCAGACACACCGAGTAGGAAGATTGGAGCTATGCAAGCACTAGATGAAAGTCTGTTACAGTGGCAGAAGGCACAAGCAGCTGAAGTAAACTGTCAGGCATTTAGGTCACAGCCATAGTTTGATACGCCTGGGGGAATCTTTGTTATGCAGAAGAAATACGAAATGCAGACCACTCATGGTGGTTCCGACATCACAGAAATAAATTATTATGACCGGCACATGACCATGACTATCATGGTGGACATATGACATCAGACAGGTGTGAAACTGACAAGGTTTGGTGGACCACCAGAAAACAGGATGCTCTACAATATATGAAATACAGTGTGCCATGTGCACAAAGAGCAAAGATTGGTGGTACAGTTAAAAACTTTTGAAATTCTGGGTTTGGATACCTGTGGATCATTTAATAGGACAGCAGCAGGAAATAAATATATTCTGACGATACTAGCCACTTTTCCTAGTTTGTAGCAATGGTTGCAATGGATTTCAGACCAGTGAGCAAGCACATCACGAAACGGATAGTTACCACTTGGCTATAAACATTTGGCATTCTCAATGCTATAATTGCAGATCAATGTACAAATTTTGTGTCAGATCTGTTGAAGCAACTGTGTTGCCAGCTTCATATCGGAAAACTGTGCACTATTTCTTTCCATTCTCAACAAATGGACATACTGAGAGAGTTCATCGCATAGTTTTTAGAATTTTGAGTCAATATGTAAATAATCAGCATGATAATTGGGATATGTGTCTGCAACACGTCTTCTCTGTGTATAATTCCAAAGTATACACAGGAACAGGTCTTTCACCACTTGAGATGGTATGTGGTAGGAAGATGCCATCTCCTTTACAGATTTGGAAACCTAAATTAGGTTCTAATGAGGAATCGGTGGACAAGGTCGGGAAACAGTTAAGAGAGGTTTGGCAGAAGATCAAATGAACTAAAAGAAAGGCACTTGAACATCAAGAATGGATGGGGAAACTTACTGGAAAACTGCTACCATATTGGATGGGCCAGTGGGTTTTAGTGACAAAACCTTACACACCAAAGTGCAGAACAAAGAAGTTTTTAATTATCATAGTTTATATGAAATGATAGAGTTGATATAACTCGTAAATGTGAAGATGCAACTTCTAACGAAGACATCTATTATTCGTGCTTGCCACGTCAAACCCCTTAGTGGAGTGATAGATAATTTGTTACACATTCCATCACTGCAGGGGGTGCAGAATAAAGTGTCTATGAGGGCAAAGAAGCCACTATTTTAAAAGATCAGGTTACATGCAGCACGTCAAATACACTAATACTGCATGACAGGTAAAGAGTATTTTATTTCTTTAGTCTCAATGCGTATTTTTGTCTTCTTGTTTCTGAAAAACAGTAACTTATTACTGCATCAAATTCCGGTTGAATGGTTACAAAAATCCAGAGCATACACTCTACTACTAAAATGTATGTAGAGATAATTGTTGCTTGCTACTTCATTGTAATGTTACTGATCGTCATTCTACCGTATTTGTAACATTACTTTACGAAGATATCTTAATACTGTTGTATTTCAAGCTATTACAGAATGAATGTATTATATACTTTTCCTAGTGGGCTAAGGCTTCCGCTTTGTTGTTTGTTAGTCATTTGTGGATGAACATAGGAGAAAATTCGAGGACAAATTTTTCTGGCTAGGGAGATTGTAGGCTGTATAATAATGATGTTTCATTTAAGGTTGTGTATAATAATTATGTATCATGGTATTATTTATGGTTGTACAAAGCAGGGATCCGGCAGAAAAATACGCTCTGATGATCTGTGCCAGAAGAAGCTGACCCTGAGGGTCGTTGGTTCGATTCCGCGATGGAGCGTGCCACACCATGTGGTAGCCTTTTGTTACGAACGCAGCGAGCGAATTCACAAGGAGAAAACCGCGCCGCCACTGCAGAGTGTCCCGGGCATGGGACTGATGGAAGAATATGCCACCTGGCGCTTTGCTGCAACACGAGCCGTCGCCGTATCTGTGGTCACTGGAATCTGCATGCTACCACCCTGCGCCGCTCTGCTGTCACAAGGAATGGAGCGAGTCAGAACACATTGTATTACTCTGTTAGTTTAAAGGGTCTCATGTCTCAATAAATGACTGATAGTGGAACCACCAATGTTTCACTTACACCTCACCCACTGAATCAAGGAAAGAGCCCATCCACCGCCCACAAAGTGTCGCTTTCCCTCCCGCCATCCCCGACAAAATAATGACCTGTGCTCTCCTCTGTCACTGATGCTCAATATCTAGTGTCACAAAACCCGACCCACTACAGTAGTAAGGTTACGTAGTGTATCAGATATGAGCAGCCAACCATAATAAAAGATGATAAAAGTACACTACATGTATGAATATAATAGTTGTCACATGTTCATTATAACTGCTTATGTGTCATGAAGAAAAAAAGAATGGAAGGAAGCATAGGTAGAGAAGACAGAGTATGTGTGCAGGAGAAACATTTGTCTGAAGAAATCAACGTTTCATCTGAGCAGAGAACTGCAAATACCGCAGTCAGCTGTCTGGTGCATTCTACAAGAAAGTCTGTGTGTAAAGGGGCATTAGAAAATGATCCGCCACAGACAGCACTTGTGACAGCCATCTGGCAGTAGAACGGATGGAATTGAGAGGAACTGAGAGAATTAGCAGACACATTATCTGCACTCAGAAAGAGAGTGCAGTTCTAGACTCCTGTGAATTTTGCATGCACAAATTTGGACATGTACATTAGATGGCCACAACTTGCACGTACTCAGAAGGGAGTACTCTGAGTATTAGTATGATTTCTGTTTGTTGTTGTTTATGGTCTGCTGTTGTTGACATATGTGGCCAGAAGTTATAGTGCATTTAAAATTAGTTGCGACTTTAGACGTTTGGCTGACAGGAGGGGAATGTGACATCCTCACCCACTGCTGAGGTAACACCAGTGGCGAGCTGGATTTACCTACCACACTGTTCTGTAGTCGTGAGGTTCTGTAGTGTTCGCACTGCATTAATAAAAACAATACAGTATATCTGAACACGAGATTTTAAGCAAAAGTATCACCCAATAACACGTTCACTGGCTGGGAAGATAACGTTGTGCTGCAAAACATTCTTCGGAATTCGACAACAGTAATGGACGAAACGCCACACCCCTCTGCTGAGATGCATAAAGCTCCAACAATGCAGGGGAGCTCTGGGTTCAAACAGTTGTTCCTTAGGATAAAGCTGAACCTAGCATGTATAAGGCGAAGTTGGTGTAACTTGTAATGCTGTACAAGCCAAAATCTCGCACTACCAGGTCGACGAACTGGCTATTGGTAAAGGGAGTAGTTTAATCAGACTTCCTCCTTATCATGCACATTTAAATCCGACAGAGAACATGGGTTTAAATGAAAAGTAATCCGACAAAAAACAACAAGAAGTTTATGTTCACTGAGGTTGAAATACTGACAAAAGCGCCCACTTCAAGTGGTACATGGCAGGATTAGGCTTGAGGTGTCAGCCATAACAAGAAGATAGTTGAGGAGACATTGATTCATGAAGAACTGTGATAAGTTTTGAAAAATGTGTTTTCTCTTGTTGCCATATTAATATATGCTTCTTTTGCCAAAACACAGCAGAGTTTAGAAATATTCATCTCATTAACATACTAATATATACCAGTCCAGTAACAGCGTCACAAAAAAGCCCTTTGCTTGCAAAAATGGGCGTAGGAGATTTTTTATCTTGTGTGTATAGTTGAGAATATGTAGAATACAAGTTTTCGATCTTCAAAATCCTCAGGACAACCTTTTCTGCCAGAAAAAGCACGAAATTTAGCCGCTATTCCAGATTTTCTCCAATTAATCGAAAATTATGCATCTTACTGAATATTTATCATTACAAAAATGAAAGCGCATTCAATTATTCTTCGAATGACTGTTAAATGTCCAAATCTGTGCAGCCATTTGGCCACAGTCAGTTGTCAAAATTCGGTCATTTCTTCCCCACTTGGTTCGAAAGCCGGCTCCAACGCCTTAGCTTAGAAAGAGTTACTCCAAATTTAAAATATCAAGTTATTAAAGTTGTAGAGCATGAAATTTCATGTTACAAAAGCATCAAGTTTCTCAGTTTTCAACAATATTAATCGTCTTGGGGTTCAAACGGAACAACAGCATCTATTTTATAAGGGTTAAGTGTGCCTGGGACTTTAATTTGCTATCAGTGTGTAGTCATTCGAGTCAGGTATCTTTTAATTCAAGTTTCATCACTTTATCAACAATTTTTCGCTTTGCGTATGGAAGTCTGCTAAGGTTCTCCCAATGAGCATCAATTTCCTAACCACAACAAAAGCAATGTTTATTAAAATCAAATACCTTCTCGTATGATCAAAGATTTGAACCTGGCTGAAGTTGAAGTGCACAGTTCTTGTCGGAAGAAGCACAAGAATGCTAACATGATTAGATCGTCTTTGACAATATAAATAAATAAAAGGCGCCGCAAATATACTCCCAAGAGATGGTCATATTGGAAGACTGAATGGATACTGCTGAATTCAACAAATTTACATCTGAAGGCTACTTCACCATTAGGTGAAGTGTTAAATTTTAGTGTGGCATATGGTCTGATATGACGATAGAGTAAACTTTAATGAGGACAATGAAAGCAAAAGGTGGATTAATTCACAGATGGGGGTTTTCAGATTCTTTGTTCTTAAAGTGGACTTCAGGGATGGAAACCTTACAGGAGATTTGTAAAAAAATTAAAAATTCTCTGGTATATAAGAAGGAACAAGCGAGCAACATGTAGATTCAAGAGCCTCACGCACAGATGGAAATGTAGCAGACAATGACAATCTGAATAATTGGTTGTTAAAACATCCATCTTTTCCAAAATGTTATATGATTATGTCAATAAACAGTGGAGTAATTGGTGATGAATGGGTGAACTTCCATGAGTTATTAGTAGAGGAAATAAAACGGATCACCTGAATTAAAAGAGAGAACTTGAAGAACACCTCATTTCAACACAACACCAATGTGCCTTACCACACTTGCGTCCTGCACTACAGCACTCAAGATAGGGAAGAGGAGGATATATACCATAAACTCATTAACATTGTTTTACAGAATATGTGTTACCAAGCAATCTGATAAAGATGTGAAGTTCTGTTCCTCATTTGAACTTTCCCCATCCCCCATGTCATTGTTCACAGAAGATGGTCTCAATAAGGGTACCAAATCATATTGCTATGATGCATTTACACCTCTTCAACAGGTGAAGTACCCAAAATAGAAAGCCTTGTTGTGAATGGAGGTCATCTGCTCCATAAGGTTGCTTGGCACATCAAAGAAAAGTTTGGAATCATCTGTATGAAATATTTTGAGGACGGAGATATTAAAATGGAACAGGCAGAAGAAGTTGCGGATTCATTAATTGTGAAAACGGCTATTTCCCAAGTTGCTGGGTCCGACAGTGTGCCAGTCGTGAGCGAGTACAGTCACTTGCTTGTTCTCCTAATGGGTCGACAAAACAACTACAACAACTTGTGCTTCCATAAGCAGGGAAGAAGGAAAGTAAGCTGGAGTGTGATACTCCAGTAATTTTTTCACTTTGTATCCTGAATCTGCTTTTTCAGTTATGCCTTACATCATGCGCTACCACAACTTTTACTTTTTTTTGCGAATGAAACAGGAAATTAATAAGCCTTGTGGAGCAACAGCCACACATCAAAGTGCAAGGTGCTGAATTCGTTAACATCTTAGTCTCTCGAGAAGTTATAGCACAGGTAGGAGAACAGCTGACGTTTGCACTGTTATGGAATTCCAACTGTGTAACTTTCTACGAGCTTTTCGTACAGTCTTCCAGAAAAAATCTCCCAAACTTGAAAGGCTACTGGCAGCATCGGACGCAGCAAGGCGCCACTCATTGCGATCCTACCATCAGGTGCAATCTTGGCTGGGGAAGAAAACTGATCCATGCCAGCTGAGCTGGAAGGAAAACTTATCAGACTTGTTTCCCATGGTGATGAGGAAAGATGTGGCAGCACTCACGGTACTGAAGATGGTTTCCTGCACTTGCAAAACAGGATGCACAGCAATACATGGATGTCGCAAATATGGACAGAACTACTCCTCGACATGCAAATACTGTTGGGGCTTATCTTGCGTGAATGCCCCAAAAATTGTGTTCGACGAGGGTGAGGAAGGGATCGAAGATAACTTACAGAACAAGTAAGTGGTGAAGGTGACATAATGGAACCCTAGGATCGGACGCTGGACCGGTAACTGCCGCAGTCTCCCAAACGATCTCGATAGAATTGAGATTTGACACACTGTGAATCACTGTTATTTAAATTCTGCTTTCTTCAATACTCTCATGCCCTTTTATTTGTTCATTTGTACACACTTGTGTATTACTCGTACATAAACACATACTGGCCATTACTATGTACTTGGTTTTCATTTTAGCAACCCACTGCCACCAATAAAGTGATGGATAAAAATGAATAAAAATACACACGAATGAAGAAACATGAAAATATGTACATAGAAACATATATGTGCTCATTAGAGAGCCGTCTTCCCACTGGAAATTCATTTCATTGAATAACTTTGCTTGAAAAGAAAAAAGAGACCTTTGGTTTCAATACTATGAACACTTTATAGTGACTAAAACTGCAAAACGAGATGCTTTCGTAACATTAAATTTCATGCTCTACAACTTTGACGACGTTTACCATTTGGGGTAGGCATTTTTGAGTTACAGGAGCTGAAGACGACTTTTTAGACCAGTTGCTAAAAATGAACGAACTTTGACAACTTACTGCAGCCAGATGGGTACACCGACATTGGCATTTAGGTAATCATTCGATGTAAAATTTAATGCTCCTTCATTTTGGTAATAGTTAAATTCTGAGTAGGATGCATAGTGACCGAGTAATAGGTGAAAACCCTAGAAATGTAGCAAAAGTTTGTGGTTTTCTGTCCACAGAAATTGTCCTGAGGGTTTTGGAGGTCGAAAACGTGGATTCTACATGCTCTCAACTATATGCACAAGATGAAAATTCTATCTCAGCTTTTGCAACGAAAAGCACCCCATTACTGGACTAATACAATTGAAATTGCTGCAGAATAATGACATGGTGGATTATTAAGCTAACAACTAAGTGCAAGTCAGGTCAATAGTTTGTGGAACAGCCGAGTCTCAGTATAGAGATAAACTTGTAACTTCTTTGCTTGTACTGTTACAAAACCTACAGCAGTTCTCGTTTCACAAGTTATCTATGGTTCTCAATAATTACATTATTTCATTGAAAAAGCCTGGAGTCCCTCGAATGTCGAGGCAGAAATGGAAGTTTCACATATTAATCATATGCCAAAACGCTCTCGTGCTATCATTTGCAGAAATGTTGTCGCGGTATCACAGACCATTTGAAATTTTGAATACGTCGTTCTAGTTTCTCACTGACACACGAGTTCGTGATGGAGAGATTTAAATACATCCTATTTTCTCGAGATTGGAAACAGACAGCGATATACTTCCAATTTTAAAGAATGATTCAATATATTATCTACATTTAATACACAATAACATGTAATCTGACGTGAACCAAACACAGATTCATAGCGGTACCTACTTTTCACTGCAGACTACAAAATTCTTGCATAGTCTACCTACTAGCGAAATATCCCAATAATATGACCATTAACGAAATGCTAGGTCGTTCATCATGAAGCTGGTGAATTAAGCTATAAGATGCGCGAGAATGACAGTTTATTACCGAATAGATTCGTTAAAATCGTTTCAGAAAGATCGCAGATTGGCTGGCTTGAGCGGCAGTTAAGCGAGCCTGAATGGTTCTGCGCCGAGTAGGTCTGTACTAGCATTACACTGTGGTCACCTGCTCGCCCGCCCAGCATACACTGCCAAACTGCTCTTCTCTCCACTCGCTCCATACTGAACTGTTGAGAGTCGCAACTTATTGTAAACGCACTTCAGCTTCAGGTTTCCATACTGTAAATTTACCACAGTTTTCAGCGATTAAATTTTCATAAATATAATAATTAATCAACATCGATATTTTGCCTACAAACTTTCTTTTACAGAAATTGTTACTGGAAATCAGTCTTTGTACTGATTGTTTCGTATCCTACAAATAGAAAGTAATAGACAAGCATTTAGCGGTCTAAATCGTGTGTTTGGTGAGGAAACGTGTCTGTATACAGTCATCAGCACGTCGGCAAACGTTTAGTTCTGAGTGATTAAGTATATAACATTATATGTGTACTTTCGTTTTCTATATGTAGTGCCATAATTGCTGGAAGGTCACATTTGATTTGATTTCATCTTTTGCTGTATTTCATCATGCCAGGAAGAAGAAACTGGCAAGAGTAGGTGAGAGTGCTCGATTACAAAATGAGTAAAAAATGATTTAATGGTCCCTTCTGACTAGATGAAAGTGTCTAACATTACGGTATTAGTTGAGTGAATTACTTCTTGTATCATCGACAGCCGCTTGTCGAAATAAGTCACCCCATTCCCACGAAGTTCCAGAATTCCTGTAGATCTGTGTCAGTTCCTTCAGCAATAGGGAATACATGCCATCAACTTCCACCCTTTTCCCAGCCTGGTTTGATCCCAATAATATCTGCCTTGTGGTCACCATTATACTGCCCTAACCCTATGAGTGACAAATACTGCCTGTCCAGTAGACCCAAAAACAACTGCATCCTCCAAGTGCATAATGCTGTAACAGCGCAGTTCATACAAACATATTCTTGTGACTCCATGTGTCATAACTTGAAACAAACAGTTAAGCCGATAATTCAGAACAGAAATAATGTAGTTCGATGATAGTTACATAAGAGAACAACAATTACATAATAAATAATAATAACAAGAAATAGAAGCAATTACTTAATAAATAGAAACTTCTAGTTCTCAGACATTTTTAATTTGAATGAACACCTTTACAAGAAATCAGACAGCCCGCTTCAAGATTAGCACATAATTACCATCTAGTGTGAACGCCTGGACTTACACCAGGACTACTCTGTCTGCATGATGTAATCAAGTGACATTAACCAAGGTGCAGTTCCAAACATGTATGCTTGGGGCTCTGCTGCATAGGTCTAGGACTGCATCTTAGGTACATCATGTAATACAGGCTTAAAACCATACCAGCTACAAGCGACGACTTCAAGTGACAACAAGTGGAAGACAATTTTTGACAATGTTTATTTTCAGTGGTGAAGCCAAGTTCTGTGTGTCTCGAAAGGTGAATCATACACACGAGATTATAGAAAAAAATTCGTAGTTCACCTAACATTAACGTCTTTTGTGCCACGTCCTCTTCAAAAGTTTACAGACTACTTTTCTTCCTGGAGAAAACCGTGCCTGATTTCGTGTACCTACACACACTGCAGCTGTGGCTTATGCCAGAAGTATAGCAAGCAAGTGAAGGGTTCATTTTGCAACTACAAAACGCTCCACCTTACTTCCTTTCAGAGATTTATTATTATCTCAATGCCGAACTGCCTCAGTGTCGAAATGCGCATGGTTCCCATTGTGACCATCTTCTCCAGTGGCCCCCCACAGTCACCTGTCTTAGCTTCATATGATTTCTTCTTATGGGGTTAAGTCAAAGATCACCACGTTCCTGCTTCCATTGCCACTTAATTTGGAAGAGTTGAAAGGAAGGACTAATATGGTCGCTGACAATTTTAATTGGTAATATAGATAGAAACTGCCTTGGACGGATTTAAAAGGACAGATAACATAACATTATGGCATAAAACAGAAAATTCAGTTTCCAATTCTTCAGAAGTATGAGAAATGCAATGAACTCTTCCTCGGACTGACATGAAAGAACGCAAAAAACCGATTTCAAAAAATGGATTGGGCTTGTATGCCAAACAGTGATAAAAATTTCTCTGTATTCCTATCTGATAGTAAATACATAGCAGATGATATGTACATCTGACACTGAAAAATTTCACATAAGTATTAGTCATGAGCAGCATGACACCAGTAAATGATGTACTCTAGAACTAGACAACCTTAGGGTACTGCTAATTATTTTGAGCAGCTTGAGCTAATATGAAGAGACTAACACATTTTTATTCTTTCATTTTTCTACAGTGCGTTTGTGGAGAAGGACGTGTTGCCCTGAGCGGCATGTGGCAGAGACCAAGTGAACTAGTTGTGACATGTTCACCACAAGCAGCCAGAGATGCTAAACAACACTATGAATTTTGAGTCAAAAGGTTCCAACATGTCCTTCACTCTTTATGTAAATGTAAACAGTGGTATAAATGCGCACTCTTGCTATACATTATGAATTTTAACAACTGACAAGCATCAAAAGAGTGCTGTGTAGACAAGTTTCACAAGGTGCATTTTAGCTGTGTATGTTTTTACTTGCGACAATTCTATTTGTAATGAACTTTTTGTCAAACCTGTGTGGAATGTGCAATCCGATCTCCTTTCAAATGTGAACATCACATGAGTGATGAATGCACAATGGAACATGATGTAGACCCGAACCAGTTTTTAAAGATCTGAAGATGACAATCTTAGCTGTTGAAACCAGTCAATAAGAAACTGTTTAGATCGAAATCTTGCCTATAGACTATTTCTTTGAAGTACATAGAGATCGCTGATTCTCATTTCTCATTATAAAAAAATTCAGAGAAGTTATATGCCAGTTTAAGCTTAGGGAACAGATGTAGAATGAGTAGGCTGGTGGAAATATGGGATGAAATATCACAAAGGTGCCATTAGAAAACAAATTTTGTGAACAAACAAAACAAAAATTTTGTACAGCTGCTTGATATTTATTTATGTAGAAATCTATAACTGGCTGTAGTACCTTTCTAATGTAAGGAAACTTTTGAAAGTGGAGTCTTTTTAATTGACATTAGCAAATTAGAATAAAAAGTGATTGATGAACTTTTGTCATAGACTTTCTTCTACCAGTATGCAGCTTACAGTAGATGCTCAAGTTAACAAAACACACAGACTTGGAGAGGAACAAAGCACAAACTGTGACTTTACCTTCTGGATTCTTTTCTGGACTTTATTTCTAAACTAATTTTTAGTAAAAATGTGAAAATAAACAGTTAAATATTCATCTAATGCACTTCACACATTTCTTTAACACAATTATTCTCTTACAACATTATAATGTTTTCTGTCATTGTTAGCACTTTTTTAAAGAGGACATTTAAGCTTCAATTGTCTTCTTATTTTTTTCCTGAGGATTGGAGTTCCATGTGACTTTTCAATATAAATACTACATTACCTGTAACAATTATTAACAAGAGGTTTACATGAAGTAATTGTATTTTGAATGCTATTAATCGCTTCCTGAAGCAAAATTAAATCAATCCAAGAATAACAATAATTACCAACTGATGAAACTGTTTCTGTTATGCCACTTGCTGTGGTGTCACTTTGGTTGCAAGCTACTCCTGCACCCCACATCAGTTAAATAAGAGCAAATATTGAAGTTACTCTATAACGAATTTGGAATAATGCTTCGTGCAAGCGCACTTAAAGACACTCTAATACAATTCATTTGCATTGTTAAAAACTACACTTAATCTCTGTAATCTCGTTCATTTCCTATATTAAAGAGTATACTTAATCTGAAGTTATACTGTCACCAGAAACCTCCTTACTTCCTTCCTCAAATCCACTACGTCAGTGTCTAACGCTTTGTACTCTGTAATGGAGACATAGGGCATCTGTGTACACTCATATTTAAATCGCCACCACCTGGTGGCGAGCGTGCCACAGGGAACTGCACAAGCCTCTTTGTGGAAACAATAAGGTCACTGGCCAACAATTGGGATATACATTAAACAAAGAAGTGCACTTTCATGCAAGCATATTTACATAACCATTACAAACCAAAACTTTTCATTGTTTGATATTTTTCGAATCTCTTCAGGGTGGTCTGTTTCCGCTATCATTTTACTCGAATT
This sequence comes from Schistocerca piceifrons, assembly GCF_021461385.2. NCBI lineage: Eukaryota > Metazoa > Arthropoda > Insecta > Orthoptera > Acrididae > Schistocerca > Schistocerca piceifrons. The sequence continues at coordinate 139,208,196 of NC_060148.1, read as the reverse complement.
GTTTACAAATGAATCACTGTCATTATAAAGACTATTGTCATGGAAATCGTTGTTTTTCTAGTTTTCACTTTAAGATTTCTGTACAAGCTCTACACTGTCTACCTCAGAAAGGAATGTATATGAAGAATTAGCCATTTCACACCAACTTACTTTAACTTTGTTATAACAACTTTCTCTCAAAGTGGTTATAGTTCGACACCGAGTTAACTCAGACTTCCTTAAATGGGAAGCAATCAGGCTAAGGAATGGGTCATGTAAGAGCTACGAAAAGCAATATTTGGAATATCGATCGCCACTGGTCATTGGAGTGGGAAGGACTGTGAGCATTGAAGCTGCCAACCCTAAAATCCGAATACACTGCCAATACTGTATTTAGTTTCACCATTTGTAGAAATGAGTGAGCTAATGTGAAACTACAAATCACCTTCCATAAACTATCCAATAATACTCGCTTACTCAGACAGAAATCTTAATTGTGCATCATATAATGGGACAGCATAAACAATATAAATTAACAATGATGTGCCCACTACTGCAGTGGCCAAACGTTTCATTGCTAGCAACCCAAAATGTAGAAATTAAATATTATATTCCTGTTAATATACACATCATATAGTCACAGTCAGGCCACATGCTGTTTGGAATAAAAACACGCATGATGTTGTCAAAGTTACTTGGTGCTTACGAATAATGAAATAATGCTCCACATCTTTTTCTTGTTTTTGGCTTAAGTACGGTAACATTATTATTGTGATCAGACTTTCACAACTGTCTCTCTGCATTTCAAAGAATATATAGGATATTTTTCAACATGCACACAAAATTAACTAATAATTTCATTTAGTAGGCTATAATATAACTTAATTACAACCATACAGTTGCAACATAATTTTTAGAAATAAGTCTGTATGGGTGCCAGTTGGACTGGTAGACACACCACTTCCAGTGGCTCTAGCACAACAAACATTACTAAAACCGACAATTTTTGTAGAGATCTTTGATATAGTCTAAAACTGAATCTGCATATTATCCTAATACACAGGTATAAATATCAAAGCTACCAATACTGCATACTAGCTTCAGAATCACTGAAACCATAATGGCAATTGCTCGATTTACTTCTGGCACTAATTAGTGTGGGTGAATGAAAGTGGTGCCAAACAGTTAAAACGACTTTATGTTTTATGACATAACTAAAAGTGGCTTCAATTGAGTGATGCCACAGTAATAGGGGTGCTGCAATTTCTGCATAGTTACACAGTTTTCTATATGGCATCTGTGTCAACTGAAATTAGTGAGGCAGGTATTATGTAGTAGTATAGAGCGTGACATTCGAATAATTAATTACACATGAAAGAAAATGCAAAGAATACCAAAACAGATTTCAGGCAGGAATAAAATGGAAATCACACATTCACCTTTAAAAGAATTACCATTCAAACCTGAAAATTGTTTTATAAATCTTTTCTGAATTACAAAAACAAATTTAGAGTACTTCTTGAATCATGTATCAAGCTACATTTAAAGATGAGGAACACAAATTTTGGATGCAAACCCAGTTTGCCGGAAACTGCAGGTGATAGATATTGGCATGTCAGCGTTATAGTGCCTCTACAGTATCCTCAAAAATACATTTTTGGGGTACTTACATGAGATGCTGGATGATGTTTACAGATGTAGCAATCATAATAAAATTTCTATCTGTGGACCACTTTCGAATAACAAGAACAGATGTTGCATAGTTGTAGAGCTGCATATTGGACACCATTTAAAAATCCGATATTCATATTAAAGATGCATTATAAGTTCGAGTGAAACTGCAAATGGCACTTCGATGTTTGACATGTAGCATTTACCTGTCATCTCTCCAATATTTATATCATGTCCCCAAATACAAATTTTTAAATTCTTGCATGTTCTGTTCCATGTTGTGTACTATGACCTGAAGATACAATTGAGAGCTAATATTTTTTCATCCTTGCACCTAATGTCAGTTAAAAATGACAAAACAATAATGTTACTCTATAATAACTTTTGTAGTTATGCTTTGTTCAAGTGCACTATAATATAATTGAACATTGAATATCCATGTTCCTGTATTAAAAGCTAGAGTCAAGTTGAACAGTAACCTTCTTTACTTCCTTTCTGAAATTCACTGGATAGATGCTCAAATGTATGTCGCCAGTACTATGATCTGAATACATTTGCCAATATTGTGTTGACATTCAACATTTGTAGAATTCAGTGAGCTGCAGTGAAACTACAAATCCCCTTCCACTAATTACACAATGACACATGATTACACACAACCAGAACCTACCCATTTGCCTGATAGCACAGATATGATACATTTCCACCCCATAGATTAACCATTTTTGCTCATATCTGCAATATCAAAAAACTTTAGCTATGAACAACTTCGAAAGTAGGAAGTTGATATATGCTCCTACTGAAATAATTTAACTATAAACATACATATTATGTTGTAAGAATTGCTTGGTACTCACCTTGTACACAACCTACAGAATGATACCAGACTTTATATCTTCTTGTTGTCTCACTGGCTAAGCAGAGTAATAACAGTATTTCTACCGAACTTTCTCAGATTATCGCAACATATTTTAAAGACAATACAGATTGTTTTTCTAACAAAAAAAAAAAAAAACAAGCACACACCATCCAAACAGGCCTTGAAGGTTCAATAGTACTGACTGGCCGCCATGTCATCCTCAATCTTTAGGCATCATTAGATGGGGATATGGAGGGGCACATGGTGAGTACACCACTCTGCCAGCCATTGTCAATTTCCGTGAGCAGCTTTTGTAGACACATTAAATAAAATAACAGGTTTTTAGAGTACAATTTTTTTCATGTAGTGCCAAACATTTTCAGCAAACAACCTTTTTAGGTGCCAGATAAATCTGTACACACGCCACTCTTCGAAGATTTTAACGATTTGTTATGTTCATTGATTTAAACATAGCGATTAATTCTTGTTTTGGCTTTTGACACAAATAAATGACAACTGTAGACAATTTCCCGTGTACCTACATCAACATCTATGCTCTGTAGGCCAGCCTGAAGTCAATCGCACAGGGTATGTCCAAATACCAGTTATTAGTGTTTCTTCCCATTTCATTCCCTTGGAACATGGGAAGCATGACTGATTGAACGCCTCTGCATGTGCTGTAATTAATCTAATCTTTCCCTCACTATATCTATGTGATTGATACATAAGGGGTTATAATATATTCGCATAGTCATCATTCAAAGTCGGTTCTCGATACTTTGTTAGTAATCTTTCTTAGGATAGTTTATGTCTCTCTTCAAATTCTGCACTTCAGCTTCTTCAGCATCTCTCTGACATTTTCACAAAGCTCAAACAGACCTGTGTCCATTTGTGCTGCCCTTCTCTGTATACTTTCAATATCCCTGTTAGGCCTTTCTGGGACAGGTCACACACACACGAACAATATGCTAGAACCAATCACATGACTGATTTGTAAGCAATTTCCTTTGTAGACTGATTGCACTTCCCCAGTATTCTACCAATAAACTGGAGTCTACCCTCTGCTTTCGCACCAACTGAGCCACCTCATATCCCTACAAAGGGTTATACCGAGGTATTTATATAGCTCGCCTCATTGGTATTATAGTCATAGGATACTACAGTTTTTCGTGTTGAAGTGCACAGTGTTATGTTTCTGATCGTTTAAAGCAAGTTGTCAGTTATTACATGCCTTTGAAATCTTATCACGGTCTGGCTGAAAATTTACACAGCTTCTTTCAGACAGTACTTCATTATGGATGACTGCATCATCTGCAAAAAGTCTGAAGTTACTGTTAATATTGTATGCAAGGTCATTAATATACGCTATTAACAGCAAGAGCCTAACACACTTCCCTGGGGCACATCTGAAGTTATTACTACATGTAACGACGACTCTCCATCCAAAATAACATGCTGCATCCTCCCCACCAAAATTCCTCATTCCAGTTGCAAAGTTAAATTAATACTCCATATGAATGTACTTTTGATAACAAGCACAGGTGTGGTACTGAGTCAGATGCTTTTCGAAAATCAATAAATACTGCATCTACCTGACTGCCTTGATCCAAAGATTTTAGTATGTCACGTGAGAAAAGAATGAGTTGGATTTCACATGACTGATATTTTCGGAATCCTTGCTGACTGGCAAGGAGGAGGTAATTCTTTTCGAGATACCTCATCATGTTTAGGCTCGGAGTATGTTCTAAGATCCTAAACCAAATGGATGTCAAGGATGCTGGACTATAACTTTGTGGATTACTTCTACTTCCATCTTATAGATGGACGTGACCTGTGCTTTCTTTAAACTACTAGGCGCCATGTTTTGTTTGAGGCATCTGTGACAGATTTTAGTTAGAAGGGGGGCTAACTTAGCGTAAATTCGGTGTAGAATCTGACAGGGATTCCATTGGGCCCTCGAGCTTTACTCAAGTATAACGATTTCAGTGGTTTATCAGCACCACTGACACTAGTACTTACTTCCCTCATCTTTTCAGTGTTATGAGGACTAAAGTGGGACATTTCTCCTGGGTTTTTCTTTGAAATGGAAAATCTGAAAACAGAGTTAAGCATTTCAGATTTTGCTTTGCTACCCTCAGTTTCAGTTCCTGTTTCCTTCGCTAGGGACTGGACAGTAACTTTTGTGCCACTAACAGCCTTTACATACCACCAGAATTGCTTTGGGGTTTGTGAAATATCATTTGACAACAATGCCCGGTAATTCCTCCCCATCAGTACGTGAGGTCTGCCTGGTCTCGGTTTATCTATGTTTATTCTTTCATAGCTCCACGTCAGAGTCACAGCATCGATATTCGACGTGGGCAGCTGACACAACATTTGACAATATTCTGCTGCGGCAGTCATTGAAAGCCTCACACATTGATCTCTTGACAGACAAATGCGTTTTATTCAGCAATTCTCTAGCTACAGCTCTATGCTTTGTTTTACATCTATGACACAGTAGTCTCGATTTCTTTAGCTGTGTCTTTACAGTAACTGTATACTGTAGAGATTGCCTCCCATTATGAACTGTTCTACTGGGTACATATCTGTCCAGCGCATGCTCAACTATTCTTTTAAACTTGAGCCAGCATTCCTCTACATACTGCTGCCCTGTGCTTAAACTTTCAGTTCCTCATAGAGATACGACACTACTAATTTTTTTATGTACTTTACTGAATACTGTTTCACTTATTCTTTGTACTCTGTTAGTCATTTGCTGCCAGAGCCATATCAAGTTCACTGATGTGGACATCCTCAAAGAAGTTAGGTCTATTTGTTGCCGTTAGAAACAATATATTTTCATCATGAGTTAGGTTCGTAACTGTCTGTTCTAGCTAGTTTTCAGAGAAGGCAACGGGACCGATGACCTCACTGTTTGGTCTCCTCCCCCAAATTAACCAACAAACGACTTTAACTTTTTTTCCTAGCAGATATGCAGCTCCGATTCCAAGAATGTTAGAACGACCTCTGTGGTAGGTTTTTTCTTCCGCATTTATTGACTTTGACCACAGCAGCAGATGGTTGTAGACTTGTAGAGTTTAGTAGTTCGTGTCATACGTTTGTACGGTATTATGATGCGTTTTCTGTGTAACATGTAAGTGATTTGATGGTGGAGACAGGAAATCACGGAAAGACGCATATTGAGTGTGGCAGTAAGTCAATACTTAATTATCATTACAGCTAACTGCCTCGAATGAAGTAGTTTGCCAATGCCTTGTAATGATGCTGTCGTAACTGTTCGTACAGTTATTATATCGGTTTAATTTCATTAATTGGGCACATTTGAATGACAAGTTTGTTCCACATTTAATTCTTGTATCATCTTTGGCGCCTCTGGTTATGGTTTGAGATAGCCTCAGAATTTAATAAGTAATTATTTCAGGTTATGTGCATCAGAACCAAACACTTGTTATTTTCAGTGAACTTATGTTTCCGCATTGCGAGCAGGAGGTGACTAGTGTTTAGACAAACATATTAGTGCACATTACGTACCTGTGCTGGTCGGCAATTACGAAAAATACCAGATCGACGTGTTGGTATGTAATATGCTTGCTGTTTTCGTTTTGTCCGATAAAATTGCTAAATGTTTCCCGTGATTTAGCAAAAGAACCGCCAGAAATTTTGATGTTGTCTGTAATTACCGGAAAAGTGTCTATATGTGGTGGTTAGAGAAAGTGCAGGTCAATGTGAAATACGTGGTCATTGACGATAAAAGGCCCTCATGAAGTTCACACGCCCGCTGCATTCGTATTGTTATATTTACTTGTGCATGCGAAGTTCGGTAACAATATTTGTGAAGGAAGGAATAGGGACAGTAAGAGTTCACTGTAATCTGATCTGTAGTTCGCCCGGGTTGTAGCGCAAACAGTTGTACTGCCAATACATTAGATTCGTTAGCACACGTTAATACTGAGTATCAGGGATTGGTTATGTTGGTATGAAAGATAATGCTGTAGAGCGAATTCATTGTGTTGCGTTTTCCATGGATTTTCAATGTGCCTATGTGCTCCATAGTTTAGTAAATAGTGATAACTGTTGTTTGTAGTAATGTGCACGTTTCACTCTGTGGAAGGATATGGGAAATGTAATTTACTCTGTAAGGCCTAATGGGTATGTGCAATTGCCATCGACAAAAGCATCCCAAAACCACAGAACATTGTCATGGGTACGCTTATGAGAAAGTAATTTCACTAAATCTTGTTAGAGGAATTTAATAAGTGTTAAATCTAGACAGTCAAGAATCATTTATTTTTCCATGCAACGTTCAGGCAGCAGTGTGTGTTTTTTAGTGACTGGGTAAAGATTGCAGCATTACGCTATATTGAGTCGATAATGTTGAATATAGATGACTGTATAAGGAAACTGTTGTTAAAAATACATACTAAACTGACCGAAAAAGAAGAAAGTTCTGTCTGTATGGGTGGATTTTCATGTTCTGCTTTTTTGAATACCATGAGCAAATGTGGGTTTATAGATTGATTGAAGGTGCAGCCAGTATCATTGAGAAATAATTCTTTTCTGTCCTTGCATACGTTGCTAAGAACATAATTATAAACCTCTTACATTATTCTGTATTTTAAGGAATTTGCAGGATACATTGGCAGGCTTAGATATAGCCCAAGACTCATTTTAATCTTTTATTCTTCATATGTAAAATTGTCTACAGTAAATAGATTTGTCTGGTAAATTCACTTTATCTTAGTAGCTTCACATGACACTTAGAAATTTATGTGGAAAAAGCAAGATATGTCAGCTACCATATTCAGAATAGGATTGTATACCACAAGCAAATGCTACTAACAGCAGTAACTGTAAGTCACTTGTTTCCATTGTGTGTGGTTTTTGTTTTCTGTCAAATTGAGTTATGTTTTCCATTAATGACAGTGAGGCTTCAGAGTCCTTATCACCAGCAAATTGTAAATCCGTTCTTTTTATTAGGTTTTTTGTTCCTCAGCCAGTTTTAAATTTTTAATATGCATTGACTCGTTTGCTGCAGCCAGAAAATGCTGCCTGTGCACTATGTTGAATAGTAACAATTTAAACAAAATCACTTTTGCTTTCTTGATTTTCAGTGGATTAGGAGAGCACTCATGGACTCCAAGGGAACTAGTTGGCTGAAAAAAGAGAAGAATGAAGTATATGCTGAACCAGGCTCCTTCGTAAATAGCTTCTTGTGTTTTTTACCATTGTTTCATTAATTTCTGTGTGCCATGTGGTGTGTAAACAAGCAGATTACCTTCCCTGTTGTTTGTCAGATGAAATATTTGGTACTGGCTGTTGGTTTTGATTCTTGACCAAACGAAGTTGTGACTCTTGGCTGTGCAACATATTTGCAATGGATTGGTATCTTGTAGTATATAATGCTGCTCTCCAATATTTAGTTTGTTTTAAAATTTCTGTAGCTTATTGTTAGTGTGATGTTGGCATGCCAGTAGTTAATGATTACAGGTTTGTTGTCTACTAGGAAATTGTCACATGTTCTTGAATTATTGTGGTGTTTGCAATCACCTGTTACAAATTAATTTTCTACTTTGATATTTAGTTTGGTGTGTTGTTAATGTCTAGATTTGTTTCTTTCTTAGAAAGTGGTATTATTAATGGATATGATATAGTAATATTTGAGTAGGACTTTACGTGCTAGAGTACAGATGATTCAGCTGCTACTGTAGATCAGTTGTATGGCTTGCTGGATGAATTGATCAGATGCTCTATTTGTGGTCAGTTTTTAAGTTGAGCATAGTTGCTTTCTCAGACAAGAGGGATATATATCTGTGGATTTATTGCAAAGACAATATTTGGCAGTCTATTTGTCATGGTGCCTGATGGAGAAATTGAAACTCATGGCCTACAATATTGTTTTCCTGGTGCATTATTTTTGCTATTGCTCATCTAATTGGTTTTATGCACTCAGTGTTCTTGTTAGCAATATTACTGTTCTTGATCAGTTTTTGATTTGGGGGTAGATATTCAGAATCTATTAAATATTGGGAAGTGGTAGGTGACGGAGCTGTTGTTGAAATCCTTTGAGGAGCTTAAATACTATTAAATGAAAGAGTAGTTGGTAGTGTAATTTACAACCCTAAGAAGGAAATTGTGGTAATGCTGATACTGAAAGAGTAAAGGAGTGTTACAGTTTTAACTACGGAATGTTTGCAATGCTCTTTAACCAGTAGATTTTCACATTACCACTCTAAATATTTGGTAACACACAAATTACTTAAATGTTAGTATACTGACAGTTAAACTGTGTAGGCTCAAATATGACACATCTGTAACACACAACATATGCCTACAGATTTGGTGCTCATAAAAGAAATAATTATAGCAGAATGTCACTGTCAGCTTCTGGCATATTAAAACATGCTAAAGCTACTGTTAGAGCTCACTTCTTGATTCAGTATTTCTGAGATCAGCTGGATTTGAAGTTCCCAGTGTGTGACCATCAACATTCTACGGATAATTCTCTCCTCATTAACTCATTTTGAAAATATATTGTTCATTCCTTTCTTCATCAAAGTGCTGTAATTAATTTGTGTTTTTGTAGCTAGATCAAGGAAGAAAGCCTTTGTACTTTGAAAGGGCACGGCCGACTTCCTTCCCCATCCTTCCCTAATCTGATGAGACCAATGACCTCGCAGTTTGGCCTCTTCCCTCAAACAATCCAACCCCTAACCCCTTTGTACTTTCAATGTCTCACTTACCTTTCTTTCTATGAACTTGAACTTGGTGTGTGTAGTGTCTTGCTCATATTCAGGATGTTCATTCTTCTCTTGGTACTGTAGGTCTAGCATTGATCTCAAAATGTAAGCAGTTGGTAAAGGCAAGTCATCGTAGATTTAGCACACATGCCTTTGGTGTTCCAGTCTTCTTATCACTTCTTTTTGGAACAACTACAGAAGTGACGACTACAATGCACTTTCATATCATGTGATACATCTTTATTGTAAATGTATCTGTTTTTCCATTAGCTCAAAGCTGTGTGACTGAGCAGTCGCTGTTCCAGCTTTTCATGTGAGGTTGTATCTGAACTGGTCCACCAGTGAAAAGCAAAACTCAGTTGCCGACAACTCAGGTGCCTCAGTTACATTTTCCAAAGAACAGAGAAAGTAGAATCAAACACAGAAAATGTCAGGATAGAATAATGGTATACAAGGGATACATTTGTACTCAACACATTGAGGAGGCCTTTGGTTTCAGGTAGGTAGAATCAATTGACTGCTAAATATGTAAGCTTTTGGACAAAGTCATTCAAATGAAGTACAGAACAACACTAGATCATGAATACATCTAATGCAAGCAGAAATCTGTTGGTAGGACTGGTGACGTAAAGAGGTGCTGTGGGGTGGGAAGTGAGGGATAGCAGGGTAGGGGTGGAGGTGATGCTGTGTTGACTGTGGGATTGGTCAAGGACATAGGGTGACAGAATAGGGCTTCTAGGTGCAGTATTGGGAGGCTTTACGGGGGGGGGGGGGGGGGGGAGTTGTGGGGCAGGTGTGTGCACTGCTCAGTGCTAGAATGAGCATGGTAGGGAATAGGTGGGGCGGAGCAAACAGACTAGCAAACATTGACGCTATGGGGGGTTATGGGGATGAGTGGTATGTTGTAGGAAGAGTTTCCATTTTGTACAATTTAGGAAAGTGCTATCATCCTCTATGATCACATCCCCCAACACACATGACTTTGTCACTGAGCAGTACCTTCCTCAGTGTCTGACTGTCTCCTAACCTACGGCCCATTCCTGGTCGCCATGTCCAACTACATTCTCACACACAATTACTTCTCTATTGAAGGGATTGCCTACAAACAAATCTGCAGTACATCAAAGGCCAACTGTATGTCACCATGTTCTGAAAATTTATTCGTAGGCCACCTCGAGGATTCCTTACTAACCACCCAGAATCACAAACTGCTCACCAGATCAAGATTCATTGATGACATTTTTGTGATCTTCTTGGTTTGTTTATTGAACTTGATCTGATTAAGTCCATCAGACCCTCTATTAAATTGGACCATGGTTTCCCTTTTTATATCATATTTTTCTGAAACTAAGTTTTAATATGGCTAATAGTATTACAATGATTTGAGTGTCTGAAGTAGCAGTGTCAGTGAATAATACTATGAACTAAAAGTTAATACTGGCAGTACTTCTGCAGTTGCTATCACTAGTGGTTCTGGTAGTGGTGGTGATGAAAGAATTTGTAGGTGTGCAAGGTAGACTTTTTCTGGTGCAGAGTGTTACGGGGAAAGGAAATGTAAGGAGACTCCACCAGCTAAGAATATTGGGAAACAACGTGGTTTGAATCAAATGCCAAGGCTCACACTGAGGCGTGCACAGCCTAAAATTTCCTTTACAGCCTGTTCCCAGAAACGGAATTCCCATGCCTTGTCTTGTCAGTCACAAATACAGAATCGTCTGATTCCACCCATCTGCTTTGACACATGACGTCACAAATATGGCGGAAACGACCATACACTAAGACTCCAATATGGCGCCTATGTAAACATGACCACTAACACGAAAATACAATTAAAACCAACACACACATTCCACAAAAACCCAAGGAAACTAACGGGGACTAGTGTAGCAGGGGATACAACCCGTCGGCTTTGGACAATGACGTCACAAGTCGCCAAACGAGAAGCGATTCTTCTTAGTGTTGTAGCTCCCTTCAGTAGCTGATAAGTGTTTTTTGGCTTTTAAAAAAAAATCTCACGAGATAGAGTAAACAGATCCACTTTATTAAGCAATCAGTAAAAAAAACTAAACTGAAACATAACAGCAAAAGTGAAAATGGTAAACTGTTCTCTGGCAACTTGTGACGTCATTGTCCAAAGCCGACGGGTTGTATCCCCTGCTACACTAGACCCAACTAACGGGACAAGTGTGGAAAATTGGGGGTTTTTGGGTGGGGACAAAGTAAATAAAAACAAATTTACACACACCTCCATACTAAACCACACAAAACGACAAAAAAGGCACAAAACTACTCAAATTTCACCAAACACAATATACAGTGGAATCGGACATTTCGCTTGATCTACGTAGCTCAACAGCAGCTCCCGATCCCACAAATTGGAATCGAACATTTCCCTTCACCTGTTATCCTTAAGACACCTCCACATATAGCCATCCCTGATCAGAGATGCCAGAAGTTTAGTAAACCACATTTCTTCACAACATACTGAACACTTCAAGACTTCATCCAAAAATCCGAATAGTTGAAGAAATTTTATTAGAGACAATGCACTGTCCCCCATCATCGCTGACAACCAAAAACTGTTGACCCTGCCAGTCATATCCATACCTACCAAAGACATAAAAAAAGCAGTTTACCAAAATTAACACACGCCAATAAAAAAAAGTAACATTGACATAAGAAAACCAAAATTGTTAACTCCCTGAAAAATATTCCGCTGAAAGCACAGTCACTACCAATACCACACACGTGCAATGCTACCATGCAAATGAACATCATACGCCACGTAACACGCTACCCATAAACACACCACCAGAGAGAACCACCAACCGCAACAATACACCACCTATAAACTCGCCACACATGCAAACTAAACCAAAAACATCACCTAACACACAACTCATGAACACACCACCAGAGAGCACCACCGATCACATCAGAACACCTACAAATACGCCACTCTCACAAACTAAATTCCACACCGCCATGATGTCAAACACCACAATAGCCTTAAGTCACGGGTCAAAGCCGACAGGTGGGATCGGACACTTTGGTCGACCCCCATCTCCCACATACTCCTAGAGTAGCACTTGCCTTGCAAGTCAGTACTACCCATGACTGAAGCAACTGAATCACATTTTCTGCCGGGATTTACCCTGCCTCTCATGCCTTGAAATCGGGAATAATCTCTCCACCCTTCACACAGTTGTTTTGTCTCCAATTGAACTGATAAGATATTCTTGCTCATCGCTACTCCAGCCCTGCTTCCAACCTCTTGCCTCATGTCTCATATCCCTGAAACAGAGCTACATGCAGGACAAGCATGTTTCCTGCAGCCCTGTCAGACATCTGCAACACAAAGGCAGGGCTACCTGTGAAAGCAACCCTGTGATTGGCAACTACCCACCTGCAGCCACTGTGCTGTATCCTACGTAGGCATGACAACTAAATCGCTCTGTCTGCAGGAGTGACCAGTGGCAAAGTGTGGCCAAGAAAACTGGACCACCCACTTGCTGGAAGTGCCCCCAGCATGATGTGGTTCACTTCAGTGACTGCTTCACAGCTTGCTCCAACTGGATTCTATGTTCTAACACAACATATTATTTCCTGTAACCTCTCTAGACTCAGCCTATGCTAGTCCATGTCCTCTACCCATGTCCCCTTTCCCTGCTCTCAATTCAGCACCACACACACACACACACACACACACACACACACACACTCTCTTCTTTCCTCCCAGTGCAATTACTATTTTCCCTTTCTCAATTTCTCTCCTCCCCTTCCCCTCCCACAGTACAGCTTCCCAAAACTACCTTTAGCAACTCATACTGTCTCTGCCACATCCTTGCGTGCTATCACAGAGAACACATTATCTTCCCCCCACCCCTCCTCCCACTTTTACACTGCTATCCCTCTCTCGGTGCCCTGTGCCTCCTCATATCTCACAACCCACCCTAACAGATGGTTGCTCATACCAAAAGCAGATGGTCATTCCCAGTTCCTGGAGACAGTGGCCATGTGTGTGTTTGTTGTGTTCCTGTGAATGTGTTCTCTATTTCAGAAGGGCTTTGTCCAGAACCTCAATTTTTTTAATACTGTTTCATTGTATTTGTCTGCAAGTCAGTATAGAAAGTAAACATGCCAAATTTCAAGTTAATGGGAAAGTGAACTGGAAAAAACACTGGGTGTTGTGTGCTGCCCTTAGGTTAGTTAGGTTTAAGTAGCTCTAAGTTCTAGGGGACTGATGACCATTGCTGTTAAATCCCATAGTGCTCAGAACCATTTGAACCATTTTTTTGGAAAAAACACACCAACCAAATCTGCAAGAAAAGTCCTCAAGATTGTTCTACCTCGTGTGTAAACTGAGAGGAGTGTTTGGTTCAGATATGTGTTAATTCCCGTGATATCAGTAACATAAAAAAAAGGTCCGTGTGATATGCTAGGTGGAACATAGTGCCATCTGTATTTTGTTTACCAGGCTTAGAATGCTACTGGTTTTTGATATCTCTGTGACTCTGCTGTTGGCATCAGGGAGAATGTTAAAGAATGTGTTCCCAGAAAGCAGTTTACAAACAAGATACTGTAAGTAATGCAAAAATCCACATCCCAAAACATAGGCTAGCAAGAACAGGAAACTGTCAGTAAGTGAATGGCCTCAAAAATCTTACTTATTATTCCCTCCCTGCTTCATCCACATCATTTTAATATTTCAAATTAAAACTGTGTGATTGGCTGATAGGAAATTCATGTTGCAATTAGTTGTATGATATGGGTATTGTTGATTTTAATATTAAAGATTCTAGTTGTACCCACTGATTTCATTACACTACTGTTTTTTTATATGATGCGCATTTCGTATAAAATAGTTAATGATAAGTAAATAAAGATTATGGAAGTAGGAAATATGATTGACAATAGCAGCATAGGAAACTGAAGTACAAGAGGCTAATAAATTTTCAAATATGTTGTCACTGATCATTGAAATGCACCTTACTGACTGTCACCGAGAAGGCCACACTCTGAAAAGAATGAGTCATTTATTCTTTAGAAGTGTCATAGACTTACAATATGTGATACTTGTTTGTAATATATCTAAAATTGTCTTCTTAAAAGAACTCCTTGCAGATATTTCTTTACTATTCTCCACAGGTTCAGTTACACACATCTACCATGAAATTAAAAGAAGAATTGGATGAGAAAGTGAACCAACAGGTAAGTCTAGAATTTGTGTGACTGTATGAAATTAAGCAGTGTTATGTTATGGCTTAGTTTTGGTGAATATAATATAGATTGGCTTGATGCACTTGTCCATGTTAGTCTACCCTCTATAAACCTCTTAATATCTGATGACTGTCACCTACTACATCGATTCGAACTTGCTTCTTGTCTTCATGCCATAGTCTCCCTCTACACTTTTTACCCTCACATATCCCTCCATTACCAAATTGACTATCCCTAGATGCCTCAGAATTGGTGCTATTGACAGGTCCCTTGTGTTAGTGAAATTGGTCCCTATGTTCCTCCATTTGTTTCATCTACCCATCAAATCTTCAGCATTCTTCTGTAGCACATTTCAGATGCTTCCATTCTCATCTTGTCTGAATTGCCTATCATTTATGTTTGACTTCCATACAGGGCTGCACTGCGAATATCTTCAGAAAGTACTTCCTAACACTTAAATTTATATGAGATGTGAACAGTCCTCTTTATTAGGCACATGTTCATTGATATTGGTAGTCTTCACTTTATTTCTTTCTTACTTCGGTCATTGTCAGTTACTTTGATGCCCAAATAGCAAAAGTTGTCTACTACTTTTACTGTCTCATTTTCTAGTCTAAACTCAACATTGCCTGATTTATTTCAGTTAGAATCCATTGCTTTTATTTATGTATGTCACACAATCTCCTTTAGTGGTGATATCCAATTTTACTGTTCAGAGTTTTACCTCCCACACATCCCTTCATTGACAGTTTCAAGATGCCTGTTTTGTTTGATAGAATTACATTGTCATTTGTAAACACACAGTTTGCTCTACTTTCTTCCAGATTTCCTTTGTGTCTTCGTCGTACAGAGTGCATATCAGATGTAGGCTACAAGCCTGTCTCATTTCCTACTCAATGCTTCCCTTTCATGTCTTTAAAGTCTTACAACTGGTGCCTGGTTTCTGTGAAAGTTGCAGACAAACTTCTGCTTCCTGTCTATTTATTCTGCTGCTGCCCAAATTCCAAAGAGTGCAGTCAACTCCACATTCTCAAAAGCATTTCAGTAAATCTGCAAAAGCTGTAAACACAATTTTGTCTTTCTTTAACTCGTCTCAGGTAAGCCATAGTATCAGTATTGCCTTGTGTTACATGCTCTTAGTATCCAAAGTGATCTTATGTAAGGTTAACCCTCTAAAAGCTTTTCCATTCTTGCAAGCGTGATATCTGATGGTCTGGTCTGATAGTATTCACACCTGTTATCAGCTGCCTTTCTTCGAATTTGAATTACTACATTCTGGTTGATGTATAACTTTGTTAGCTATCTCGTATCTTGCACAAAAGTGGAATAATTTTGTCATGGATGGCTTTCCCAAGTATCCCAATAATTCTGAGGGAATGTCATCAACTGCAATGCCCGCATCTCATGGTCGTGCGGTAGCATTCTCACTTCCCACGCCCGGGTTCCCGGGTTTGATTGCTGGTGGGGTCAGGGATTTTCTCTGCCTCGTGATGGCTGGTTGTTGTGTGATGTCCTTAGGTTAGTTAGGTTTAAGTAGTTCTAAGTTCTAGGGGGCTGATGACCATAGATGTTAAGTCCCATAGTGCTCAGAGCCAATGTCATCAACTGCAATGGCCTTGTTAAGACTTTGCTCTTTCAGTGTTGTATCAAATTCTGGCCATATCATAATATCTCCAGTCTTGTCTACAGCTACTTCCTTTCCCCTTTCTGGAGCAAGTTTATTCCCCTTTGCCTTACAACCATTCTTGTTTAGCCATATTCCACGTTGTGTTAACATCATTCCAGTAATGTCTGTATTCCCTTTTGTCTATTTTAATAGCCACATGTTTGTATTTTCTCTTCTCATCAGTTAAATTCAGCATCTCATGAGTTGTTAAGGTATTTGTACTAGGCCTTACTTTTTACCTATGTTTCCTCCTGCCTTCACTGTTTCATCTCAAAGCTGCCTATTCATCACCCAGTGTATAATTACCCTCTATTTATCACTTGTTGCCTAATGCTCATTTTCAAACTATCAATGATTTTTGGTTCATTCAACTTACCCAAATCCCATGTACTTAAATTCTACTTTTACCATTTCAACATTTCTCTCCAGTTAATAAAAACAACTCTAGCCAGAGTCCACATCTGTCACTGGAAATGTTGTGTAGTGTACAATCCTATTTTGAAATCTTTGTTTTTGACATTACATAATCTGCTTGAAACCTTTTGGTTTCTCCATGTTATTCCACATACACAAGCTTCTTTCATGATACTTGAAACAAGTGTTTGCAGTGACTAATTCATGCAATGTGCAAAATTCTACCAGGGAGCTTCCCCCTTTCAGTCATTTATGCCATTCGATGTTCTCTTAACTATTGTGCATCCTGTTCCTACTATTGAATTTCATTACCTTCTAGAATTGGCTTTCGTCTTCCTTAGCTATTGAATAATTACTCATCAAACTTTTCTCTATTCCATTCTTCTGCTGCTGTGGTTGCCATACAAATTTCTACCACTGCTGTATTTCCTTCATGCCTACATTGCTGTTAATAATAGCTTACTCATGTTCCTATTTTCTTGCTCATTACTACGGCTCTCCCTGCATGACTCCTATTTGATTTTTTTGTGCATAATCCTGTACTGACCTGACCAGAAGTCTTGTCCTTTCTGCCACTGCACTTCAGCTCTTACTACAACTGAAAATAACCTGTAAATTTTTCCTTTTCAAAGTCTCTAACCTTCCTAGGCTGTTGTCGTCGTCGTCATTGTCAGTTCAGAGACTGGTTTCGTGCAGCTCTCCATACTACCCTAACCTCTGCAAGCTTCTTCAAAGTACGTACTGCACATCTTTCTGAATCTGCTTAGTGTATTCATCTCTTGGTCTCTCTCTTTGACTTTTACCCTCCACACAGCCATCCTATACTAAATAGGGGGTCCATTGATGCCTCAGAACATGTCCTACCAACAGATACCTTCTTCTAGTCAAGTTATGCCACAAATTCGTCATCTCCCCGATTCTATTCAGTACCTCCTCATTAGTTACATGATCTACCTATCTAATCTTCACCATTCTTCCATAGCACCACATTTCAAAAGCTTCTATTCTCTTACACACACACACACACACACACACACACACACACACACACACACACACACACACACACACACACACCCATACATGTGCAGGGAGCTGAGACCACACTGCCAATCTGTGCTCCCAGTTCTCTGAGACTGCGTGCGAGTGAGTGTCTACTGCTGACAAAGGCCTTAATGGCCGAAAGCCTTAATTGTGTGAATCTTTTTATTGTGCCTATCGTGAATCAGCATCACTGCTGTATCATGAGTAGTGACTTTCCTTCTCTGGTATGATTACATTCCATCCTGGATTCTCCATTGTTTGATGTTTGCTTCTATTCTCTTCTTGTTTAAACTGTTTGTCATCCATGTTGTCGATTTCCATCATACAAGAGTACACTCCAAACAAATACTTACAGATAAGACTTCCCAACACTTAAATCTATACTCGATGTTAACAAATTTGTCTTCTCGGGAAAAGCTTTACTTGCCATTGCCACCCTACATTTTATATCCTGTGTACATTGACCATCATCAGTTATTTTGCTCCCCAAATAGGAAAACTCATATACTACTTTGTGTCTCATTTCCTAATATAAATCCCTCGGCATCACTGATTTAATTCGACTACATTCCATTATCCTCATTTTGCTTTTGTTGATGTTCATCTTATATTCTCCTTTCAAGACACTGTTCCTTCTGTTCAACTGTTCTTCCAGGTACTTCACTGTTTCTGACATAATTAAAATGTCGTCGGCAAACGTCAAAGATCTTATTTCTTCTCCATGGATTTTAATTTCTGCTCCGAATTATTCTTTTGTTTTCCTCACAGCTTGCTCAGTATAGAGATTCAATACCATCAGGGATAGGCCACAACCCTGTCTCACACCCTTCCCAACTGCTCTTTCCCTTTCATGCCCCTCGACTCTTTATAACTGCCATCTAGTTACTGTACAAATTGTAAATAGCCTTTCGTTCCCTGTGTTTGATCCCTGCAACATACAGAATTTGAGAGACAGTAATGAAGTTAAAATTGTCAAAAGGTTCCTTCAAGTCTGCAAATGCTAGAAATATAGGTTTGCCTTTCCTTAATCTGTGTTGTAAGACAAGTTGTAGGGTCAGTACTGCCTCATGTTTTCAAACATTTCTATGGAATCCAAACTGATTTTTCCCAAGGTCAGCTTCTACCAAGGTCAGCTTCTACCAGTTTTTCCGTTCATCTGTAATGTATTCGTGTTAGTATTTTGCACCCATGAATTACCAAACTAATAGTTTGGTTATTTTCACGTCTGTTAAAACTTTCTTATTTGTGATTGGAATTATTATATTGTTCTTGAAGTCTGAGGGTATTTCACCTATCTCCTACATCCTAGTCACCACATGGTACAGGTCTGTCAGGGCTGGCCTTTCGAAGGCTATCAGTAGTTGTAATGGAATGTTGTACACTTTCAGGGCCTTGTTTCGACTCAGGTCTGTCACTGTTTCATCAAATTTTTCATGCAGTATCATTTCATCTTCATCTACATCCTGTTCTATTTCCATGATATTTCCCTCGAGTATATCACCCTTATATAGACCCTCTATATAATTCTTCCACCGTTCCGCTTTCTCTTATTCGCTTAGAACTGGTTTTCCATCTGAGCTCTTGTTATTCATCCAAGTGCTTCTCTTTTCTTTAAAGGTCTCTTTAATTTTCCTGTAGGCAATATCTATCTTACCCCTAGTGATATATGCTTATCCTACTAAGATATGTAATACTCCACACTCAGACATATAGACTGCCTGGCCTGCTTTTCCTGATAACATCCTGAGTAGACTCTGCCTGGAGATCTGAATGGGGGACTATTTTACCTCCTGAATATTTTGCCTAAGCTAATTTCGTGCAATAGAACTGCATGCTCTTGAGGAGAAAGACAGAGAGAGCTACAGTTTCGCTTTGCTTTCAGCCATTTGCATTATTGGCACAGGAAGTTGGTTAATGCTACAAGGCCAGGTCCTGCTCCTGCAACTGCTGGAAAGTATTTTGCCCCTCTTGAGGATCCATGTTTAAGTTTGATATCTCCTCAGATAATACTTATTTGTGTTTGCACCTAACACTGTTTTCAATGTTGTTGACATGCAAGCAACCCTGCCTCGGCAGTGTCCATGGTTCATTTGGGGTGAGGACTGTGAACTATTGTCTAAAGTGCTGTCTCTGAGCAGGAGCAATAGTTCTAGCATGTATATCTGTAGAATTACTTCATTATCTATATGAAGATAAATTACAATTCTGTGAGACTGCATTGGTACACATACAAACAAACAGATGAAAACTGTTGCTATGTCTCAGATTTGAGGCTGTAACTCCTAGTTTAAGGATCAGTTACTTAAACTATTAGCCTAACCAAGCATGCCTCCAGGGCTGCCAAGGGGATTTCACTTGTGTGTCCTCATAGATTTTTGTCTTAGGTTCAGGATTTGAAGGTCAGTGGCCAGCCAATTATTTGGTAAAGCAGCATGATACTGTTCTCCATAAAAGTAGAAACAAGAAATGCATTTGGCAATTGAGTGATTTGTGAGTGCTGGCAAGTGTAAAAAATGTATTGTATAGTTGTCTGTAGCTAAGTGCATAGGATAATATTATGTTGTTGTTGTTGTGGTCTTCAGTCCTGAGACTGGTTTGATGCAGCTCTCCATGCTACTCTATCCTGTGCAAGCTTCTTCATCTCCCAGTACCTACTGCAACCTACATCCTTCTGAATCTGCTTAGTGTATTCATCTCTTAGTCTCCCTCTACAATTTTTACCCTCCACGCTGCCCTCCAATACTAAATTGGTAATCCCTTGATGCCTCAGAACATGTCCTACCAACCGATCCCATCTTCTGGTCAAGTTGTGGCACAAACTTCTCTTCTCCCCAATCCTATTCAATACTTCCTCATTACTTATGTGATCTACCCATCTAATCTTCAACATTCTTCTGTAGCACCACATTTCGAAAGCTTCAATTCTCTTCTTGTCCAAACTATTTATCGTCCATGTTTCACTTCCATACATGCCTACACTCCATACAAATACCTTCAGAAATGACTTCCTGACACTTAAATCTATACTCGATGTTAACAAATTTCTCTTCTTCAGAAACTCTTTCCTTGCCATTGCCTGTCTACATTTTATATCCTCTCTACTTCGACCATCATCAGTTATTTTGCTCCCCAAATAGCAAAACTCCTTTACTACTTTAAGTGCCTCATTTCCTAATCTAATTCCCTCAGCATCGCCCGACTTAATTTGACTACATTCCATTATCCTAGTTTTGCTTTTGTTGATGTTCAATATTATAATAATCATAAAATTGGTGGTTCAGATCACACTAAGTGCTACCAGTTCTTTTAGTTTTATTTACATTCCATATGTAAAACAAATGGTAATTTTAATTCGTGCTGAGTCATACTTTTCCAATAGTTATTTTTAGTTAAAAGTTACATAAAGATGCGAGTATTGTTAAAAAATTACATTTTGGTACAAAAATGGAGAGCATAAAAAAAAAACCCGCATGAATGTATCAAAATTTTTGTTTTAATATGTCGAATGCCCCCCATGAACCATGGACCTTGCCGTTGGTGGGGAGGCTTGCGTGCCTCAGCTATACAGATGGCCGTACCGTAGGTGCCACCACAACGGAGGGGTATCTGTTGACAGGCCAGACAAACATGTGGTTCCTGAAGAGGGGCAGCAGCCTTTTCAGTAGTTGCAGGGGCAACAGTCTGGATGATTGACTGATCTGGCCTTGTAACATTAACCAAAACGGCCTTGCTGTGCTGGTACTGCGGACGGCTGAAAGCAAGGGGAAACTACAGCCGTAAATTTTCCCGAGGACATGCAGCTTTACTGTATCATTAAATGATGATGGCGTCCTCTTGGGTAAAATATTCCGGAGGTAAAATAGTCCCCCATTCGGATCTCCGGGCGGGGACTACTCAAGAGGACGTCGTTATCAGGAGAAAGAAAACTGATGTTCTACGGATCGGAGTGTGGAATGCCCGATCCCTTAATCGGGCAGGTAGGTTAGAAAATTTAAAAAGGGCAGTGGATAGGTTAAAGTTATAGTGGGAATTAGTGAAGTTCGGTGGCAGGAGGAACAACACTTTTGGTCAGGTGATTACAGGGTTATAAATACAAAATCAAATAGGGGTAATGCAGGAGTAGGTTTAATAATGAATAAAAAAATAGGAGTGCGGGTTAGCTACTACAAACAGCATAGTGAACGCATTATTGTGGCCAAGATAGACACAAAGCCCATGCGTACTACAGTAGTACAAGTTTATATGCCAACTAGCTCTGCAGATGATGAAGAAATTGATGAAATGTATGACGAGATAAAAGAAATTATTCAGGTAGTGAAGGGAGACGAAAATTTGATAGTCATGGGTGACTGGAATTCGTCAGTAGGAAAAGGGAGAGAAGGAAACATAGGTGAATATGGATTGGGGGGAAGAAATAAAAGAGGAAGCCACCTTGTAGAATTTAGCACAGAGCATAACTTAATCATAGCTAACACTTGGTTCAAGAATCATAAAAGAAGCTTGTATACCTGGAAGAATCCTGGAGATACTAAAAAGTATCAGATAGATTATGTAATGGTAAGACAGAGATTTAGGAACCAGGTTTTAAATTGTAAGACATTTCCAGGGGCAGATGTGGATTCTGACCACAATCTATTGGTTATGAACTGCAGATTGAAACTGAAGAAACTGCAAAAAGGTGGGAATTCAAGGAGATGGGACCTGGATAAACTGAAAGAACCAGAGGTTGTAGAGAGTTTCAGGGAGAGCATAAGGGAACAATTGACACGCATGGGGGAAAGAAATACAGTAGAAGAAGATTGGGTAGCTCTGAGGGATGAAGTAGTGAAGGCAGCAGAGGATCAAGTAGGTAAAAAGACGAGGGCTAATAGAAATCCTTGGGTAACAGAAGAAATATTGAATTTAATTGATGAAAGGAGAAAATATAAAAATCCAGCAAATGAAGCAGGCAAAAAGGAATACAAACGTCTCAAAAATGAGATCGACAGGAAGTGCAAAATGGCTAAGCAGGGATGGCTAGAGGACAAATGTAAGGATGTAGAGGCTTGTCTCACTAGGGGTAAGATAGATATTGCCTACAGGAAAATTAAAGAGACCTTTGGAGAGAAGAGAGCCATTTGTATGAATATCAAGAGCTCAGATGGCAACCCAGTTCTAAGCAAAGAAGGTAAGGCAGAAAGGTGGAAGGAGTATATAGAGGGTTTATACAAGGGCGATGTACTTGAGGACAATATTATGGAAATGGAAGAGGATGTAGATGAAGATGAAATGGGAGATAAGATACTGCGTGAAGAGTTTGACAGAGCACTGAAAGACCTGAGTCGAAACAAGGCCCTGGGAGTAGATAACATTCCATTAGAACTACTGATGGCCTTGGGAGAACCAGTCATGACAAAAGTCTACCATCTGGTGAGCAAGATGTATGAGACAGGCGAAATACCCTCAGACTTCAAGAAGAATATAATAATTCCAATCCCAAAGAAAGCAGGTGTTGACAGATGTGAAACTTACCGAACTATCAGTTTAATAAGTCACAGCTGCTAAATACTAACGCGAATTCTTTACAGATGAATGGAAAACCTGGTAGAAGCGGACCTCGGAGAAGATCAGTTTGGATTCCTTAGAAATGTTGGAACATGTGAGGCAATACTAACCTTACAACTTACCTTAGAAGAAAGATTAAGATGAGGCAAACCTACGTTTCTAGCATTTGTAGACTTAGAGAAAGCTTTTGACAATGTTAACTGGAATACTCTCTTTCAAATTCTGAAGGTGACAGGGGTAAAATACAGGGAGCGAAAGGCTATTTACAATTTGTACAGAAACCAGATGGCAGTTCTGAGTCGAGGGACATGAAAGGGAAGCAGTGGTTGGGAAAGGAGTGAGACAGGGTTGTAGCCTCTCCCCGATGTTATTCAATCTGTGTATTGAGCAAGCAGTAATGGAAACAAAAGAAAAATTTGGAGTAGGTATTAAAATTCATGGAGAAGAAATAAAAACTTTGAGGTTCACCGATGACATTGTAATTCTGTCAGAGACAGCAAAGGACTTGGAAGAGCAGTTGAACAGAATGGACAGTGTCTTGAAAGGAGGATATAAGATGAACATCAACAAAATCAAAACGAGGATAATGGAATGTAGTCAAATTAAATCGGGTGATGCTGAGGGGATTAGATCAGGAAATGAGACACTTAAAGTAGTGAAGGAGTTTTGCTATTTAGGGAATGAAATAACTGATGGTCTAAGTAGAGAGGATATAAAATGTAGACTGGCAATGGCAAGGAAATCGTTTCTGAAGAAGAGAAATTTGTTAACATCGAGTATAGATTTAAGTGTCAGGAAGTCGTTTCTGAAAGTATTTGTTTGGAGTGTAGCCATGTATGGAAGTGAAACATGGACCATAACCATTTTGGACAAGAAGAGAATAGAAGCTTTTGAAATGTGGTGCTACAGAAGAATGCTTAAGATTAGATGGGTAGATCACATAACTAATGAGGTGGTATTGAATAGGATTGGGGAGAAGAGAAGTTTGTGGCACAACTTGACTAGAAGAAGGGATCGGTTGGTAGGACATGTTTTGAGGCATCACGGGATCACAAATTTAGCATTGGATGGCAGCGTGGATGGTAAAAATCGTAGAGGGAGACCAAGAGATGAATACACTAAGCAGATTCAGAAGGATGTAGGTTGCAGTAGGTACTGGGAGATGAAGCAGCTTGCACAGGATAGAGTAGCATGGAGAGCTGCATCAAACCAGTCTCAGGACAGAAGACCACAACAACAACATGTCGAATGATGAAAAAACATGTAATTTTTGCCAAACCATTACAATTCAGTGTTTGTTTAATTTGCAATTTGTTAGTAGACAAGGAAGTTTTTAAAAAGTAGTAGTTCCTGCTAGGAGATTCGAACCAGCAACTTTTTCATTAAGGCACTTTTATGCTATTCTTCCAATTACCAGCAATTGTGTTAATAAATAGGAAATGTTTTGTAGTAGGCAGCACTCAGAAGTCTTCTGATCTTCAAAGTCACATTTTTTTAGTTTGGTTACTTCCTAGTGCTGGCTTAGGAAATTGATGTTCCAGCACTAAACTCCAAATACTGTAAGTCTGAAGGAAATTGAAGCGGATGATCTGCAAGATACCCTTTACAGTCAAGTTCTTATTGTCACAGGGAAGTGTCCATAATGGTTAAGGTGGCAGCCCATAAAATGCAAGAAATCCAGGTTTAACTTATCAGTGCAGCCAAAATAAATTTTTACATCTGTTGTTAGACAAATCTCTAATATTAGACAGTCACTAGATCACTATATGAATGTTTCTGATTAGCTTAAATCACCCGGTATTCAAAATTGTATTTGATTGCATTCAGCAGAATAGTGAGTGAATAGAGCAGTCAATTTTACTTGATGAATGACTGTAGGATTCATTTTTATTCATGCAGAGGAACTGTTCTGTTTCCAAAATCATATAGGAGAACAAAATTATCTGCTGTTTAGGTCTTTAGCTCCAAACATGTTTGCTGTGCCTCTACTTACAACCTGAAATGACCTGTGCATTTTTTCTATTCCCATGAAACGCCACTGTTCCATAAAATAACAGTTCCATTGCCAGAGGTGATCCTGCAACATCCACTTTTTTATTTCATCTGATGGCTGCCCTTTCAGGTCTAGTGGTCAATTGTGTAGAAAAAGTTTGGTTTTTCCTTCTCCCTCCTGTCCCCACTTTAGTCAATTTTGTATCTGTCATTTTAGTATGTGTGGTGTAGTAAGAAATGTGAAATGCATTTTTATGTTCTTTAGTGGAGAAAATTTCTAAGGCAAAGCATTGTAATTATGTCTTTTCTGTTACTGTCTTCTGTTCTGCTACCATCTCCATCATTGTCAACTATCAGCTGTAGAGATGTCTTTGATCCTTTTTCTAATGTTTTTGTTCAGAAGTTCTGGGATCTTCGTTTTTTGTTTCATGTTTTGCAAGATATGATGTTACTTATAAATTAATGGAAGGCCTCTTATATAAGCTGTCTTGGTGGTTCTCATATGTTCAACTTTTGGTTGGCCATGGGGATTCAGGTGATTTAGCTTCATTTGAATTTGCTGTACAGATATCTGCTGTCATGTAACTATGTAATGTTGTTAACATTTGCAGGTCCTCACTGTATTCCACAACATTCCCCATGCTAGGTTTATTGGGTGTTATGTCATGTCTGATCACTTTACCAGGTTTGTTAGGCCGAAGTATGTTCCTGTCTTCCAGAGTTTGTTTTTAACAGTAGCAATCTGTGATGCTTCAGTAGTCCAGTGCTCATGTTCCAATCTCTGTATTTAGAGAATTTATTATTTTGTGCTTGTCTATTACTAACAGAATAAATATTTTCCTGTTGTGTGGTTTTTCTAAAGAGTTACACAGGCTAATTTTGGGAAAACATGTCTCTAGATTTTCACAGGAATTTTTGTTTTCACAGCTGTGCTAATGTCACAGGACATGATTTTGAGATGAGAGTTCAGTTTGTCGTCTCAAAATTTAGATCTACATCTTCCATGGATTCTCTAAATGTCTTCAATGAAATGGACAGCATGGCTCATGTTGTCTATATTTGGTCAACCTCATGTCATGTTGTACTTTATTGATGTAATTTTCCTCCTAATCTTTTTCACTGTTTGAATTCATGCATCTTCAATTATGTAGCTGACATGTATATATATCCTGTCACTGCAGTATGATAAAGTATTTTCATTTGTATACAATATTTACCAGACTATTTCTTAAGCATTAATGTACTATGGTGGGTGGATGTTGGAACTCAAATAGTTACCTTTTCCACATCACATTTGACACTTCAGAATTATTTTTTCCTCACATTTGATACTTACCTGCATGCAGATTGCAAATTTCAGTAACATGCAATGAGATAAATGCAGATTTATCTCATTGCCCAGTACTGATTTTTCATGATAATGTATTACTGCCTCTGTTCTGTGGTGCATCTTTCTAGTGGGTCCTTGGAATGGAATATCTGATTTTGTAGCTAATTATTTCTAGTTTTCCTACCGTGTTGTGTACAATGCTACTGTTAGTTAATGAAACTCTGGATCTTGTCTTGAATGCATATACACTTTTCTAAGAGTAAGACGATTGCTTATTGAATGGGTGTGAGGTTAAAAATTTAAGTGTTCTGGGTTCCATCCCAGGCATCATCTGTCACTTTTTCACATGGAAATTGTCTATGTGGAAAACGACAGTTTCCATTCCAGTGTGAAGCTCTAGGTCCTCATGTAACTTCCTGTGTCAGTGAGTTCAAATATTGGAGGAAGCCAGTGGTGTACCACATCCAGTAAGACAATGTCTAACAGAGCACTAAGGTGTTAATAACTAACACCAGGTTGTTGAAAGCTTTACTTTTACTTCAGGTTTGCATTAGTTTTTGTGACATTAGACATGTATTTTCCTCAGTACCAAAATTTGGTGACCCACACTTAGATCTGCATTTACGTGCTTATTGTCTTTACAGGTGGTTTTCTGACCTAAAAAATGCATTCTGCATATAACCTGCTAGTTGCTTAGTTTCTTCTTGACCATAGTGCCCTCATTGGCTTTGCAGAGGTACCCTATCATCTTCCACTGAATAACATAGGTCAGAAAATAGGGAGCTGAGATCATCATAAAATCAAAAAATGTTCTTATTGGAGCCTTCACCTTGGCACATTTATAGGAGAGAGAGAGAGAGAGAGAGAGAGAGAGAGAGAGAGAGAGAGAGAGGAAGTAGTAGTAGTAGTAGTAGTAGTAGTAGTAGTAGCTGCTTGGCAAGGATGAAATAATTTCTGTTTGGTTGATATCTGATGTGTCTACCTCCAAAGTAAACAGAACTTTGATTTCAGATGTTTGTCATGTTTTTCTGACATTTCCTACATCCTGTAGGACCTCCCCAGTATGAATAAATTGGAATGAAAGTAAATCTAATTTAATGTGACACATTTTCTTGTTACCTAATGCCAGTTAGTGAATACATGTGACCAATAGCTTTTTAGCCCCACTTGATGTGTAACACAAGAACAGAAGCTTTGAATATGCCATTCTTTCTTTTTTCAGTTTCTTGAAGGTCCGCTAAAGATTGTAATGCCTAGTCTCCATATAAAGCAAGACCTAGAACTAAAACAGGAGGATGGCATTGAGCGTGATGTAAGTTCTCACATCAGTGATGTATTGTGCATGAAGTACTGTATGAATATCATGAGATGCATTGGGTGCAGTAAATTCCAATGATCATAAATGATGAATCATTAAAACCTAGGATATTAGCACTTGTCCAGAATTTTTATAGTATTTCAATTGGCTGTAGGTATATTGTTCTGTTGTGTAATGGTATTTGAATGAAACTTGTGGGAAACATAAGTTTATTAACAGTAACCCACAGTAATTTTATTGTACATGTAAATAATGAATGCCTCAAATTCGTTCTTGGAACAAATGTACCAAAGATGCCTTCCTTGCAGCAGCTGTCAATTTATTTGTCTCTGTTAGAGTTCTATAATAGAAAATATGTAAGATGTAGGAGGTAAAGCAATCAACTGTAAGCAGTATGTTATCAGATAAGTATGGTATTTGTCATACTATTTCTTTTCTCTGAAGTATTTAATGAAAAACATACTGCATTACTGGAATTATGTTTGCTCTGTGTAGACAATGGGTTTATCCAGTATGCATGACATAAATTTACAGTGTAATGGAACATTGCTTATCCCAAACTGCTTGCAAAGAGAAAACATTGTCATAGCAAGAATCCTTGTAAACAGCATTAAATTTAGCACATTAGTGATAGTCTGTGAAATTCAGTATTCATTTAATTATCACCATAGTGTACTAAATTTAATGCTGATGGTTTCTCAGGTCTTCAGCTGCATGGTAGTGTTGATATCTCGCAACATTTCAGGAATTGTCATACTACCCATCTTATGGCGAAGTGTCGAGATTGGTTGAGAGCGGGTTATTTATATGTGCGGTCACCCCCCTCCACTAGACCTTGGGTAGCCGCGGTGGACCAGTGGCGTGCACACGGTGATGGTGATAATAGTCGCCCTTGGCAGCCATGTTTGGTTCTCGGTGTAAGCATTCTGTCTAAGTCCCTGGCAGAGGACGTTGACGGGTAAGCTGCCGATGGACTCCCGCTATCGCAGAGTTCCATGCTGCACAGAGTTGAGATCCCTCATCTCTGTTGACCAGATTGTTGTGAAACCTTATTTCTATGGATTCTTAGATAATGCTTTACCAGAAGCCAGGTGCTCGGCACTGTACCTTTGTATTTTTGAAGTTGAAAGTGTGTTTTTCATTTATGCTGTATTTTGCTTTGGCTGATTTTTCTGTGTGGCCTAGTCATACACATGTGATATGTTCGTCACAGCGTTTAGATGTACAGTGCTGTGTTTGCCCAATGTATTGTTCTATGCATTTGCATGGTATGCTTTATACTCCTGGTGTGTTAAGGATCAGCGGGTCTTTGGCAGTACCTAGGAGCTCCCTGTCATTGGTGGTGATTGGAGAACGGTTTTGATATTATATTTGCCAAGAAATAGTGCAATTTTGGCTGAGAGCGGAACTGTGTACGGCAGGAAAGCGAGTCGTTTCTCCTACTTCATCATAATCTGGGGTTCTCACTGCTTCCTTCTTCCTTTTAAGTGCCCTGTTGATCTGCGTTTCACTGCAGTAATTTTGGAGGAAGACTTCCCTCAGGTGTTGCAGCTCGGATGGTTGGCTGTCTTAGTTGCAGATGGCATGCGCCCTACGTACCAGTGTGGTAAGTACTGTTTGGCCAGCTGGAATGGCCGAGGGTTCTAGGCGCTGCAGTCTGGAATTGCACGACCGCTACGGTCGCAGGTTTGAATCCTGCCTTGGGCATGGATGTGTGTGATGATCTTAGGTCAGTTAGGTTTAAGTAGTTCTAAGTTCTAGGGGACTGATGACCACTGCAGTTAAGTCCCATAGTGTTCAGAGCCATTTAAGTACTGTTTGTCTTTGTGCTGGATGGTGGCAGCTTGTTGCATGAAGGTATAGGTCTGTGTGTCTTATTCCTATGTACTGCATGGCCTAGTGAACCATCTGCCTTCCTCTTAATTAAAATATCAAGGAAGGGGAGGCATAAATTTTCCTCCATCATTATAAATTTGGTGTTAGGATGGATGCTGTTGAGGTGTTCCTGAAACTCATCTAGCACCTGTTTGCCATGTCCGCATATAACACAAGTGTCATCGACATAGCGGAAGAAGTGCTTTGGTTTCTGACTGGCACTTTGAAGGGCCACCTCCTCGAAATGTTCGGTATAGAGGTTTGAATTCACAGGAGTCAGTGGAAAGCTCATGGTCACATTGTCAATCTGTTCGATGAATTCCCTGTGGTGCTGAAAGTTGGTTGTTGTTAGTGCTTGTTCGAAGAGGCTGACTTTGTGGTTCAAAGTGCTGGGCTAAAAGTGTCAAGGAGACTTGAAGGACACTTTCGTGAAAAGCGGCGTCATGTTGAAGCTCACGAGTAGGTCCTCGATTTGTAGTAGCATGTCCCTGAGTATTTTTACGAATTTGGCTGAGTTTCTCACATGGTGGCGGCAGTGTCCAACAAAGGGTTGGAGCAGTGTTGCTAGGCATTTAGCAAGTCCTTAACTGTGAGAGTTGGAGTCTGCAATCGGTCGAGATGTACCCCTTCCTTATGGATCTTAGGGAGTCCATAGAGGTGTGGTATTGCTGGCACTCTGGGGTACAGCCACTTCTTTATTGGCTCAGGTAAGCCAGATTTCTGCAGCAGAGCTATCATCTTTCTACTCATCGTCAGGCTTGGATCCTTCTTCAGTCTCTTATAGGCCTCGTGTTGTGGCAGCAGGTTTATTTTCTACCGGTACTCGACAGTGCTTAGTAGCACTGTGGCGTTCCCTTTATCTGCTGGTAGGATCGTTATATCACTGTCATCTCAAAGGGACCAGAGAGCTGCTCGTTCTTCCGCAGATACATTATTTGTAGGCAACTGAGATCTGTCGATTATTCTGGAAGTTTCCCACCTGACTTCCTCTGCTTCCTCCTTTGGAAGCCCTTACTGCTTCTTCCACACCACTATAATGTCTCGTTTCAGGTTTGTTCTGGGGATAGGGGCAAAATTCAGTTCTTTCTTGAGGACTGCGATTGTGGCAGTGTAAAGTTCTTTTCCAGCCGAATTGATCATGGCTCTGATGTCATTCATCTCCTTTTTTGTCAAAAACGTTGCAAGATATCAATGCTACCACCCAGCTGGAGACCGAAGAAACCTTCAACAGTCTTTGCCGGGAAAGCAAACAGTCAAATTTAATGCTGTTTACAAAAATTTGTAACACTTAGTAGAAATCTATTCTTTGTAACAGTATCCAGCTCTGTGGACTAAGATCAGTTGTGGTGAATATTGGAATTTTTACTGGGTAGACGTGATTGGAAAATGAAAAGAAGGGAACTGAAACATTTCAGATGTGGGATTAGAGAATGCCATTGAAAATTAAGTGAACTTACAAGGAATATGGAGTCCTCAGTAGAACTGTTAAGGAAAGAAATGTACAGAATATGCTGACTAAAAGAAGGGACAGGATGATATGGTAAGTGTTAAGACATCAGGTAGTGAACTAGTCAGATGTTTCCATGTCACTTGGGGAAAAATGCTACTATTACACATATCAAATAAGAACTTTAAATAGTGTAGTTAATTTTTATATTAGTTACATAGTCAATAGTGGAACCTCATCACGCACTTGCAACTCTAAACTAGTAGAGAAAGAAGTCCTTTTTTGAGGAGGATATAGTGTAATTCAGTACACAGCAAGATTTGGACAATGTACTATTTATTCCAATATATATCTTGCAAAATGAGTGTGTCAACAAAATAGGAGGCATTAGAGCTAATATAGATGCTTTTTGGCAATTGTTCTCCCCCAAACACCACCTTGTTATGGAGTAGGAAAAGGTGAAGTAATGGATGTAGTGGTACCAGTTGTACACTCTTCCATGCAGCATTGGGTGACTAGTCTGGTGTAGATGTAGGTGTACAAAGAATTGGATATTAATAGGCAGGGATATGGACTGTAATCACACATTTATTATGAGAGAATAAGGAACCCATTTCTTAAAGATCACAGTACTCAGAGACAATGATTGCACAGCACTGTGAGGGTGTTGAAAAACATGATCATTGTTCAAGTGTGTTCAACATAATACTTGATAAATTAACAGTGATACATTGAATGGGAAAATCTGTGCTTGGCACTGTCATAGCAAATTCCAGAGCTAAAATGGTTGTCCATAGCATGCATGAAAGTTGGTCTGTAGAGCATTACCTGAGGAAACAGGTTGAGAACTGTTGACACATGGGTACAAGCTACAGCTGAATTTAAAGCACTAGAACATTAGTAGATCAATAACATTGAAATTATGAAAATGATCGTGTGTAAAATCACAATCTACAGTAAAATTAAAACTGAGGCTTGTCATCTATACTGTCCCCAAAAGTACTTTGGTATTGATACTAGAGCAGGAACACATGGAGATGCAAAATGCAGTTGCCTTATTCTTCCTTGACTGTTCGTATGATCTGACATTTCATTGAACACACCCTAATTTGCATACTAATCAGTGTAAAAAGGTGGAAGTGGGTTCTGGAAGAGTTGCACTACATTCTCATTTTAGATTTGTTTGTGGCAATAAATTTTTAGTTTTATATGCTGAATATTTTCGAAAATCCATTATCTAATGTTCCTGAAAATTTCAGTCATAGGGAAACTTTGTTACTGAGTTCAAAAGACCCAATTGTGTTAACAAAATACTTAGAATATATCTTATTTTCAACAGCTCCAAACTCTGTCAGACATGTCTAACATAAGATTAATTTAAATTAAATATTATGTGTGATGCTCTGCTCATGTGATAAGGTATCAGCCATCTGTTTTGTTGAGAGAAACACAGCACAGGATTTACGGTTAACATGGCCTTACATTTTCTGATCAAACATTACAAATCCATGTAACAAGAAAGTTACCAATTTTGGTACGGGTAAGGAAATTTAAGTTTGAAAGTAAGAAGAGTAGTGATAACATCAATCACTACCCTCTAATTATGACAATTATGATACAAAAAATTAACATTTCGTTAGTGTCACTAGTGCTGAATTCCTGAGGTGCACTTCATTTGATTGTAGTCGCCAATTAAAGCCTTCTTAGTAATGAAAATACAATCTGCTCTGCAGGTAAATACACCACAAAATCTGTGGTGATTTTCTTAACAGCTTAATTAGTGAGTTCCCCAACTGAACAGTGTACCTTTTTTACTTGTCTCATCAATGTTTTGCAACATAATCTTCAATTTAGGCCCATATCAATTCTGTTTGGTTGAAGTGCCAGTGAGAAGTTATCAGCCTAATTATTTTATGCCTGTATGTTTTTGTCAACGTGTAAGTTTTTGTATGTGGCCAACTGGTTTATTGAGAGGTATTGGCTTTATATGCTCTATCTTTTCAAATTTTTCACTAACTTCCAGTTACGGATGCTGAAGCCAATAATTTCCTCTTTTTTATTTTAGCGTAAGCTTCTCATCAACAACAGTACATTTGGGAGCACTATCAACAAAAGGTGTTGATGATGTAGGCAGATTATGCACAAACCATTTCTCTCAACTGATTTTATTTTGCAATGCCTTGAACAAGAGTGATATTGATATGTTGTTGTTGTGGTCTTCAGTCCTGAGACTGGTTTGATGCAGCTCTCCATGCTACTCCATCCTGTGCAAGCTTCATCTCCCAGTACCTACTGCAGCCTACATCCTTCTGAATCTGCTTAGTATATTCATCTCTTGGTCTCCCTTTACGATTTTTACCCTCCATGCTGCCCTCCAGTACTAAATTGGTGATCCCTTAATGCCTCAGAACATGTTCTACCAACCTATCCCTCCTTCTGGCCAAGTTGTGCCACAGACTCCTCTTCTCCCCAATTGTATTCAACACCTCCTCATTAGTTATGTGATCTACCCATCAAATCTTAAGCATTCTTCTGTAGCATCACATTTCGAAAGCTTCTATCTCTTCTTGTCTAAACTATTTATCGTCCATGTTTCACTTCCACACAGGGCTACACTCCATACAAATAATTTCAAAACTACTTCCTGACACTTAAATCTATACTCGATGTTAACAAATCTCTCTTCTTCAGAAACGCTTTTCTTGCCATTGCCAGTCTACATTTTATATCCTCTCTACTTCGACCATCATCAGTTATTTTGCTCCCCAAATAGCAAAACTCCTTTACTACTTGACGTGTCTCATTTCCTAATCTAATTCCCTCAGCATCACCTGACTTACTTCGACTACATTCCATTATGCTTGTTTTGCTTTTGTAGATGTTCATCTTATATCCTCCTTTCAAGACACTGTCCATTCCGTTCAGTTGCTCTTCCAGGTCCTTTGCTGTCTCTGACAGATTTACAATGTTATTGGCAGACATCGAAGTTTTTGTTTCTTATCCATGGTTTTTAATTCCTACTCCTAATTTTTATTTTGTTTCCTTTCCTGCTTGCTTAATATGCTAATCGAATAGCATCAGGGATAGGCTACAACTCGGTCCCACTCCCTTCCCAACCATTGCTTCCCTTTCATGCCACTTGACTTATAACTGCCATCTGGTTTCTGTACAAATTGTAAATACCTTTTTGTTCCCTTTATTTGACCCCTGCCACCTTCAAAATTTGACACAGTGTTAGTCAACATTGTCAAAAGTTTTCTCTAAGTCTACACATGTTGGTTTGCCTTTCAGAAATCTATCTTCTAAGTTCAATTCTGCCAGGCACTTACACGTGATTTGCTGAGTATGCATGTAGATACAGGTGATGCAGATTTGGGTAAGTTGTAGGTTCAGTAGTGCCTCACATGTTCCAACATTTGTATGGAATTCAAACTGATCTTCCCTGAGGTCAGCTTCTACCAGTTTTTCCATTCATCTGTAAGGAATTCGTGTTAATATTTTGCAGCTGTGACTTATTAAACTGACAGCTTGGCAATTTTCAATCACCTGCTTTCTTGGTAATTGGAATTATTGTATTCTTCTTGAAATCTTAGGGTATTTTGCCTGTCTATCAGGCTATCAGTAGTTCTAATGGAATGTTGTCTACTCTTCATGGTTTCACTTGCTGAAGATGGTCAGTCCTTCACAACAGTAAATCTGTTTCTAATTCAGAAAGTTGTTGATGCAACAGCAAGCCCTGTGATGTCCTGCTCTCATTTTCTGGAATAGCACTTTGCTTTTGGAAACTGCTCCTGATTCTCAAGCATGACGACTGCTTGCTGCTTTGCTTCTCGATGACATCCTGTTCGTGTTGAGGCCCATAGAACTCTGAACTCTTTCTGGTTGGTGTTTACAGTAGGTTGCTGGATGGTCTGATCAAGGCCGAAATCCAAACATACCACTCTGACCAGGGTGCCATTGCCGTCAATCTGGTGATGAAAAAAGTAGGTGCCTCCTTAGTGTGCATGCACGTGCAC
Organism: Schistocerca piceifrons; assembly: GCF_021461385.2. Lineage (NCBI taxonomy): Eukaryota > Metazoa > Arthropoda > Insecta > Orthoptera > Acrididae > Schistocerca > Schistocerca piceifrons. The sequence continues at coordinate 139,173,081 of NC_060148.1, read as the reverse complement.
TCTCTCTCTCTCTCTCTCTCTCTCTCTCTCTCTCTCTCTCTCTCTCTCTCACCATTGATAGATTGGTGCTTCCGTCAAAGATCAAAGCAGGCTATGAAGTTATCACAGTCCAACCATGTATTCTGAATCTGATGTGCTGCTACCAGTGTCATTGTTTCAATCACTAGAATGTCTTGTTGACACCTGGCCAAATGTTTAACCTATGGTGGGGATGCACACAAGGGCAATTGTTCTCTTCCTCCCTACCGTATAAACAGAAATGGCCACCATGCTGCTCCTCTTGAGATAGCCCCATGTATCTTGATGAGTGGGGTGTCCAGGAGATCTAGCTAACAGAAATGTACCTTAGCTGGTCGCTCGAAAGTTACTGGCTAGTCTCAAACCCTGTCTTCTGCTGTCTGGTACTTAGAGTACTGTTCTTGCTAAATCTCGCTCCATGCAAACCTGAGACCTTAAATTCTACTCTGAGGTTGTGAAATTACCCAGTGTTATGGTAATAATGGCCATTCCTTCTCCAACTCTGGCCACACAGGGTGAAGTCACCAGTTATACAACCGGCAGCCAAGGAAGGACAGCAGGAATACTCCCGTGAAGAACTCGTATGACTCTACTGCCAACCACAGCCTGAGTCTTCATCTGCTAGCCAGAAAGGTCCGAAGAAGTCCAAGAAAGGCAAATGACCTCCTTCGCCAATTCAAAGGGCCTCTTTGGTGGTGTCGCCACGTGATAACTTGGCCTGGCTGGCCTTTGTGTCTCTGCTGTGCACCACTAACCATTTCTCTGTATTGAATTCTGCAAGCTGTCTGCACAACAAAGCCGACACGTCTGTAGACTAAATGGAACACAATTGCCGTGGCTCTGTGCCCTGTAGCAGTGAGTCATGACAGGATGGAAATCGGCATCCTCTGAGGTGACATCCATTCATTGTTTCCTTATCATGACTCCCTGAATGGATGTTCGTGGCCTTCAATGCAACAAAGAGGATTTAGGGTGGCTTTTAGGATTGCAGCATCCACTTGTATTCTGCTCTCAGGAACAAAATTGTGTCCTCATAACTGCATTGAGATTTTGCACCTCTTCCTGGTCTGATTTTACTTTCCCCAAGCTCATCTATTGGGGAGTCAAGCTGCTCATACCGGATGATGCTCATAGTAAAGCCGTCTCCCTGACTCCCCGTCTTCAAGCTGTTCCAGTTCGCCTTTCCGTTCCTCATTTGACCTTCTCCCTTTGCACCACTTACATCCCTCCATCATTCAATGTCACAAGGGAAGACTCTCGCAGCTTGTTGGGCAACTTCCTCACCCACTTCTCCTGCTCAGTGACTAAAGCACACCATCACTTCTGCCCCCCCCCCCCACCCCTCAATTCTGCAAGTCCGGTGGTTAGAATATGCCCGAGGTATTCCGGCCTGTCGTAAGAGGCGACTAAAAGGAGTCTCCTATGTCTTGGCCTTTGTGATGGTCCCCCATCTGGTTTGACCATCTTTCTAAATTTTCCTGAAGAGCGAGCCAAGTGGGGAAGGGTGCCTTACATGGTGCATCATGTCCATCGTGCATTGAGATCCTTAACACTTTTTCGTCATCGCATTGCAGTCCTGCCCATTCTGCATATCTTGGGTGAGACACACTCCTGGGTGCATTTCCACCATGCACTATGCAGCGTCACTTTCTGTGCCTATGGTGACCATGGACTTCTTTGCACCTCATATCCAGCACGGTATCTAGTCCAGTGTGTGTGTGTACCCTGTTGGTTGCAGCATCCCCCTACAACACAGGGATCACTCTGCTGATGTCTGCGCCATTAACTCCCCACATATGCCATGGAGTAGACGGCCATCTCCCTAGGGCATCGGGACTCCCAGCAATGACCATCCTGCCAGGTGATCCTTGCTGAGGCTGGGTGGCACCTGTGGGGAGGGCCCCTGTTCGGTGTGGGTGGCATTGGGTTGGTGGCATCAGGGCAGATGACACGCCATGATGTGTAGTATGTCATCTCATGCTGGTGGTCCGCTGCCAGCAGTCTTTCAGTGGGAAAAGTCTAACTTCAATGCTAAGAAATATGAGCCCAAATCGTCCCCCTCCCTGGCCACATCATGGCAGGAACGCCAGGCTAAAGATGGCAGTGAAGCATATTCGCCTCAGTACCTCGTATGTGCGGGGAATCTTTGATGTCCATGAAAACTCAATTTTTCGTGGAGCATTTGGGTGACAAGTTGAGAAAGGTGGAGGGTTTGTCCAAAATGCGCTCTGGGTCAGTCCTTACAAAAACAGCATCCTCTGCCCAATCACAGGTATAACTCGCTTGTAACAAATTGGGGGATGTTTCTGTTTCCATCACACTCCATAAGATCTTAAATCTGGTCCAGGGTATTACATTCCACAGGGACTGGAACAGAAAAGGGAGGTAATGACAGTGGCATATTACGTGCCCTCTGCCATACACCGTTGGGTGGCTTGCGGAGTATAAATGTAGATGTAGACCTAGTTTTGCAGTCTGAAAACGAGCTGCATGCCAGTTTAGAGCGGCGATGTGTTCATTTCATCTGCTGCATTCATTGGGGTCCGACCCCCCCAGGGGGTCCACAACTCTTTTGTGGACACGTGCGTAGCGAGCACGGGACCCCGAGCTAATGTGGCCCTCCTTCCTTTCTGGGCTGCATACCTTCCCTTTCCTCATCCTTCCCCGTCCCCCATCTTCGCCCCCCCCCTCCTCACCTCTGGCTCTTTCCTTCCCTTTCTCCCGCTCTGGGAGTATGGTTTGTGCCTACGTCCGGAGACGGACGCTCAAAACTGTTACAAATTCCTTGCTTTCTACACTTGCAAGTCTTCGTCCTTCCTCTGTCCTTCTCTTTTCCTTCCCTCTTCTCTTTGCCCTTTTCTCTGCTGCGGCGTTTGAGACCCCTCTTCTTTCCTTTCCCTTTCTCTTTTTTCCTCCCTGTGCATGTCTGAAGGCCAACCCACGCACTTCCATGCGTAGCCGGTGACGGGGTAACGCGTAATTCCCCGCCCCAGGTAGACAGGTAGGACACATACGTACCCCCTGGTAACGGCCAGGCCCAGGGAGGGGTGATTACCCGAGCTGATACCTTCCGAAAGTGCCGATTGGTCCCTCCATCCGTTTGTCGGGAGGTGTGACCTGAGGTGTGAACAATCACCTAAGGCGGGAGTGCCCTCAGTGAGGGCCGCGACAAGGGAGGAGCGCGCCATGGGGGACGCCGGTAATCATGGGGGATTCTTCCACAATGGTTTCCTCACCTTCCACTATGTCTGTTCACAAACGTAAGTTCATTGAGTTTCAGCCACAGACAGTTCTTCCATCGTTGCCACAGTTCCTTGTTGTTTCTCGGTCTGACGAAGGTCACGACTTCTCCACGGTCAACCCTTTCATTATTCAGAAAGGTGTCGACGCTATTGCAGGTCCTGTAAAGTCTTGTTCCAGATTACGGAATGGCACCCTGTTGTTAGAAACAGTCAGTGCCCTCCAGGCATAAAAATTACTGCGTACTCCTCTGCTCCACACCTTCCCTGTCAGGGTTGAAGTGCACAGCACTTTAAATTCCTCGCGTGGAGTCGTTTATACACGCTCCCTCGATGGATTGTCTGACGAAGAAATTCAGCACTACCTGTCTGACCAGGGCATAACGGCTGTTCATAGAGTTATGAAAAGGGTTGATACGAACATCATTCCAACCCGCACTGCCTTCTGAACATTTGACAAAGTTCAACTGCCATCGAAAATCAAAGCAGGCTATGAGATAATTTCCGTTCGCCCTTACGTCCCAAACCCTACGCGTTGCTATCGATGTCAGCGGTTCAATCACACCAGCCAGTCCTGTTCCAATCCAGCCAAATGTGTTACGTGTGGCAAGGATGCCCATGAGGGTGCTTGTCCACCTCCATCCCCTCGCTGCATCAACTGTATGGGTGACCACGCTGCTTCCTCTCGAGATTGCCCCGTTTTTAAGGACGAAAAGCTCATCCAGGAAATAAGAGTGAAGGAAGAGGTGTCGACCTTTGCTGCTCGAAAATTATTCGCCAGTCGACAGCCCACCGTGCCTCAGACAGGAAAATACAGCACTGTCCTTGCTTCTCCTCGGCCAACAAAGGAGGCGGCCACGCAGACTTGCGACCTTACCTTTAGTGCCACGGTCGTCAGATCGGCCAGCACAAAGATCGCCCGTTCAACCTCACCACTTTCGCCTGCCCACTCTATGGCTCACCCTTCGTCGGGTTCTGCTAAATCTCGAGCCCGAAAGTCAGACACCAAGACTTAGAAAAAAGAGCATACTCGTGGAGAGTTTTTACGTACCGCAACTTCACAACCATCGGTTCCTCCTTCATCTAAACATCATACTTCCAAGAAGGCTACAAAGAAACCCAGTTCCTCTCCTTCTCTGCCAAGGCGTGTCCCATCTACAGCACCACCTGGCGGAAATCGCCCTTGGCCGTCTTCTGTGTCGCCGAGGCACACTGCTGGTGGCCGGTCAACCGGCCGATCGATGGTGGCAGGAGCTGCTCCTGACCAACCTATGGATCAGGATCTTCTGCCTTCAGCTGAATGCCATTCCATGCTGTCGGTCGCAAGCTCTGAGCAGTCTTGGAGTTGACAGCAACTTTGGTCACTTTCCTCCATTTTCTGTTCAACCTATGTCCATTATCCACTGGAATATCCACGGTATTCGAGCCAGTAGGGATGATTTGTTGATCCTCTTACGATCCTATTCGCCGGTCATCTTGTCTTCAGGAAACAAAGCTGCGTCCCCATGACCGCTTTGTTCTCCCTCATTTTCAGTCCGTCCGATATGATCTCCCCTCTGTTGAAGGCACTCCAGCACATGGAGGACTCATGATTCTTCTCCATGAAACTCTCCATTATTACCCAATCGATTTAAACACTTCCTTCCAAGCTGTCGCCATCCGTCTTTCCCTTTCCGGATACACGTTCTCTCTTTGTACTGTATACATTCCATCGTCCACACCAATGGCACGAGCTGATCTCCTTCATCTTCTTGGTCAGCTTCCACCCCCCCTATTTGCTGGTTGGGGACTTCAATGCCCACCACCCGCTTTGGGGATCTCCACATCCTTGTCCACATGGCTCACTATTGCTAGTCGTCTTCCACCAAGCGGATCTAGTTTGCCTCAACACTGGGGTCCCTACATTTTTATCTGCCTCCACGACAAATTTATCTCATTTGGACCTTGCGGTCGGTACTGTTCCGCTAGCTCGTCGCTTCGAATGGTTCGCCCTTGGTGATACACACTCGAGTGACCACTTTCCATGTGTCCTTAGACTGCAGCCTCAACTGCCATACAAGCGCCCGTGACGCTGCAAGTTTGCCCAAGCTGATTGGACACTTTTTTCGTCTCTAGCGACATTCGATGACCGTCACTTTCCCAGCGTCGACGATGAGGTCACCCATATTACCGACGTTATTCTTACAGCTGCGGGACATTCAATACCACGCACCTCCGAATTGCCCCGGCGCCCCCCAGTTCCTTGGTGGAACAAGGCATGCCGTGATGCCATACGTGAGCGGCTACGTGCTCTTCGCGTTTTCCGCCACCATCCTACTTTGGCCAACTGTATCCGCTATAAGCAGTTCCGTGCGCGATGCCGTCGTGTCATCCGCGATAGCAAGAAGGCAAGCTGGAAATTCTTTATTAGCTCATTTAACACCTTCACTCCCTCCTCGGAAGTTTGGAGTCGGCTTCGACGGTTCTCAGGCGCGCCTAGTTTCTCCCCGGTCTCTGGGCTCACTGTCGCGCATGATAGATTCGTGGACCCCGTCGCAATTTCGAACTCGTTGGGTCAGCACTTTGCTGAAATTTCGAGCTCTTCCAGTTACCCGCCAGCGTTTCTCCCGAAGAAACGTGCAGCGGAAGTGCGACCTCTTGCTTTCTCCTCTCAAAATCGCGAGAGCTATAATACTGTTTTCTCCATGCGGGAACTCCAACATGCACTGTCTCCTTCTCGCTCCTCTGCCCCAGGACCGGATGGAATCCACGTCCAAATGTTGCTGCATTTATCAACCCATAGTCTGCGTTACCTCCTTCGCCTTTATAATCGAATTTGGACCGACAGTACTTTTCCCAGACGATGGCGGGAAGCTATCGTCGTTCCTGTTCCGAAACCTGGAAAGGACAAACATCTCCCCTCTAGCTATCGCTCCATTTCTCTCACAAGTAGTGTCTGTAAGGTTTTGGAGCGTATGGTGAATTACCGTCTAGCATGGTGGCTGGAATCCTGCAATCTTTTAACACCTGCCCAATGCGGATTCCGAAAGCATCGTTCTGCAGTTGACCATCTTGTTGCTCTCTCCACTTACATCATGAACAATTTTCTCTGGAAACGCCAAACAGTAGCAATATTTTTTGATCTGGAGAGAGCATACGATACCTGTTGGAGGACAGGCATTCTCTGCACACTGTTCTCTTGGGGCTTTTGGGGTCGGCTACCCCTTTCTCTTCGCGACTTTATGGCAGAGCGCACATTTAGGGTGCGGGTGAACACTACTCTCTCACGTACTTTCTCCCAAGAAAACGGGGTACCCCAGGGCTCCGTGCTGAGTGTTGTACTGTTTGCCATTGCCATAAATCCAATTATGGATCGTCTACTTCCTGATGTCTCGGGCTCCCTCTTTGTGGACGATTTTGCGATCTTCTACAGCTCTCAACGGACCAGCCTTCTTGAACGACGTCTTCAAGGATGTCTCGATCGCCTCCACTCATGGAGCATCGAAACCGGCTTCCGTTTCTCTCCCAGTAAGACCGTTTGTGTTAATTTTTGGCGACGTAAGGAGTTTCTTCCGCCCTCCTTACATCTAGGTCCTGTCAACCTTCCGTTTTCAGACGTCGCTAAATTCTTGGGTCTTATGTTTGACAGAAAACTGTGCTGGTCCTCCCACATTTCCTATCTTTCGGCTCGCTGTCTGCGATCCCTTAACACCCTCCGTGTCCTGAATGGTACCTCCTGGGAAGCGGACCGAGTGGCCCTTCTCCGCCTCTATCGCGCCTTAGTGCGCTCGAAATTGGATTATGGAAGCATAGTCTACTCCTCTGCTCGGCCGTCTATTCTTCGGCGTCTCGACTCTATCTACCACCGTGGATTACGTTTAGTGTCTGGAGCTTTTTACACAAGCCCTGTGGAAAGTCTTTATGCTGAGACTGCTGAACCTCCGCTGTCCAATTGGCGAGCAGTCCTTCTGAGTCGTTATGCTAGCCATCTGTCTTCCATGCCTGCTAATCCAGCCCATGACCTTTTTTTCGACGCCTCCTTTGATGTAGGGTATGCAGGCCGCTCCTCATCCCTACTACCCCCGGGAGTCCGCTTCCGGCAACTGCTCCATTCTCTTTCCTTCCGCTTTCCTAAAACCTTCTTGACAACTTGGGGTACAGCACCGCCTTGGCTCCATCCCCGGATTTGCCTGCTCCGTGACCTTTGTCGATTTCCCAAGGATGGTACCCCTACACTTGTTTATCGTCGGGCATTTGCTGCTCTATGTGCACAAATGACGGACGCTACATTTATTTACACCGACGGCTCGAAATTATCGTTAGGTGTAGGGAGTGCCTATATTGTTGGCGACACCCCAAATCACTTTCGGCTTCCCGACCAGTGTTCGGTTTATACTGTGGAGCTTTATGCTGTTCTCCAGGCTGTCCACTACATCCGCCGCCATCAGCGGATACAGTACGTTATCTGCTCAGATTCTCTCAGCTCTCTCCTCAGTCTCCAATCTCTTTATCCTGTGCACCCTCTGGTCCACCGGATTCAGGACTGTCTGCACTTGCTCCACCTAGGGGGCGTCTCGGTGGCGTTCCTCTGGCTCCCGGGACACGTTGGTATCTGTGGAAATGAGGCGGCCGATATTGCAGCCAACGCTGCAGTCTCTCTTCTTTGGCCAGCTATTCAATCAATTCCTTTCGGCGATCTATGGAGCGTTTTATGTCGTGTTGTTCACTTATGGCACGCGCATTGGTCAACACTTCCCCATAATAAATTGCGGGAAGTGAAAGCTCTTCCTTGCGCTTGGACCTCTTCCTCCCGAACGCGTCGTCGGGAGGAGGTAATTTTAACTAGACTCTGGATAGGGCACTGTCTTTTTAGCCATCGACATCTTTTAAGCGGCGATCCTCCCCCACTCTGTCCCCTCTGCTCTCAGCTGTGGACCGTAAGACACCTTTTAATTGAATGCCCCTATTTTAATCCGTTACACTCTCTTCTACAGCTATCGCCTGATCTATCGTCGATTTTAGCAGATGACACACGCTCAGCCGACCATGTTCTCCAGTTTATTAGTGCCAGTGAAATGACGTCAGTCATTTGAAGCTTTTTTTTGGGGACAACCAACCCCTTTCTGTAGTGGATTTTTAAGCCTTCCTTCTGCTTTTAGTTTCTCCAATTTTATGACTTTGTTCCCATTGCTGCTGGTTTTCAATTTCGGTTTTTTACTGTTTCCTAAGTCACGGGCTGGGCGCTAATGACCATAGCAGTTTTGCGTCCTAAAACCAAAACAAAAAAAAAACAAATAAAAATCGGGGTCCGAGGAAGAATCAGTTGGCCACTGGTGCCTTCATCTTGGCCTTGGAGGGTGATACATTGCCTGAGAAGGTGAAGGTGATGTTCTACTGCTTTGATGTCAAGCCATATATACATCCCCCGATGAGCTGCTTTAAGTGCCGGAAGTGGCCATATGTCTGCCTGCTGTACTTCCAATGTCACACGTCGATATTGTGAATGTCCATCACATCCCAATACTCCACGTGCCCTGCCTCCCATCTGTTTCAACTGTGGAGAGCCTTATTCACCTTGATCGTGAGGATTTTACAGGAAGAGAGGAAATTCGTGGAATATAAGACCCTGGACCGACTGAGGCTAAGAGGAAATTGGAGCACCTACATCATTTAGCTATGACCTCTTACACAGCCACTATGAGAACAGTTGTTTCCTCTCGGAACCAGAAGCCTACACCTGCCCCCTTGATGATGCAGGGCACTTCCCTTCCTGTTGGTCCCGCACCACCTACTATGGGAGCAAACCCCCCCTCCCCCCCCCCCCACACACACACACACACACACATACACATACACACACAAACTGTTCTGGATATCGGTACCCACTTCTGAGCTGGAGAAACGTAAGTCTTCTTTGGATCCTCTTGCTAGGAAGGGGTCACTTGGGTCACTGACATCCCAGGTTTCTGCTAGTGGGAAAGATGATACTCACCATTTGTTGAAGAGCCCAAAAGCAGTTGGTCATAGGGCTTCACGCTGATACTCAGTCCTGGAGACTGAATCATTGAAGTTCTCCCAGCCAGGGAACCCAGTGAGAGAAATCCAAAGGCACCATGCTTTCTGGCTGAGGCAGAGACGTTGAAACTTAACTGTCTCAGTTCGACCTCTGCCTCTTAAATACTGGGGCTGCCACACATTTCAGTGTGGCTCATGGTAGTTAGTTGGCCATTGATTTATCAATTGGCAACCCAAGACTTCTCCCATCTATCTACTGGAGAGCACATGACGACCTGTGCGGTACTGACCGCTTCCCCATCTTCCTGCCACTGCCCTGGCGTCAGGCCCATGGGCGCCTGCCCAGATGTGCTTCAAACAAGGTGGACTGGGAAACTTTCGCCTCTGCTGTCACCATCGAATTTTCCCCACACGGCAACATCGATGTGATGGTTGAGCAGGTAATTACAACAATCGTTTCTGTGGCAGAAAACACGATCCCTCGCTCTTCAGGGTGTCCCAGCGAAAGGCAGTCCCTTGGTGGTCGCCGGAAGTCACTGAAGCAATTGAGAAGCGTTGGCTAGCTCTACAGCGGCATAAGTGGCACCCTTCTCTGGTGCACCTCATAGCCTTCAAATGGCTCCATGCCTATGTTCACCTACTTATCAAACAACGGAAGCAGGAGTGTTTTGAGAGGTATATTTTGACCATTGGGTGCGGTACATCATCTTCCGAAGTCTGGGCCAAAATCAAACTTGTTTTCAGGAACCTGACTCCAAAAGGTGTTGCCAGTGTTAACATAAATGGCATGTTATCTACCGACACAAATGTAATTGCCAAGCGCTTTGCTGGACACTATGCTCGAGCCTTTGCATTGGAGAACTACCCAACAGGCTTTCACACTTCCAAATGGCCTGTTGAAGGAAAAGTCCTCTTGTTGACTACACTTCACAATGAATCCTATAACGCCCCATTTACAGAGTGCAAGCTCCTCAGTGCCTTGCGCATCACCCTGACACAGCTACTGGGCCAGATCAGATACACAGTCAGATGAGTGAACATATCTAATCTGACTTCAAGCGTCATCTCCTCGTCGTCTGCAACAGGATCTGGTGTGATGGCATCTTTCCATTGCAATCGCGGGAGAGCACAATCAATCCGGTGCTCAAACCCAGTAAAAACACACTTGATGTGGATAGCTGTCCCCCCATCAGCCTCACCAACGTTACTTGTAAGCTGCTGGAAAGTATGGTACGTCAGCAGTTGGGTTGGGTCTTGGTGTCAAGTGGCCTACTGATGCCATGTCAGCAGTTTCCACCAGGTCGCTCTACCACTGATAACCTTGTCACTTGAGCCTACCATCTGAACAGCCTTTTCCAGCTGCCAACACTTGGTTGCCGACTTTTTTGTTTTACGAAAAGTATACGACACCACCTGGCGACATCATATCCTTGCCACATTATACAAGGGTGTCTCCGAGGCATGCTCTCGATTTTTATCCAGTATTTCCTGTCACTTGGCACTTTCGGTGTCAGAGTTAGTGCCTCTCATAGTTCGCTCCATATCCAGGAGAATGGGCTCCCACAGGGCTATGTATTAAGTGTTTCTCTGCATTTGGTGGCCATTAATTGTCTAGCAGCAGGTGTTGAGTCGTCCATCTCACCTTCTCCGTATGCTGACGACTTCTGCATTTTGTACTGCTCCACCAGTATGGGTGTTGCTGAGTGGCGCCTAACGGAGCAATTAATAGATGCAGTCATGGTCTCTAGCCCACAGTATCCAGTTTTCGGCCGCTAAGTCATGTGACAGGGGCAGCAGCCTTTTCAGTAGTTGCAAGGGCAACAGTCTGGATGATTGACTGATCTGGCCTTGTAACAATAACCAAAACGGCCTTGCTGTGCTGGTACTGCGAACAGCTGAAAGCAAGGGGAAACTACGGCCGTAATTTTTCCCGAGGGCATGCAGCTTTACTGTATGATTAAATGATGGCGTCCTCCGGACGGGGACTACTCAAGAGGATGTCGTTACCAGGAGAAAGAAAACTGGCGTTCTACGGATCGGAGCGTGGAATGTCAGATGCCTTAATCGGGCAGGTAGGTTAGAAAATTTAAAAAGGGAAATGGATAGGTTAAAGTTAGATATTGTGGGAATTAGTGAAGTTCGGTGGCAGGAGGAACAAGACTTCTGGTCAGGTGACTACAGCGTTATAAACAAAGTCCAATAGGGGTAATGCAGGAGTAGGTTTAATAATGAATAGGAAAATAGGAATTCGGGTAAGCTACTACAAACAGCATAGTGAACGCATTATTGTGGCCAAGATAGATACGAAGCCCACACCTACTACAGTAGTACAAGTTTATATGCCAACTAGCTCTGCAGATGACGAAGAAATTGAAGAAATGTATGATGAAATAAAAGAAATTATTCAGATAGTGAAGGGAGACGAAAATTTAATAGTCATGGGTGACTGGAATTCGAGTGTAGGAAAAGGGAGAGAAGGAAACGTAGTAGGTGAATATGGATTGGGGGACAGAAATGAAAGAGGAAGCCGCCTGGTAGAATTTTGCACAGAGCACAACTTAATCATAGCTAACACTTGGTTTAAGAATCATGATAGAAGGTTGTATACATGGAAGAACCCTGGAGATACTAAAAGGTATCAGATAGATTATATAATGGTAAGACAGAGATTTAGGAACCAGGTTTTAAATTGTAAGACATTTCCAGGGGCAGATGTGGACTCTGACAATCTATTGGTTATGACCTGTAGATTAAAACTGAAGAAACTGCAAAAAGGTGGGGATTTTAGGAGATGGGACCTGGATAAACTGAAAGAACCAGAGGTTGTTTAGAGTTTCAGGGAGAGCATAAGGGAACAATTGAAAGGAATGGGGGAAAGAAATACAGTAGAAGAATGGGAGGCTCTGAGGGATGAAGTAGTGAAGGCAGCAGACGATCAAGTAGGTAAAAAGAAGAGGGTTAGTAGAAATCCTTGGGTAACAGAAGAAATATTGAATTTAATTGATGAAAGGAGAAATTATAAAAATGCAGTAAATGAAGCAGGCAAAAAGGAATACAAACGTCTCAAAAATGAGATCGACAGGAAGTGCAAAATGGCTAAGCAGGGATGGCTAGAGGACAAATGTAAGGATGTAGAGGCTTGTCTCACTAGGGGTAAGATAGATACTGCCTTCAGGAAAATTAAAGAGACCTTTGGAGATAAGAGAACCACATGTCTGAACATCAAAAGCGCAGATGGAAACCCAGTTCTAAGCAAAGAAGGGAAAGCAGAAAGGTGGAAGGAGTATATAGAGGGTCTATACAAGGGCGATGCACTTGAGGACAATATTATGGAAATGGAAGAGGATGTAGATGAAGATGAAATGGGAGATACGATACTGCGTGAAGAGTTTGACAGAGCACTGAAGGACCTGAGTCGAAACAAGGCCCCCGGAGTAGACAACATTCCATTGGAACTACTGAAGGCCTTGGGAGAGCCAGTCCTGACAAAACTCTACCATCTGGTGAGCAAGATGTATGAAACAGGCGAAATACCCTCAGACTTCAAGAAGAATATAATAATTCCAATCCCAAAGAAAGCAGGTGGTGACAGATGTGAAAATTACCGAACAATCAGTTTAATAAGCCACAGCTGCAAAGTACTAACACGAATTATTTACAGACGAATGGAAAAACTAGTAGAAGCTGACCTCGGGGAAGATCAGTTTGGATTCCGTAGAAATACTGGAACACGTGAGGCAATACTGACCTTACGACTTATCTTAGAAGAAAGATCAAGGAAAGGCAAACCTACGTCTCTAGCATTTGTAGACTTAGAGAAAGCTTTTGACAACGTTAACTGGAATACTCTCTTTCAAATTCTGAAGGTGGCAGGGGTAAAATACAGGGAGCGAAAGGCTATTTACAATTTGTACAGAAACCAGATGGCAGTTATGAGTGTCGAGGGGCATGAAAGGGAAGCAGTGGTTGGGAAAGGAGTTAGACAGTGTTCTAGCCTCTCCCCGATGTTATTCAATCTGTATATTGAGCAAGCAGTAAAGGAAACAAAAGAAAAATTTGGAGTAGGTATTAAAATCCATGGAGAAGAAATAAAAACTTTGAGGTTCGCCGATGACATTGTAATTCTGTCAGAGACAGCAAAGGACTTGGAAGAGCAGTTGAACGGAATGGATGGTGTCTTGAAGGGAGGATATAAGATGAACATCAACAAAAGCAAAACGAGGATAATGGAATGTAGTCGAGTTAAGTCGGGTGATGCTGAGGGGATTAGATTAGGAAATGAGACACTTAAAGTAGTAAAGGAGTTTTGCTATTTGGGGAGCAAAATAACTGATGATGGACGAAGTGGAGAGGATATAAAATGTAGACTGGCAATGGCAAGGAAAGCGTTTCAGAAGAAGAGAAATTTGTTAACATCGAGTATAGATTTAAGTGTCAGGAAGTTATTTCAGAAAGTATTTGTATGGAGTATAGCCATGTATGGAAGTGAAACATGGACGGTAAATAGTTTGGACAAGAAGAGAATAGAAGCTTTTGAAATGTGGTGCTACAGAAGAATGCTGAAGATTAGATGGGTAGATCACATAACTAATGAGGAAGTATTGAATAGGATTGGGGAGAAGAGAAGTTTGTGGCACAACTTGACCAGAAGAAGGGATCGGTTGGTAGGACATGTTCTGAGGCATCAAGGGATCACCAATTTAGTATTGGAGGGCAGCGTGGAGGGTAAAAATCATAGGGGGAGACAAAGAGATGAATACACTAAGCAGATTCAGAAGGATGTAGGTTGCAGTAGGTACTGGGAGATGAAGAAGCTTGCACAGGATAGAGTAGCATGGAGAGCTGCATCAAACCAGTCTCAGGACTGAAGACAACAACAACAACAACACAACAACAAGTCATGTGACATGCACTTCTGTCGGCATCGTACCGCTCATCCGCAACCAGAACTTTACCTTTATGACGATCCAGTAACTGTAGTGGAGCCATATCGATTCTTAGGAGTGGTTTTCGACACCCGATCGACTTTTCATCCTCAACTTCATCAGCTTAAGTGGAAGTGCTGGCAGCACTTCAATGCTCTCCGCTGCCTAACACCAACTGGGGTGCTGATAGCTCTATGCTGCTGCAGCTCTACAGAGGCGTCATTCAATCCCACCCTGACTATTGGAATCTGGTTTATGGTTTGGAGGCGCCCTCAGCGTTGCGTTTACTCGACCTGGTGCTCCACTGTGGCCTACACTTAGCGACAGGAGCTTTTAGAACGAGTCCAGTGACCAATGTCCTTGTGGAGGCCACAGTACCTCCATTTCAGATTAAGTATGCACAACTGCTGGCCAGTTACATTCCACACACTCCTAGTTCTCCTGCACATCCAAATCACTGTCTCCTTTCCGCACCCATGGAGGTTCATCTCCTGCATCGGCAGCCCAGGTCAGGGCTAATGATTGTGGTTCGTGTGTGGTCCCTTCTCTCCGAACTGGAATCCTTCCCTTTACCACCTCTACTTGCAGTCCATTCACATACACCTCCATGGTGTACACATCGACCGCAGCTTTGTCTGGACCTTTCAGTTGGCCATAAGGACTCTGTTAACCCTGCAGCTATCTGCTTTCACTTCCTCTCGATTATTGACATGTTCTGGGGCTCTTAAGTGGTTTACATCAATGGCTCGTTGGCTGATGGTCGTGTTGGCTTTGTCTACGTTCAAGGCAGCCATATTGTGAACAGAATTCCTTACCTGATGGCAGCAATGTATTAACTGCAGAGCTGGTGGCCATTTATCGTGGACCTCAGTGTGTCTATTCATGCCCTGGGGAGTCATTTCTTTTATGTACAGGCTCTTTGAGCAGCCTGAAAACTGTGGACCAGTGCTACCTTCGTCATCCATTGGTATCATCCATCCAGGATTCCATCTATGCCCTGTAGTGGTGCATTCGTTCAGTGGTGTTTATCTCGACCCCCTGGTCAAGCCAGAATACCAGGAAATGAACTTAGTGACAGGCTGGCCAAACAGGCTACACGGAAACCACTTCTGGAGATCAGCATGCCCGCAACTAACCTGCTTTCTTTATTACGTTAGAAGGTTTTTCAGCTTTGGGAGACGGAATGGCAAAATCTCAGTATGCACAACAAACTGCGAGCCATTGAGGAGACCACGAGTGGGTGGAAGTCCTTGATGAGAGCCTCTCACAGGGACTTCGTGGTTCTCCGCCAGCTCTGCATCGGCCATGCCTGGGTGACCCACGGCTACCTCCTGTGCTGTGAAGACCCACCGTAGTGGGTAAAAAGATCCAATTAATAGTCTAGTCCGATTGTCAGGTCTTTCCATACTATTTCACACGAACTATCTACTTCAACTTCGCTACAAGGCAAACTACCTCTGATAGCAATAAATACACCACCAACTGTATTTAATCTATCCTTTCTGAACACTGTTAGATCGTTCAAAAAAATGTCGGCTGAACTTATTTCTGGCTTTAGCCACCTCTCTGTACCTACAAGTATTTGAGCTTCAGTGCTTTCTATTAGGTCTTGGAGCTCTGTTTCTCTCCGAACACAGCTACGACAATTTGCAACTACAATACCAATCTTTTCTACAACTACCTTACAGTGTTTTACCTGACTGCTTTTAGACAGATGTCCCTTCTGTCGTTCCCTGAGACCCTCTAACCTAAAAATCCTCCCAGTCCGTTCCACACAACTGCCAGTACCCATCTAGCCATTTCCTGTGTGTAGTGGGCTCCTGACCTATTAAGCAGAACCTGGAAAACCACCACCCAATGGCACAAGACAAGGGGTCTGCAGCCTACATGGTCATAGAACCGCCTGAGCCTCTGATTCAGACCCTCCACTCGGCTCTGAACCAAAGGACCACAGTCGGTTCTTTGGATAAGCTCCACCTTAATCTCAGAAGCAAGACTTGCAGTCTTCACCATTTCTGCTAGCCGCCTGAAACCAGACAGTCTCCTCCAATCCAAAGAGACAAACATGGCATCCAGAAGCACACTTTCCATATCTGGAATGACTCCCCCGGAATGCTCACTGGCTTTCTTCCCCTCCTTGGCAGCCATGTTCCTAAGAGGCCCCACTACACACCTAACGTTGGAGCTCCCAACTACAAGCAAACCCACCCCCTGTGAATGCCCAGACCACGTGGGACAAGAAGCTTCCTTTGGAACAGGGTGGATGACTGCATCTAGGTCAGAGACATCAGCCACAGATAACACCGGAAACCTGTTCATCCCGTGCGGTTAAAGGCACTGCAGTCTGGAACCGCAAGACCGCTACGGTCGCAGGTTCGAATCCTGTCTCGGGCATGGATGTTTGTGATGTCCTTAGGTTAGTTAGGTTTAACTAGTTCTACGTTCTAGGGGACTAATGACCTCAGCAGTTGAGTCCCATAGTGCTCAGAGCCATTTGAACCAAACCTGTTCATCAAACAAACTGAGGAGGCAATACGATCGGGCCCCTTGGAAAGTTTTATGCTGCATGCAAGACTTTAGAATGACCTCCCACTCGACCACAAGTGAGGGATCAATCTCAGTGCAGGCAGTACATGGGGCAGCCACAGCAGTGGACCAATCGGAGGACGTGTGGGACGTGCTCGACGACCCTCACGTCCCTGCGTTTGATCCCCCACAGTGACGTCCCTGGGCAGCAGCCTCCAAGCTGTGTGATGGAAGCCAAAGCAGCCTGGAGCTGTGAGTGAAGGGTCGCCAACTCAGCTCACATCTGTACACAACAGTCACTGTTTCTATCGATTACTGCAGTCACTGCTGTTTGAAGCTGGTAAAAATATTTAAGACGCAAGTGGTTTACTTGCATTATTAGTAGCAGGAACTAGTGGTGCTGCTCTCACTGACTGTCTAACTGAACTTACGACCCGCCACTTGACCATGAAATGCAAGTATTCTCACCTCCCACCTAACTGGCATGGTACATCAAGCAGATCCTGATGCAATTTGGAATTCCTGTGTGATGGTCTAGATAGGTGTCTGCCTATTACACATTATGACCCTCCTAAACTGTCGGCAGTCTGTGTCAGTCAACAGATGAGGTCAGCCTGTAGGCTTTTGTGCTTTACAGGTCCATTCACCTTTCCACTTCATTATCACATCAGGAACAGTGGACCTAGGGATTTTTATGAGTGTGGAAATTTCGTGTAAAGATGTATGACAAGTGACACCCTATCATCTCACGAAGTTCAACGTCCATGAGTTCTGTAGAGCACACCATTCTGATCTCTCATGATGTCTAATCACTACTGAGGTTGCTGTTATGGAGTACCTGGCAGCACAATGCACCTAATACGTAAAACATATGTTTTGGGGATGTAGGGATACTTTTGATCACATAGTGTACGTGTGGGGTAGTCCAATATTTAACCAGTACCTCAAAATATAAAGTTCTGAGATAAAATTTTGGTTGTTCCCAGGCACATTTGCTGGTATTTTGTGTCAGGGTGTAAAAACAACTAGGATCATATGCGCCCATGTAAAAACTGTGAAACATAGAGAAAAAGAGGAGATAACAATTGCCACACATTAATCCCAATCGACTGAAGAGAAGACAGCTAAACATGAGGACATGGAGAAATGTCTACAAAATACATTAAAGAGAAACAGAGGTCCATAACTAAAAATTAAATGGGGTTTGCCATATCGCTATGATGGATAAAAAGTATAATGCAGTCGACAGCCCACACATCATTCACTAAGAAAAGAAGGCCAAAAACTGACAGCAAATCCAAACAGGTACATGAACAGTTAAAAAAGGGCATTCCTTGGGAAGTGGAAGACAGTTACAAGTTGGGTGCAATGCACACAAATTGGTGGGGGAGCGCCACTTATCAAATGCTGATGGCTAAAAAGGCAGCGCCCAATACACAACAAAATTAAAATGACCTGTCTGCAGCAGGGGGAAGGTCGAGAGGAGATTGTCCAAGCCAATGCTGAAAAACCTGGAGCTTATTCCCATGAAGGGAGGACATGTGGCAATGCCGAAGTGACACCACCTCCTGCCAGACAGCAACACACAGATCACCAGACGGAATGTAATAACTAGTGGGCTGAGGTACAAGGAATGCAGTCTTGGCAGCATCAGCAGCCACATTTCCTGTCAGACCGACACGACTAGGAACCCACAAACATCGCAGTGGCTCCATCAAGAGTGAGCAAGTGACAGTTTTCCTGGACCCACTGCATTAAGGGATAGGCAGTGTACAGTGCACAGAGGCTTTGAAGGTCACTGATAGAGTGAACAGATGACAATTTAAAAGGCTGTGTCACCAGATGTAATCCAGCATTGATACAGGGCGCAGAGCTCTTCTGTAGCTGAGCAGTGTGCTGGAAGCCGATACTAAAAAACATTGCCAATGATGAAGACATACCGACACCATAGTCAGTCTGAGAAATGTCAGTGTACACAAAGGTACTATCATGACATTCCATACGCATGTCGTGCAACAATGGAATAGAGCAAGGCTGGAGCAGTGTCCCAAGGAAGCAAATGAATGCCAAGGTGGACGTGGGCCACCACATGAATCAGAGATTGTCAAGGGTTCACACCTACAAGGAAAGTTGCAGGTGGTGTGAAGTTAAGCTACTGGAGCAAGAGCTGTAAGTGTAGATGCATGAACAAATCACTGGTAGTCTAATTTCGAACTGACAAGTGATCAGTACAAACTGAGGATGGTGGCATACCATTGAGGACGTGTAGAACATTGAGGGATCGCATACAGTGGGCTGCAGGTGAGACATGGGAGGAGCAAGAAACTTTCCTACCAAGCAAGAGACCTAGGTATTTAAGTTTCCATGAACAGAAGAGCAACAGGGCCAAGATGTAAAGACAGTGGAAGGAATCAACTGCATGCTACAAATTGATACCAACTGTTCTGTCAGTGGAAAAGCGAAAGCCATTGTTGATGCTCCATGAGAAAAGACGATCGAGACATCGCTGAAGATGTTACTCAATGAGAAAGGTCCGTGGATAACTGCAGTGGATGGAAAAAAACAACAAAAAGAGAGCTGGAGGGAGACAGGGCATTATAGGGTTAATGGCAATAGAAAAGAGGACGATGCTCAGGACAGAACCCTAAGGCACACAATTTTCCTAGATAAAGGTGTCTGACAAGGCAGAACCCACACATACCTTGAAAAGTTTGCTTTAAAAACTCCTCACGGAAATTGGGCATGTAACCACGAAAGCCCCACATGTAGAGACTGCAGACGATAAGTCCTCCAGCACACGACGTATGCTTTCTCCAAATCGAGAGACACAGCCACACCCAGGGGTTTGTGCAGAAAACCATTCATGACATTGGTGGGCAAAACGACAAGATGATTAACTGCAGAATGGCACACTCGAAATGTATAGTGTGCAGTCATAAGCAAACTGCGAGACACTAGCCACCATACCAGCTGGCCATGAATCGTATGTTCCATTACCTTGCAAACACAGCTCGTGAGAGAGATGAGGTGGTAGCTAGAAGGAAGGTGATTGTCCTTCCCAGGCTTAGGTATGGGTGTGACTGGCTTCACACCAGTACTTGGGAAACGTGCCATCTGCCCAGGTGAGGTTGTACATATTAAGCAGAAAGTGCTTGCCTGCAAAACAAAGGAGCTAAAACATCTGAATGTGAACAGATCTGGCCCTGAGGTGAAGGATCGGGATGAAGTGAGAGCATGAACTAGCTCCTTCATAGTATAAGTGACATTGTAGCACACTCGATTTTGAGAAGGGTATTGCCCGAGCCTCCTCTGCTCGTTTCCGGTGGAGGAAAGGAGAGGGATACTGGGAAAAGTTGGGAATTTCCGCAAAATGGCGGCCCAAGGCGTTCTGAGATCACAGTGGAGTCCACAACAGCACCATCTGCTACTGTCAGACTGGAAACTGGAGAATAGATCTTCAGCCCAGAGAGCTGTCAGAGGTTGACCCACATGACAGTGGGAGTGGAACTGTTAAAAAAACTTGTAAATGAAATCCAGCAAGGTTTTGTGCTGTCCTGAAAAACACAACACTGTGTGTGCATTGCTGTATAATGAATGCAATTTGCCTTCGTAGGATGGTAGTCGAAAACGCAGATAGCACATCTACATGCCCCAGGACATGGCGTGGTAAAGAAGAAGGGTGAGGAATGGAACGTTCTGCAGCAGTAAGGATTACGTTTGTGAGATATTCCACCTGGTCATCACAACTGGTGAAATCTTCTTCGTCAAAGACCACCAGGGAGGAGTAAAGCCTCCAGTCAGCCTTAGTAACCTGCTATGTGGGTGTGCATGCAGGTGTGGTAGGAGTCAGCATATGGATAGCGCACAGGAAATGGTCGCTCAAGTAGGTGTCAGAAGTAATGGACCGCTTGAGACCATGGGCAACCTGGGTGATGCAGAAGTATATGTCCAAATAGGACTAGGTGTGTAAGGAGTGGGAAACGGATGTGGGTGCTCCTGTATTAAGATAGAAGTGGTTAAGTGGGCACCTGTCTGACAGTTTGTGGGAGAACCCCAAAAGGGGTGGTTTGTTGGTACAAAAGAGGGGGAGGGGGAAGGGACCAAACTGCAAGGTCATCCATAAAAGAATTCGGCAATGGAAAGAAGGAAAAGGAGGCATACACCAAAATGACAGGAGAAAGGCAGAACCAAAATAACAAGTCGGACAACCAACACTACTGTGGAGGAAACAGGAAAAGAAAACCACAGAGAGAAGCAAGAAACAGGTACAAGGGGTAAAAACAAGAGAGAAACAAGATGAGAAACATAGTAGATATCCTCAGAGTAACAAAGCAGTTTAAATCACTTAATAAAGGCAAGGCCTCTGGTCCAGATTGTAAACCAGTCAGATTCCTCTCAGATAATCTTTACAAAATAGCTCCATATTTAGCAGTTGTATACAACCACTCTCTCACAAAGATCTGTACCTAAGGACTGCAAAATTGCTGAAGTCACACACACCCAAAAAGGGAGGTAGGAGTAATACGCTGAATTACAGGCCTATATCGAACATATTCTGTGTTCGGACATTATGAAGTACCTCGAAGAAAACTTTAATGACACATAGTCAGCACGGTTTCAGAAAGTATCGTTCTTCTGAAACACAACTAGCTCCTTATACTCATAAAATAAGTGCTATTGACAGGGGATGTCAAATAATGTCATATTTTTAGATTTACTGAAGGTTTTCGACACTGTTCCTCACTAGCGTTTTCTAACCAAACTGTGTGCCTACGGAGTATCGCCTCAGTTGTGCGACTCGATTCATGATTTCCTGTCAGAATGGTCACAGTTTGTAGTAATAGATGGAAAGTCATCGAGTAAAACAGAACTAGTATCTGGCGTTCCCCAAGGAAGAGTTATAGGCACTCTATTGTTCGTGATCCATGTTAATGACAGGAGACAATCTTAGTATTTGGCTTAGATTGTTGGCAGATGATGCTGTCATTTACCGTCTTGTAAAGTCATCAGATGATCAAAACGACTTGGTAATTGACCCTGAATAAGGAAAAGTCTGAAGTTATTCACATTAGTACTAAAAGAAACTAGCTAAATTTCGATTACGTGATATGTCACACAGATCTGAAGGCTGTAAATTCAACTAAATACTTAGGGATTGCAATTACAAATATACTAAATTGGAACGATCGCATAGATATTTTGGATAGAATAAACCAAAGACTGCGATTCATCGGCAAAACACTTAGAAGGTGCAACAGGTCTACTAAAGAGACGGCTTACACAACACTTGCCTGCCCCATTCTGGAGTACTGCTGTGCAGTGTAGGATCCGCATCGGGTGGGACTGACGAATGACATCGAAAAAATACAAAGAAGGGCAGCTCGTTTTGTATTATCGCGAAATAGGGGAGATCGTGCCACAGACATGGTACGTGAATTGGAGTGGCAATCATTAAAACAA
The DNA here is from genome assembly GCF_021461385.2 of Schistocerca piceifrons. Classification (NCBI taxonomy): domain Eukaryota; kingdom Metazoa; phylum Arthropoda; class Insecta; order Orthoptera; family Acrididae; genus Schistocerca; species Schistocerca piceifrons. The sequence continues at coordinate 139,150,919 of NC_060148.1, read as the reverse complement.
AAGCGTTTTTCGTTGCGATGGGATCTTCTCGTGAAATTTCAATCACCACTTCTCTCCTCCAATTTCGAAAACATTCTGTTGGCACCCACCTACGTAGGGGGAAATGATCATGACGATAAAATAAAGCAAATCAGGTCCCACCCAGAAAAATTTAAGTTGTTCGTTTTTCCCTCATGCCGTTCTGGAGTGGAATGGTAGAGAGACAGCTTGAAGATGGTTCATTGAATCCTCTTCCAGGCACATAATTGTGAATAGCAGAGCAATCACATAGATGCAGATAAGTTACACATCAAGCCAGTGAATGCCAAACGGCGCCTTGCTTGGTGTAAGGAGCTTAAACATTGGACGATTGAACAGTGGAAAAACGTGTGGAGTGATGAATCACGGTATCGGGTAGACAATGTGGCTATCCGATGGCGGGGTGTGGGTACAGCAGATGCCCAGTGGAAATCATCTGCCAGCATGTATAGTGCCAACAATAAGATTCGGAGGTGGAGGTGTTATGTTGTGGTCATGTTTTTCATGGAGGGGGCTTGCACCCATTGTTTTGCATGGCACTATCACAGCACAGGTCTACATTTATATTATAAGCACCTTCTTGCTTCCCACTGTTGAAGAGCAGTTGAGGAATGGCGATTTCATCTTTCTACACGATCGAGCACCTGTTCATGATGCATGGCCTGTGGCGGAGTGGTTACGCGACAATGACATCCCTGTAATTGTCTGGCCTGCACAGAGTCCTGACCAGAATTCTACAGAAAACATTCGGGTTGAAACTTCCTGGCAGATTAAAACTGTGTGCTGGACCAAGACGCGAACTCGGGACCTTTGCCTTTCGCGGGCAAGTGCTCTACCAGCTGAGCTACCCAAGCACGACTCACGCCCTGTCGTCACAGCTTTACATCTGCCAGTACCTCGTCTCCTACCTTCCAAACTTCACAGAAGCTCTCCTGCGAACCTTGCACAACTAGCACTCCTGAAAGAAAGGATAATGCCGAGACATGGCTTAGCCACAGCCTGGGGGATGTTTCCAGAATGAGATTTCCACTCTGCAGCGGAGTGTGCGCTGATATGAAACTTCCTGGCAGATTAAAGCTGTGTGCTGGACCGGTAGGTAGGAGACGAGGTACTGGCAGAAGTAAAGCTGTGAGGACAGGACGTGAGTCGTGCTTGGGTAGCTCAGCTGGTAGAGCACTTGCCCGCGAAAGGCAAAGGGCCCGAGAAAGAGTCTCGCTCCGGCACACAGGTTTAATCTGCCAGGAAGTTTCATATCAGCGCACAATCCGCTGCAGAGTGGAAATCTCATTCTGGAAACATTCGGGATGTTTTGGAACACAGACTTCGAACCAGGCGTCATCAACCGACATGGATACCTCTCCTCAGTCCAGCACTCCATGAAGAATGAGCTGCCATTCCCCAAGAAATCTCCCAGCACCTGACTGAACATATGCCTGCGAGAGTGGAAGCTGTTAACATGGCTAAGGGTAGCTGAACACCATATTGAATTCCAGCGTTACTGATGGAGGGCGCCATGAACTGGTAAGACATTTTCAGTCTGGTCTCTGGGTACTTATGATCACATAGTGTATCTTCACTTCTGTTTTGATGTCATGTAGCTGTAGTCACTGTAAACGTCTTCATGTCTTAGGTAGCTCCTCACAAGCATGAGGTCATGTTCATATTGCAGCCCACATTTTGTCACTATATGCGAAATGTGGGACCCAGCTACTGGAACAAATAGTGAGTTCCTACATTATGAAATACTTCAAAGAAAATAATCTATTGACACACATAATCAGCGGAGATTCAGAATGTCTTTGTGAAACATGACTGGTATCATATTCACATATAGTGATGAGTGCTAGTAATAGCGTATCTCAAGTTGATACCATAATTTTAGATTTTTAGAAGGCTGTTAACATCATTTGTCATAAGTAGCTTCCAGTCAAATTATGTGCCTTCAGATTGTCATACTCATGGCACTAGATTCCTGATTTTCTGTCAGTAAGGTCGCAGTTCATAGGAACTGACAGGAAGTCTTCTAATGGGATTGAAGTAATTAGTTGGTTCCCCAAGGAAATGTTTTAGGGCATCTTTTGTTCCTAATTTATGTAAATGATACAAGAGACAATCTGAGCAGCTGTCTTTGTTTACAGATCTTTATTTTCTAGTAAACTCATCAGATGAAGACAAATCCAAAATGATTTAGAAAAGATAACTATATGGTGGAAAAATAGCAACTTACGTAAACTATAAAGTGTGGTCCCCAACGTTAGAGTAAGGAGCTTGCACAGAAAGATAGTGTTCATATTTCCCCCACATCGTTTTTGAGAGTAGAAGAGGAGTGAAATATTCTGGAAGTGGTTCTGTGAACTTTTGTCAAACACTTGTGCGAATTGCAGAGCTTTGTAGATGCAGATTTAGATGTAGAAGCACTTACACTACTTGCTGCTGCACCATTGGTGAAGGAGTAGTTGTTAGCATGTCCATAATGCTGTCTCACGGTTCAAATTAACCAGTGTCCATTTGAGCTGCTCTTCATGGTATATGTACAGCATCTCATGTCAGTCCTGTTTCATAAAAGTGCTGAATGCTTCAGGTTTGTACCAGAATGGGTGATAAGAGTTAGTAAGCCATCTCCTTTGAGGCAGATAGTGTTTTTCCTGTAGTCTACCACTGAACTGATGTCTGCCATTGGCTTTACATATAGCTAAGCCTGTGTGATTGTTGACTTTCAAATTCCTAAAAATTGCTACATTCAGATATTTGTATGAGTGGACCATTTCTAGCTGTCACTCACTGATACTGTAGTAGTGGGATCCTACATTTTTTGCGAAGTGTAAAATTTTACATTCTGAACACTTACTGCAAGTTACCCATCTTAGCACTACGAAATCCGATCAAGATGCAGAACTTTCCTTGTATAGACTGGCAAAATATAGACAACGTTCTACTTGTAGTAGATGAGAACCCTCAAGCAACAAAGAAATTAGAAATTTCTACACTCGAGGTATGAATTAAAAATCGCCTTTAGTCACAATTTGTCGCGTTTTATTCACTACACGCTGCGTTTCGGATCCTGTGGTCCATCTTCAGGTGTAATTCATATTAATCCGTTTTATTTGTTCTCTTGAATGTGATGAAGTGCATATTCCTGTGAAGAAAAGGTTTGATGTTAGGTTACGAATTTCATAAGTCATATGCAGAAAATACGTGCAAAATAGTGGTAAAGATGGTGTACACTTGCAAATAATCCAAGAAAATCGTTTTTAACGATTTAGTAACGGCATAAGTTGTTTCCTCCATCGTTTTCAAGCACATCATTTCATTCAAGAGACACCTTCACAAACAGATGTTCGTAAACACTTCAGACTTTTTGTACAACGTGTGTTTAAAGATGCGTTTTTCATAGTGCTAAAGATATAATAATTCAACAATTGACACATGCAGGAATAACTTTCGAACAGATCTTTAAAATTACAGAAAAAGCTGTGGCTTGCGAAATCTTTGTTCATTTAATATTGATTATGGTTTCTTGATTTTGTGGAGGTGTATCTCCAGTTGTTCTAACAGATCCAGGGTCTTAACATTGGCTTCATTATGTAATACTACCAAATTATTTTCTAGATTGTTGAGGACATGGTTCGTCTCCAACTTACGTTGTGCAATGACTGATTTTTCAAAGTGGTGGAGCCTGAAAGCATTTACATGTTCTAGAAAATGGGTTTTGAAGTTTCTGCTTGTTTTCCATACATAGTAGGCAGGACAACTAGGGTATGATACTTCATGCACTCCACTGTTGTGTTTCAGTATCTGATTTTGTTATGGATGAGTAAGTTTCCTAATTTTTTATTAGTTGAGAATGAAACTGTTACAGTTCTTTCTTTTTAAAGGTCAGCTATTTTTGTGAGATGGGGTCCAGGTACAGGAGACTGGCGAATATATCCTCTTCTTTAATAGTGTTGCCATTTGTTGTCTTGCTTTTGTGTATTTGTCTGTCTAAATTGTCAATTGATATCATTGTGTAGCCATTCCTTATGGTAATGCTCTTTATTGTATCCATCTCATTCATGAGGGTGTTTCCTTCTAGAGCAAGGTAGTGTACTCTGTGTAGCATTGACCTAAATGCAGCTTGTTTCTGTGTGGTGGATGACATGAGTTGTCCAGTGTAATATCTGTGTATGTATGTTTTCTGTGTATGCTAAACTTATGTTTTTGTTGATGGTTGGTGATTTTAAGATCCGGGAAATTTATGCTTTTGTTGTCCTCATGTTCTACTGTGAATTTTATGTATTTGTGCAAAGAATTGAATACTGCTAGTAGTTCTTTGAATTCATTTTTTGTTCCATCAAATAGAAGCAAGGTATCATCAATATGTCTCCAGTAATACCTTATTTTACTTTAGAATGTATTGTTTTCATTAAAGAACTTACTTTCCAGATGATTGAGAAATATGTCTGCAAGAACAATTCATAGGGTACTGACCATGACAGGACCTTCATTCTGTTGGTGAACTTTCCCATTGAATTTAAAGTAATTGTGAGACAATATTAGCTGTAACTTGTCCTTGACTTCTGATATTTCTGCAGTTAACATTTTTTATATGATATTAAGTTTTCAAAAATTATGTGTATTGTTTCTTCAGTTGGTACATTTGTAAATAGGTTAGCTACATCAAAAGAGGCAAACCTGACACTTGCAGGAATATTTATCTCTTCAAGGAATTAGAAACTAAAATTAATGTTGTTAACCGAGTGTGATTTATCAAATGAGTAGTACTGCTTCAGATTTTTTTTTTAGTAATTGGGAGACTTTGAAAGCAGGTGTATTCCCAGAATTAACAGTAGACCTCAATGGAACTTGAGATTTAGGTTGAGGAGGAGGAAAGTAGTGTTTAATGTCATGTCAACGATGAGGTCATTAGAGATGGAACTCAAGCTCGGATTAGGGAAGGATTTGGAAGGAAATCAGCCATGCCGTTTCTAAGGAACCATCCCAGCATTAACCTGATATGATTTAGGGAAATCACAGAAATCTAAATCAGGATGGCTGGAGATGTGTTAGAACTGTTGTCCTCCTGAATGAGTGTCGAGTGTGCTAACCACTGCGCCACCCTGCTCGGTCTCTCAGGTTGAGCTCTGTCTTTGGGCTGTGGGATTCATTAAAATGCATGTTTTTGCTTCTTTTTCTCTGAAGAAGTAATTACATTTATTAACCATTTTTCTGATTTTGTTTTGGAAAATTATAATTGGATCTTGCTTGAGCTCTGTTACATTATTTTCAGAAAAGAAAGCGCTTTAGAGATGTATTCATGGTTTTTCATAATTACTACAGAATTGCTTTCATCAACTTTCAGAATCATGCCATTGTTATTGTGTTTCATGATAATGCTGTTTAATAGCTTTCTCCCTTGATGAACTGCTTCGGGGGTTTCATAAAGGTTACTTAAGCTTTCCTGAATAATTGTATTTATATTGTGTGCTGGGACAGCCTGGTCAGTGTTACTAAGATCAGCTAAATCTGCTGCTTTTTTAATATCTGTGATGAGGTTTTAAGGCTGTTAGTACTTGATCTGGGTTCTATGTTGTACTTTAGCTCATTCCTGAGTAAATGTTGTCCTTTTTCACTAAATGTGATATGAGTTCCGTTAATAACTCTTTCGTAAAACTTTTTTTGGATGGTTGGTTGTCCTGCTGCTGATGCAGCACCAGATCAACATTTGAGTGTGGATTCGATCCAAAAAGATCAGCATGAATACAGTTCTCCCTTCAATTCTTCCTAATCGCAGTAATTTTTCTAATCTTTGATGTAGAAATGTCATTAATTATCCAATTGTAATTATTTTCAAAACCTCGGACATTATAATCTGAACCGTATCAACTGTATTTTTTATTCTAGTCCTATTACGCGGATTATGCCACAAATGAAATAAAGGAGCCTCACAATGAGCAGAAAAAAGGTTTGTAGTCAACTATAACATTTGGGTTGCATTCAAAAAGTATTGATACAATCAATCAACCTTAAATAGAATAAGAAGCGAAATATTGCAGTCATTTTCGACCTGAAACATTGGTAAATAAAATACCCTTATTCTTATTAATTGAAACCAAAAACAGGTGTATTACTGTTAATAATATAATTGAACTATAAGGTTCCAATTAAGGAGATGTAAAGCCAATATGAAAGCTGCTAAATTTTTATATTAGCAGTTAAACTCCGTTAACATTCCTAAAATTTATATAGTTCAATTAAAATATTACATTTTCACTGTAAAAATAATATTCATATTTGTAAATACCTAAAAGTAAAAATACTTCCTTAACATCTTCAGTGTCACACTCTAATTATAAGCTATTTAAGTATAAGAAAAATAACATTCTTAAAATTAACATTCAAAAAAATAAGTGTTAAAAGATAAACCATATCAATCTTGGATATAACCAATTAACTAAATAAATAATCTATATAAACCTTGGCCAACAAATAACTCGCCCCAGCCATATCAAATGATTTTGATGAATAATAACCCAACTTTAAAGGAACATTTCTAACAAACGTAGTCAAAAGAAAAGGTGTAAATCATATAGAACCAGCAAATCTAACAAAATAAAGCATACTTCCAGAAAATAAATTATGAGAACAATCAAACTTAGAAATCAGATAAACCAAATAAGCACCTACAACTACTATAATCGTCAAAAACGTTAAATAATAAGGCAAAACAGTCACATGAGGAATAGGGAAAAATCAATCAAGATAAGACTACCAACAAAAACAGCAACAATTAATAAACGAATCATACCAAATGAAATATAATAACTCTCATCATCAAGAGAAAATCTAGAATAAAAATTATCCCCAGATATTGAATAATAAACGAAAGAATAAGCAGCTGTAAAACCAGTAGAAAAAATACAAAAATTAAGCAATTCATCTTAAACTATTTCAAGAATAAAGTCCTTTGAATAAAATCCTGCCAAAAGAGGTATACCACACAGACACAAACTAGAAACATCAAAACAAACAGAAGTTAAAGGTATAAAATTAACAATTGAGCCTATAAAACGACTATTTTGAGAATCCTTTAAATTACGAATTATTGAACCTGCACACACAAATAATAATGCCTTATACAAAGCATGACCCAATAAACGAAAGATTTCTAAATTTGGATAACCTATAGCCCAAAATTCTTATTATTAAACCAAGTTGTCTTAAAGTAGAAAGAGCAATAATCTTCTTTAAATCAAATTCAAAATTAGCACCCAATCCAGCCATAAATATAGTTATACAACCAATTAAAAGTAAAAACCGACAACAATTTTAAGTATGTAATATTGGTCTAAAACGAATCAATAAATAAACTCCAGTAGTAACAAGAGTAGAAGCATGAACCAAAGCAGAAACAGGAGTAGGAGAAAACATAGCAACAGGAAGTCAAGAAGAAAGAGGAATTTGAGCTCATTTAGTTCTAGCTGCAAAAACAATTAATATAGAAATAACTTGTATTTCAAAACAATTAGATATAAAACCATAATATAATTTCAACCACCAACATTTAATATTCAAGCAATAGAATTAAAATAGCAACATCACCAATACTATTAGAGAGAGCAGTTAATATACTAGCACCATAGGATATTACATTTTGATAATAAATAACTAAACAATAACAAACTGAACCTAAACCATCCCATCCTAAAAAAATTCTAATCAAGTTAGGACTAATAATTGAAAATATTCTAGAAAGAATAAATATTAAAACAATAACAACAAAACGATTGATATTTGCTTCTCCTGATATATAATCCTCCCTGTAATAAATCACAAAAGAAGAAATACACATAACAAGACATAAAAATAAGAGATATTGAATCCAAAATTAGAGTTACAACAACTGTAGAACCATTCAAATTAAAAAGTGCTCATTCAACAAAAACTCTATGATCAATTACTAAATAATAAATACTTAAAATAAAAATTGTAGTTCCAGAAAAGAACAAAGAAAAAACTCAAAGAACAAATAGAACATAAATTCATGGCCTAAGATGAAAAACTTCATATCATTGATTCCACAAAACAATATTTTAAATTGAAATACTTAAGTAATGTATACAAAGATATACTCACCCTTTAAAGAAAGAATATTCAAAGGCAATCAATACAAAAGTAAAAGATGAAATTCACAAAAATAGCCAAGAGAACAAGTATAAACCCCAGAATAATAATTTCCATGCTGAGAATAAGAATGTATATAGAAAGTATAAACAGCTCCAAAAAAAGATAAAGGTTAAAGCAAAAAATCTAAAAGAAGATAAAGACATAATTCTGTTTAATAATCTAAGTTCACCTACCAAATTCAGTGATGAAGGATCAGCCATATTTGATGATCTTAAAAGGGATCACCATAAAGCCATTCTAGGTATTAAATTAATTAAACCCTTGTTAATTAATAATCTGTGTGTACCTAAATGTTCATAAATAATATTAGATAAACAAAATAATCCAGAAGAATATAAACTATGACAACCATTAAAGAAAGTGAGCCATACAACCACATCAATTTATAGTTACCAATCCACCAATAACCATTCTTACGAGCAACAGAAGAATATTCAGTTAAAGACCCCACATCAATCTGACGAAAACAAATAAATCTAATAACTCCACCAGATAAACCTAAGAATAATCAGAAATAATTAAACATTAAACCGAAAAAAGAAATAACCTTAATGAACCAAAAATATTGGTGTCTTAACTAAAAAAGCTACATAAAATATAAAATAATAAGAACCAAAATCAACCAATAAAGGGAAATACAAAGTGTTAGAAAAATCATAAACCTTAAATAAAACCAACAACAAAGGTAATCTAGCAACCAAAGTATAAAAAAACACCAGCCTGCAAACACTCAGGCTGATAACAATCAAAAGCAAAGTGGGAACTAATATAGCCTCAAAAAATATATAAAAACAAAGAAGATGCAACCTAGCAAATGAACAGTAAAGCATAATCATTAAAATTAAAACCATAAAAGCAAAAAATTAGAATGGTACTAACTCAAATAAACTGAATCTCTAGCAGTAATTATTAAAGAACAAGTTCTAAAACTCAACAAAATCAAACTAAAAGAAAGATAATACAAAAATAACATCTAATTATATTTAAATCAGCATATGAATACACGCAAATTATAAAAACAAAACTTGACAGAAACATTAAAGAATTATTTACTAAACAGAGGGATCAAAAATAGTTAAAAGTAAATACTTTAACATGAAGATAACCCAAAAGAATTTAAAAAATCAATACCATGAGACCGAATCATTGAAACCAAAACAGAAAGACCCAAAGCACCTTCACAAACAGAAAAAACTAAAACAATAACCGGAAAGAAACGTAATCAAATTCAATAAGAAAAACATTAATAATATAAAGAAAGAAAGAACAATACACTCCAATCTCAAAAGAACCATTAGTAAATGGTTACATTTAGAAGGAAAAACATGAACACCAGCGAAATATACCAACAAAGATGTAAAAACAGAGAATATATGCATTAGTTTCAATAGTTTAAAAAAAAACACACCAGTCATGTAAACCAGATATAAGTCTAGCCCCCACTTTTAAAACTTCAGAGGTGGTAAGCTTCCATCGTTGGTCCCCAAAACCGATATTTTAAATAAACCAACCCCTGAAATGATTAAAATAATAATTATAACACTATCAAATTTAATAAATATTAATTTTATTAAATTAAGACATGTAATATCAAGAATATTTTTAATTATCATTCAAACTTTCTTAGTTAGATTAGTAACAGGAACAATAATGGAAAGCTATTGACTATCATATATTTTATTCTTAACATTTCTTGGTGGTATATTAGTTCTATTTATTTATATTACAAAAATTGCATCAAACGAAATACTTCAACCTAAATCAATTACCATAATTATCACCCTAACAATATGAGTATTTACTATATCAATATTAATTATCCTAGACATAACAATATTTATAGACTTCTTCATAAATACTGAAACTATAAATATTGACAATTCAAGCAATTATCAAGAAATAACAATATCCTTAGAAAAATTATATAACAGACAACATTCATTTTTGGTGCTTGTGTGATTTCAGTCTGCATTTTATTTACAATTCTTTCTACATACTACTTAGCAGCTTTTAGTTCTAATGGTGTAGAGTATTAGGTAATTGTAAATACGTGTTACAAAAGCTCTTAACAATATCTTCTTCTTATACTAAGATTTTAATTCTGACTTCTTCCACATTATCTCACATGTCATTTTGGCGACCTGGGCTGTAACATACTTGTCTTTGATCTTCACTTTGACATAATTAGGACGAAATCCACATGGTAGACATTCTTTGGTGAACTTAATACTAGCACTTGCTTTCATGAACTTTATTTTGTAATTACTGTATGAGTATACTGCTTTCAGTGCCTGGCTGGTCAAATTCAATTTAATCTTATTCATATTTTGCAGCTTCAAACGTGGCTGTAGTCAACACACTCGAGGTATGAATTAAAAAACGCCTTCTGTCACAATGTTTCGTGTTTTTTCAGTACATTACGCATATCTGACCGTGTGGGGCCATCTTCAGGTGTAATTCGTCTTAATACCTGCTTTATTGGTCCTCTTGCATGAGATCAAATGCATATTCCTGTAATGGAAATGTTTGATGTTAAGATCCGAATTTTCGTAAGCAACGCGCAGAAAAATGTGCGAAATAGTGGAAAAGTTGAATAGTGTAAACTTATCCAAGTAATGCAAGAAAAGCGTTTTTAACACTTTAGTAATAGCGTAAGTTTTCTGCTCCATCGTTTCCAAGCATACCATTTCATTTAAGAGGCACCTCTCCGAACACATGCTTGGGAACACTTAACAGATGTTTTGTACATGGAGTGGTCAAAGGTGAATTTTTCATAGTGCTAAAGATGTAATTATTAAACAATTGATGTATGCAGGAAATAACTTCATAACATATCTTAAGAATTACAAAAATAACATTGGCTTGCATAATCTGTTTGTTCATTTAACATCAACTCTGGTATTTGGTTTTCTGGAGGTGTATCTCCAGTTGTTCAAACAGATTTCGGGTCTTACCATTGGCTACATTATGCAGTACTACAAGATTGTTTTCTGGATTGATGACATGCTTCGTTTCTAACATATGTTGTGAAATGACTGATTTTTTTAGAGTGATTGAGCCTGAAAGCATTTACATGTTCCTGAGAACTGGTTTGGAAGTTTCTGCTTGTTTCCAAATTTATTATTAGTTGAGAATTAAACTGTTACATTTTTCTTTTTCACTTTTCGCATATATTTTCTGCGTCTGACTTTGCAAATTCATATACTAATATGAAACCTATTCATGACAAGAATATGCACTTCATCCCTTTTAAGAGAACAAATAAAGTATGTATTAAGACGAATTACACCTGAAGATGGACCCACACGGTCAGATATGCATAATGTACAGAATAAAACTGGAAGAATTGGGATGGAAGGCGTTTTTAATTCATACCTCGTGCATGTTCAGTACAGTCACGTTTGAAGCTCCAACACATGGATAAAATTAAATTGAATTTGCCCAGCCGGGCACTGAAAGCAGCATACTCATATAGGAATTACAAGCTAGTGTTAAATTCACCAATGAATGTCTAGTGTGTGTTTTTCGTCCTGATTATGTCAAACTGAAGATCAAAAACAAATCTGCTGGAACCCAGATTGCCAAAAGGAAATGAGATAATATGGATGAAGTGAGAAGTAAAATCTCAGTATATGTAGAAAGAATATATTGTTAAGTGCTGTTATAACATGTATTTACAATTAGCTAATACACTACACCATTAGAACTAAGAGCTGCTGAGGAGTATTTAGAAAGAACTGTAAACAAAATGCAAACTGAAATCACACACATGCACCGAAAGAAATTAGAAGCCATGAAACTAAAACTGCATCAGCAGCAGGACAACCAACCTTCCAACAAAACACAGGTTTATGAAAGTCGTTAACCAAACTGATATCACATTGGGTGAACAAGAACATCTACTAAAGAAAGCACTTAGGCACAATGTATAACCCAGATTAACTAAGAATACCCTAAAAAGCCTCAGCATACACACCAAAAAAAGCAGCTGATTTAGCTGACCTAAACAACAATGAACAAACTGACCTAGCACACAACAAAAATTAAATTATTCTGAAAAGCATAAGTAACCATAATGAAACCCCAAAGCACCGTGTTTCTGAAAGCTGACAAGCAATTCTGTAGTAATTATGAACAAAGATGAATACATCACTAAAACATTAAGTTTCTTTTTTGAAAATAACATAAGAGCTCAAGCAAGATCCAACTATAAAATTCCTAAACAAAGCAGAAAAATGGTTAATAAATGCAATTTCTCCTTCACAGAAAAAGAAGCAAAAACTTGGATTTTAATGAATCCCACAGACCAAAGACTGAGCTCAACCTAAGACCCATAAACACCAAGTTACATTGAGGTCTACTGTTAATTCTGGGAGTACACCTGTCAAAGTCTCCCAATTACTAAACAAAATTCTGAAGCAGTACTATATATTTGATAAATCATACTCAGTTAAGAACATTAATTTTAGTTCCTTATTCCTTAAAGACATAAATATTCCTGCAGGTGTCAGGTTTGCCTTCTTTGATGTAACTAACCTATTTACAAATGTATCAACTGTAGAAACAATAGAAATAATTGAAATAATTTTTGAAAACTTAGTCACATAAAAAAATTGTCCACTGCAGAAATATCAGAAGTCAAGGACATGTTGCAGCTAATATTGTCTCACAATTACTTTACGTTCAATGGCAAAGTTCACCAACAGAATGAAGGTCTTGCAATTGGCAGTACCCTATCAATTGTTCTTGCAGACACATTTCTCAGTCATCTGGAAAGTAAGTTCTTTAATGAAAACAATAGATTCAAAAGTAAAATGAGATATTACTGGAGATATGTTGATGATACCTTGCTTCTATTTGATGGAACAAAAAATCAGTTCAAAGAACTACTAGCAGTATTCAATTCTTTGCACAAACACATAAAATTCACAGTAGAACACGAGGACAACAAAAGCATAAATTTCCTGGACCTTAAAATTACCAACCATCAACAAAAACATAAGTTCAGCATACACAGAAAACACACATACAGAGATATTACACTGGACAACTCATCATGTCATCCACCACACATAAACAAGCTGCATTTAGGTCCATGCTGCACAGAGTACATGCTACACAAGCAAATCAACTGACAATTTAGACAGACAAATACACAAAAGCAAGACAACAAATGACAACACTATTAAAGAAGAGAATATATTCACCAGTCTCCCATTCCTGGACCCCCATCTCACAAAAATAGCTAACCTTTTTTAAAAAAAAAACGAATGTAACAGTCTCATTCTCAACTAATAATAAATTAGGAAACTTACTCATCCATAACACAAAATGAAATATGCATACAAACAACAAAAACAGTTGGGTGTACAAAGTATCACGCCCCAGTTGCCCTGCCCACTATGTAAGGAAAACAAGCAGGGACGTAAAAACTCATTTTCAAGAACATGTATTTACATGCTTTAAAGTTTAACCACTTTGAACAAATCACTCGTTGCACAACACATGTTGGAAACGAAACACGTCATTAACAATCTAGAAAACAATTTGGTAGTATTACATAATGAAGCCAATGGTAAGACCCTAAATCCGTTAGAACAATTGGAGATACAGCTCCACTGAATCAAAAAAACCAGAGTCGGTGTTAAATGAACAAACAAATTTCGCAAGCTACAGTTACCTTTATAATTATAAATACCTGTCCTCAAGTTATTTCCTGCGTATGTCAGTTTTTCCAGCATATGTCAATTGTTTAATATTTGTATCATTAGCACTATGAAAATTGCACCTCAGACCACACCATGTAGAAAAACATCTGCAAAGTGTTTACAGACGTTGTTCGCAGAGGTGCCTCTGGAATAAAATGATACGCAAGAAAACGATGGAGCAGAAAACTTACGGTGTTACTAAAGCGTTAAAAACGCTTTTCTTATATTATTTGGTAAGTTTACACTATCCATCTTTTCTACTATTTTGCACATTTTTCTGCGTGTGGCTTTCGAAATTCTTAACCTAATATCACACCTTTCTATGACAGGAATATGCATTTAATCTCATTCAAGAAGCCGAATAAAGCATGTATTAAGACGAAATACTCCTGGAGATGGACCCACAGGGACCGAAATGCATCGTGTACAGAATAAAACGCGACAAATTGTGACTAAATGTGTTTTTTAATTCACAACTCGAGTGTACTGAGTACGCGTTTGAAGGTGCAAAATATCGATAAAATTAAATTCCTAGCTTTTTGGTTGAACGATTAAATTGTTCCACACTGATTTTACTCTGGTGTGGTTCTTTCTTTCTTAACACAGCATAATATAAACATGATAACTAAATGGGAACAGCTTTGTGTTGCTCTGGGATAAGGAAATGTTTGATACCCACAGCAAGTGTAGATTTAATATTAGAACAAAATGAATTTGTAAATACTACCATTTTTCCTTCCATGTGGGCTAGAGTATGAGCTTGCTCCTAGAGTGACACACAGAAAAATGAGTGAATTAAATCTTAAACAGCTTGTATGCTTATGCTTAGTCCAAGATTTAAAGCAATCAACCGCACAATAAAAAAGGCACACTATTCTGGATCAACAATTAGAGAAAGGTTTCATATTCAGCAGTTGAGTACTGGGTGAAAATGTCCTGTCTCATCAAGATTAATGTAAAATATTTATTATGTAACAAAAGAAACCTTTAACATGCTTATATATTAGACCATTCATAAAAAAGTGGGTAAATCTATGCTAAAAACGTTTATCCACATGTTAAGCAGAGGAAGAACCATAAATGGATGTGCATTTAAAATATAATCATAAAAATTCAGTATTGAAAATTTGCTCATTTGTCTTTACAAAAAACATACATGATTCCTGGAAGTCCTGCAGTCACTGGCAACTGGCATGGCAAGTCATGTGGAAATGCCTGCAGGTTGACTGGTTACACTTCATAATTGCCACCATGTGTCCAGAAAAAATACCTCCATTGGTATAATGTATGGGAAACACCATGTGGATCCCCCCCAGGGGGTCCACAACTCTTTCGTGGATATGTGCGTGGCGAGCACGGGACCCCGAGATAATGTGGCCCTCTTTCCTTTCTGGACTGCATACCTTCCTTTTCCACATCCCTCCCCATCCCCCATGTCTCTCACCTCGCCTCTGCCTCTGACTCTTCCCTTGCCCTTCTCCCCCTCTGGGAGTATGGATTGTGCCTATGTCTGGAGATGGACGCTCGTAACTGTAAGACAGTCTCTCTTCTTCACTTTCTATGCTGGAAAGTCTGTCCTTCCTGTGTCCTTCTTTTCTCCTTGCCTCTTCTCTTTACCCTCTTAAATGCTATGGCGTTTGAGACCTTTCCTTTCCTTTCCGTTGTTCCTCCCTTCTCTTTTTTCCCTCCCTGTGCATGTCTGAAGGCCGACCCATGCATTCCCACGTGTAGCCGGTGATGGAGTAACGCGTAATTCTCCGCCCCGGGTAGACAGGTAGGACACGTACGTACCCCCTGGTAACGGCCAGGCCCTGGGAGGGGTGATTACCCGAGCTGGTACCTTCCGAACGTGCCGATTGGTCCCTCCGTCCGTTTCTCGGGAGGTGTGACCTGAGGTGTGGACAATCACCTAAGGTGGGAAAGCACTTAGAGAGGGCCCCCACAAGGAAGGAGCGCGCCATCGGAGACGCTGGTAATCATGGGGGATACTTCCGCAATGGTTTCCTCTACGACTACAGTTTCTGCTCACAAGTGAAAGTTAAATGAATCTCGGTCACAGACAATTCTTCGATCAGTGCCACAGTTACTTGTTGTTTCTCGGTTGGGCGGAGGTCACGACTTCTCCACAGTAAACCATCATTCAGAAAGGTGTCAACGCAGTTGCAGGTCCTGAAAGTCTTGTTCCTGATTACGAAATAGCACCTTGTAGTTAGAAGCAGTCAGTGCCCTCCTGCCACAAAAATCGCTGCAAACTTCCTTTCCAGGTGGAAGCGCACTGCACACTAAATTCAGCTCCCTCCACGGATTGTCTGACGAGGAAATTCAAAACTACCTGTCTAAAGAGGGTGTAACGGCTGTTCATCGAGTCTTGAAAAGGGTTGACAAGGACTTGGTTCCAAACCTTACTATCTTCTTCACATTTGACAGAGTTCAGCTCCCATCGAACATAAAAGCGGTCTATAAGATAATTCAGTTTGCCCTTACATCCCCAACCCTACGTGTTGCTATCGGTGTCAGCGGTTCAATCATGCCAGCCAGTCGTGTTCCAATCTGGCCAAATGCATTACATGTGGCAAGGCTGCCCATGAGGGTGCTTGTTCACCTCCATCCCCTCGTTGCATCAACTGTTTGGGTGACCACGCTGCTGCCTCTAGATTGCCTCATTTTCAAAGGTGAACGGTTTATTCAGGAAATCAGAGTGAAGGAAAAGGTATCGACATTTGCTGCTCGTAAGTTATTCGCCAGTAAAAACCCCACTGTGCCTCTCACAGGTAAATACAGCACTGTCCTTGCATCTCCTCGGCCCACTAAGGTGGCCTGAGCTCCCAGTTGGTGCACATCGACAGCGCAGAAAGATACGTATGTAGCTTCTTTTCTGTGTTTACTTCGTAAATTCTTACTTACATTTCGTGTGAGTTTCGTATAGGAAGTGTAATTTAGAGTTTTAGTTACTGTAATCGTAAATTCAGGCAGATTGTAGCGCAGTCGTTAGGCATTTGTCTTGTAATGGGGCCCCTTACGGATATGGCGGCTAAGAAGGGAAGAAATCCAGTGTGCACTCCATGTGCATTCCGGGTGGAGTCATTCCTGATGTGGAAAGGGTCCTTCCGGATGCCATGTAGATCACAGGGTGGAGGCAGCTGCAGGTGGTGGCACATGTCGGCACTAATGACGTGTGTCGCTTTGGATCTGAGGAAATTCTCTCTGGATTCCAGCGGCTATCTGATTTGGAGAAGGCTGCCAGTCTTGCTTAAGAGATAAAGGCAGAGCTCACCACTGCAGCATCATTGACAGAACCGACTGCGGACCTTTGGTGCAGAGGCGGGTGGAGGGTCTGAATCAGAGGCTCAGACGGTTTTGCGACCGTGTTTGCTGCAGATTCCTTGACTTGCGCCATAGGGTGGTGGGGTTTCGGGTTCTGCTGAATAGGTCAGGAGTTCACTACACTCAGCTGTCGGCTACAAGGGTAGCGGGGGCTGTGTGGCGTGGACTGGGCGGTTTTTTAGGTTAGAAGGCCTCGGGAAAGTACAGGGTGGGTTGCCATCTCAAAGGGTGCATGGCAAATACAGGACGTGCTTGGATTAAAGAACAGTCGAAATTGTTGTTGTAAATTGTTGTAGTTGTGCTGGGAAAGTCCCTGAGCTTCAAGCGCTAATAGAAAGCACAGAAGTTGAAATTGTTATAGGTACAGAAAGCTGGCTAAAGCCTGAAATAAGTTCTGCAGAAATTTTTACGAGGTCTCAGACAGTGTTCAGGAAAGATAGATTAGGCAGAATTGGTGGTGGAGTGTTTGTGTCTGTCAGTAGTGGTTTATATTGTAGTGAAGTCGAAGTAGACACTCCGTGCGAATTGGTATGGGTGGAGGTTATACTTAACAGCCGAACTAAGTTAATAATTGGCTCCTTCTACCGACCCCCAGAGTCCGATGATACAGTTGCTGAACAGTTCAGAGAAAATTTGAGCCTCGTAACAAATAAATACCCCACTCATACGGTTATAGTTGGCGGGGACTTCAACCTTCCCTCGATATGTTGGCAAAAATACTTGTTCAAAACCGGTGGTAGGCAGAAAACGTCTTCCGAGATTGTCCTAAATGCTTTCTCCAAAAATTATTTCGAGCAGTTAGTCCATGAACCCACGCGAATTGTAAATGGTTGCGAAAACACACTTGACCTCTTAGCCACAAACAATCCAGAGCTAATAGAGAGCATCATAACTGATACAGGGATTAGTTATCACAAGGCCGTTGTAGCTAGGCTCAATACCGTTTCTTCCAAATCCACCAGAAACAAACGCAAAATAATTTTATTTAAAAAAGTGGATAAAGTGTCACTGGAAGCCTTCCTAAGAGATAACCCCATTCCTTCCGAACTGACTATGCAAATGTAGACGAGATGTGGCTCAAATTCAAAGATACAGTAGCAACAGCAATTGAGAGATTGATACCTCATAAATTGGTAAGAGATGGAACTGATCCCCCATGGTACACAAAACAGGTCAGAAAGCTGTTGCAGAGGCAACGGAAAAAGCAATGGAAGTTCAGAAGAACGCGAAATCACGAAGATTGGCTAGAATTTACTGACGAGCGAAATTTGGCACGGACTTAAATGCGAGATGCCTTTAATAGGTTCCACAGCGAAACATTGTCTCGAAATTGGTAGAAAATCCGAAGAAATTCTGGTCGTATGTAAAGTACACAAGCGGCAAGACGCAGTCAATACCTTCGCTATGCAGTGCCGATGGTACTGTTACGACGACTGTGCCGCTAAAGCGGACTTACTAAACGCAGTTTTCCGAAATTCCTTCACCAGCGAAGACGAATGGAATATTCCAGAATTTGAAACACGAACAGCTGCTAGCATGAGTTTCTTAGAATTAGATACCTTAGTGGTTGTGAAGAAACTCAAATCGCTTGATACGGGCAATTGTATACCGATTAGGTTCCTTTCAGATTACGCTGATACAATAGCTCCCTACTTAGCAATCATATACAACCGCTTGCTCACCGATAAATCTGTACCTACAGATTGGAAAATTGCGCAGGTCGCACCAGTGTTTAAGAAGGGTAGTAGGAGTAATCCATCGAACTACAGACCTATATCATTGCGGTCGGTTTGCAGTAGGGTTTTGGAGCATATACTGTATTCAAACATTATGAATCACCTCGAGGGGAACGATCTATTGATACGTAATCAGCATGGTTTCAGAAATCATCGTTCCTAGCTCTTCATTCGCATGAAGTAAAGGCCGCTATCGACAGCGGATCTCAAGTTGATTCCGTACCTCTAGATTTCCAGAAAGCTTTTGACACCGTTCCTAACAACCAACTTCTAATAAAGCTGCGGGCCTATGGGGTGTCGTCTCAGTTGTGCGACTGGATTCGTGATTTCCTGTCAGGAAGGTCGCAGTTCGCAGTAATAGACGGCAAATCATCGAGTAAAACTGAAGTGATATTAGGTGTTCCCCAGGGAAGCATCCTGGGACCTCTGCTGTTCCTGATCTATATAAATGACGTGGATGACAATCTGAGCAGTTCTCTTAGGTTGTTTGTAGATGATGCTGTAATCTACCATCTAGTAAGGTCATCCGAAGACCAGTATCAGTTGCAAAGCGAGTTAGAAAAGATTGCTGTATGGTGTGGCAGGTGGCAGTTGACGCTAAATAACGAAAAGTGTGAGGTGATCCACATGAGTTCCAAAAGAAATTCGTTGGACTTAGATTACTCGATAAATAGTACAATTCTCAAGGCTGTCAATTCAACTATGTACCTGGGTGTTAAAATAACGAACAACTTAAGTTGGAAAGACCACATAGATAATGTTGTGGGAAAGGCGAGCCAGAGGTTGCATTTCATTGGCAGGACACTTAGAATATGCAACAAGTCCACTAAAGAGACAGCTTACACTACACTCGCTCGTCCTCTGTTAGAATATTGCTGCGCAGTGTGGGATCCTTAACAGGTGGGATTGACAGAGGACATCGAAAGGGTGCAAAAAAAGGGCAGCTCGTTTTGTATTATCACGTAATAAGGGAGAGAGTGTGGCAGATATGATAAGCGAGTTGGGATGGAAGTTATTAAAGCAAAGACGTTTTTCGTCACGACGAGATCTATTTACGAAATTTCAGTCACCAACTTTCTCTTCCGAATGCGAAAATATTTTGAGCCCAACCTACATAGGTAGGAATGATCATCAAAATAAAGGAAGAGAAATCAGAGCTCTATCAGAAAGGTTTAGGTGCTCGTTTTTCCCGCACACTGTTCAGGAGTGGAATGGGAGAGATATAGTATGATTGTGGTTCGATGAACCCTCTGCCAAGCACTTAAATGTGAATTGCAGGGTAATCATGTAGATGTAGACTTGTGACCTCACCTTTAGTGCCACGATCGTCAGATCGGCCAGCGCAAAGGTCGTCCATTCGACCTCCCCACTATCACCTGCTCACTCTACGACTCGCCCTTCATCCTCTGCTGAATCACGAGCCCCAAAATCAGACATCCAGCATTCAAAAAGGAGCCTACTCGTGAAGATTTTTTATGTACCCTGACTTAACAACCATCGATTCCTCCCTCATCTCAACGTCCTGTTTCCAAGAAGGCTCATAAGAAACCCAGTTCCTCTCCTCCGACACGGCATGTCTCATCTACAGCGCCACCTGGCGGTAACCGTCCTCAGCCATCTTCTGTGTCGCCAAAGCGCACTGCTGGCGGCCGTTCAACTGACCGATCGTTTGTGGCAGGAGCTGCTCCCAAACAACCTATGGATCAGGATCTTCTGCCTTTGGCTGATTGCTGTTCCACGTTGTCGGGCGCCGGCCCTTAGCAGTCGTTGAGTTGAGAGCCACCGTGATAAGATTCTTCCCTTTTCTGTCCCCCCTATGTCCACTATCCTTTGGCATATCCACGGCATTAGAGCCAATCGGGATGAATTGTCGACCCTCTTACGATTCTACTTGCCGGTCATCTTTTGTCTTCAGGAAACGAAGCTGCATCCCCATGATAACTTTTTTCCCCTCATTTCCAGTCGGTCCAGTTTGATCTCCCCTCTGTTGATGGCACTCCAGCACATGGAGGAATCACCATTCTCCTCCATTATACTGTCCATTTTCACCCAATCCCCTTAAACAGTTCCTTCCAGCTGTTGCTGTCCGTCTTTCCCTTTCTGGATACATCTTCTCTCTTTGTACCGATACATTCCATCGTCCACACCGATGGCAAGAGGTGATCTCCTTCATATCCTTGGTCAGCCCCCCCCCCCCCCCCCCGCCACCGCCCTATTTGCTGGTTGGGGACTTAAATACCCACCACCCAATTCGGGGATCTCCGCGTCCTTGTCCGCAAGGCTCCCTATTGATTGATGTCTTCCACCAAGCGGATCGAGTTTGCCTCAACACTGGGGACCCTACATTTTTGTCTGCCTCCACGACAAATTTCTCTCATTTGGACCTTTTGGGCGGTACTGTTCAGCTAGCTCGGCGCTTGGAATGGTTCGCTCTTGCTGATACATACTCCAGTGCCCATTTTGCATGTGTCCTTAAACTGCAGCCACAACTGCCATCGATGTGCCCGAGACGCTGGAAGTTTTCCCAAGCCGATTGGACACTTTTTTCGTCTCTAGCAACATTCGATGACCGTCACTTCCCCAGCGTCAACGAACAGGTCACTCATATTACAGAAGTTATTCCTACAGCCACGTATCGTTCAATACCTTGCACCTCCGATTTGTCCTCGGGCCTCCTAGTTCCTTGGTGGAACGAGGCATGCCGTGACGCAATACGTGAGCGGCGACGCGCTCTTAGCGTTTTCCGCCACCATCCTACTTTGGCCAATTGTATCCACTATAAGCAGTTACGTGCGCGATACCGTCCGCGATAGCAAGAAGGCAAGCTGGGACTTTTTTACTCGCTCTTTTAACACTTTCACTACCTCCGCTGAAGTTTGGAGTTGAATTCGACGGTTGTCTGGCGCACCTAGTCTCTCCCTGATCTCTGAGCTCATTGTCATGCATGATACCTTGGTGGACCTCGTCGCAATTTCTAACTCATTGGGTCAACACTTTGCTGAGATTTCGAGCTCTTCAAATTACCCGTGAGCCTTTCTCCTGAAGAAACATGCAGCGGAAGTGCGACCTCTTGCTCTCTCCTCTCAAAATAGCGAAAGCTATAATACTGTTCTCTCCGTGCGGGAACTCCAACACACACACTCTTCTTCTCGGACCTCCGCCCAAGGACTGGATGGAATCCACATCTAAATGTTGCTATATTTATCATACCTTAGTCTGCGCTACCTCCTTCACCTTTATTATCGAATTTGGACCGACAGTACTTTTCCCGGAAGATGGCGGGAAGCTATCGTCGTTGCTGTTCCGAAACCTGGAAAGGATAAACATTTCCCATCTAGCTATCGCCCCATTTCTCTATCAAGTAGTGTATGTAAGATTTTGGAGTGTATGGTGAATTGCTGTTTAGTGTGTTGGCTGGAGTCCTGAAGCCTTTTAACACCTGCCGAATGCGGTTTCCGAAAGCATCGTTCTGCAGTCGACCATCTTGTTGCTCTCTCCACTTACATCATGAACAGTTTTTTCAGGAAACGCGAAACAGTAGCAATATGTTTTGACCTGGAGAGAGCATATGATACCTCTTGGAGGACGGGCATCCTCCACACTTGACCTCCATCTTTCTAAATTTATCCGAAGAGCGAGCCAATTGGGGAAGGCCGTCTTACATGGTGCACTGTATCCGTCGTTCAATTAGACCTTTAGCCGGATTTCTCGTCGTTGCAATGGTGTCCCGCTCGTTTTCGATCTCTTGGGCGAGGATACGTCCCTGGGTGCGATTACCACGCTGCACTCTGCAGTGTTTCTTTTAACTGCGACGACGACGACTTTGGACATTTTTGCACCTAAGATCCAGCACGGTAGCCATTCCGTTGCGGTGGGGCCGCCATGTACCCTCTTGGTTGTAGCCCCCTGACAACACAGGGATCGCTCTACTGATGCCTGCGCCGTTAAATCCCCACGTATGCCAAGGAGTAGATGCCTATCCTCCTGGGGTATCGGGACTCCCAGCAACGGCCATCCTGCCAGGTGGCCTTTGCTGTGGCTGGGTGGCGCCCGTGGGGAGGGCCCCTGGTCGGAGTAGGTGGCATCAGGGCGGATGACCTGCAATGAAGCGTGGTACATCATCTCTCGCTGGCGGCCAGCCGCCAGCAGTCTCTAAGTGTTCTCGGGCTCAATTTAATGCTCAGAAGTACGATCCGAAAACGGTCCCCTCCCTGGCCACGCCGTGGGAAGAGCCTAAGTCTCAGGATGGAGGTAACAGTTATTCGCCCCAATTCTTAGTTTGCACGAGAGCTGATGGGGAGTCTTTTCTCTCCACAAAGCCTCAGTTCTTCGTCGAGCATTTAGAGGACAAGTTTGGGGAGGTGGCGGGCTTGTCTAAAATGCGCTCTGGGTCAGTACTGATACAAACGGCATCCTCCGCCCAGTCACGCAGGTTACTTGCTTGTAACAAGTTGGGGGATGTTAACGTTACTATTACACCACATAAGAGTTTAAATATGGTCCAGGGTGTTATTTTCCATAGGGACCTCCTTTTGCAGTCTGATGACGAGCTGCGCGCCAACTTAGAATGTAGAGGTGTTCATTTCGTCCGGCGCGTTCATCGGGGTCCGAGGGACAATCAGGTTGCTACCGGTGCCTTCATCTTGGCCTTCGAAGGTGTTACGTTACCGGAAAAGGTCAAGGTGATGGTCTACCGATGTGACGTCAAGCCCTATATCCCTCCCCCGATGCGGTGCTTCAAGTGCTGGTAGTTCGGCCATATGTCTTCCCGCTGCACTTCCAGCCTCACATGTCGAGATTGCAGACGCCCATCTCATCCCGATACTCCATGTGCCCTGCCTCCCATCTGCGTCAACTGCGGGGAGCACCATTCACCTTGCTCGTCTGACTGCAAAGTTTTTCAGAAAGAGCGCAAAATCATGGAATATAAGACCCTGGACCGGCTGACCAATACTGAGGCCAAAAGGAAATATGACAGACTCCATCCTGTGAGAATGAAGTCTTCTTATGCAGCTGCTACAACAACTGTGCTAGCCCCATCAGTGTCGAGACTTCCAGCCAGCTCGATACGCAGTAAGACTCCTCCTGCCCCCTTGCCCGTGGGGGGCTCTACCCAACCGGTTGCTCCTGCACCACCTATCTCAGGAGCAACCTCCTCCCACCCGTCGGGGACGTCCGTCCCCGCTTCTCAGCCGGAGAAGCGTCTAACTTCTTCGGCTACTCTCGCCCGTAGGAGTTCCCTTGGGACCCTCCCTTCCCAGGGTTCCACCAGCGGGAAGGATGACGGCCGCCAGTGGCATAAGTCCTCACCAGCGGCCAGGCGTAGGGCTTCACGATCCTCCTCTGTCCCGGAGACTGAATCGGTGAAGCCTTCCCAGCCGGTGAAACCCAAGATTCAGCAAGAGAAGTCCAAGAGAAAGACCTCTAAGGCCAAAGAACTTGCGGTGGCACCAACCCCACCGCACCTTTCGCACTCTGCGTCTGAGGATGAAGTCGAGATTCTAGCGTCCGCTGAGGACCTTGATCTCGCTGGTCCCTCAGACGCCATGGATGCCTCTCGTATGGGTACTGAATCGGTGGCAGTGAGTGAACAAGTGGCGTAAATTGCCTTCCCAGTCCTTTCACGCCTTTCTCAGCCATGGACAATATCATCCTCAAGTGGAACTGTGGCGGTTTTTTCCACCATCTAGCTGAGCTCCAACAACTTATCAGCCTTCACCCTTTCTTCTGCATTGCTCTTCAGGAACCTTGGTTTCCAGCAATGCGAACTCCCACCCTCTGTGGCTATCGGGGTTATTATAAGAACCGGGCTGCTTATGAAAGGGTGTCTGGTGGCGTCTGCCTCTGTCCTTCACACTCTGCACAGCGGGTCTGTCCCTCTCCAAACACCTTTAGAGGCTGTGGCTGTTCGGGTGTGGACGCCACAGGCTGTTACCGTCTGCAGTCTTTACCTTCCACCGGATGGTGATGTCTCGCAGCATGTCCTGGCTGCGCTGATAGCCCAATTGCCGCCACCTTTCTTGCTATTGGGCGACTTCAACGCCCATAACCCTCTGTGGGGTGGGTCAGTGGCAACAGGTCGAGGCGCCATCGTTGAGCATTTATTGTCGCAGCTCGATCTCTCGATTTTAAATGATGGTGCCTTCACATACTTCAGTGTGGCGCATGGCACATACTCCGCCATTGACCTTTCAATCTGTAGCCCTAGCCTCTTACCGTCTGTCCACTGGAGTGTGTATGACGACCTGTGTGGTAGTGACCACTTTCCGATCTTTCTGTCACTACCACAGCATCACTCTTCTGGGCGCCCTAGCAGATGGGCTATGAATAAGGCTGATGGGGACTTGTTCTCCTCCACTGCCGCTCTTGAGCCTCTCTCTAATGACGACATTGATGTGGTGGTTCAATCGGTCACCACCGGCATCGTTACTGCCGCCGAATCTGCCATTCCTCGCTCCTCTGGGTCCCCTCGGCGGCGGACTGTGCCTTGGTGGTCGCCTGAGATCGCTGCAGCGATTACAGATCGCCGGCGGGCGCTACAGCGTCACAAGCGACATCCCTGCATTGAACACCTGATCACCTTCAAACGGCTGCGTGCGCGGGCCCGCCGCCTTATCCGCCAAAGCAAGCAGGAGTGCTGGGAGCGGTATGTGTCCACCATTGGCCTCCATGTCACTCCATCGCAGGTCTGGGCCAAGATTCGACGCGTCTACGGCTATCGGCCACCTGTCAGCGTCCCTGCGCTCTCACTGAATGGAGCAGTTTGTACTGACTCCGACGTCATTGCAAACCACTTAGCAGAGCATTTTGCTATGTGTTCCGCTTCTGCGAATTATCCTAAGGCCTTCCGCTCCATTAAGGAGCGGATGGAACATCGGAGCCTTTCGTTTCGCACCCACCATCCAGAATCGTACAATGTTCCATTCAGTGAGTGGGAATTCCGCAGTGCCCTTGCCGCTTGTCCTGATACCGCTCCTGGACCAGATAGCATCCACTGCCAAATTCTGAAACACCTCTCAGTGGACTGCCAGTGACGGCTCCTCGATCTTTACAACCGTATTTGGGTCGAGGGTGAGTTTCCGTCGCAGTGGCGGGCAAGTATCGTTATCCCCATTCTGAAACCAGGCAAGAATCCTTTGGAGGTGGACAGCTACCGCCCCATTAGCCTCACCAACGTTCTTTGCAAGCTTCTCGAACGGATGGTGAGCCGGCGCTTGACTTGGGTACTGGAGTCTTGGGGCCTTCTGGCTCCATCTCAGGGTGGCTTCCGTAAAGGCCGCTCCGCCGCCGACAATCTGGTGAGCCTGGAGTCGGCTATCCGTACTGCCTTTGCCCGCCGTCAGCACCTGGTCGCTGTCTTTTTCGACATGCGGAAGGCGTACGATACGACATGGCATGATCACATCCTTTCTACGCTTCATGGATGGGGTCTTCGGGGGCCCTCTGCCGATCTTTATCAGAAATTTTCTGTGGTATTGTACCTTCCGCGTGCAAGTCGCAGCCTCATATAGTTCCACCCACGTCCAGGAGAACGGTGTGCCACAGGGTTCTGTTTTAAGTGTCTGCCTGTTTTTAATAGCCATTAACGGGCTCGCTGCGGCCGTGGGAAATTCTGTCTCTGCTTCCCTGTATCCTGACGACTTCTGCCTTTATTACAGCTCTACTGGCATTGCAGCTGTTGAACGTCAGCTACAGGGTGCTATCCGCCAGGCGCAGTCTTGGGCTGTAGCTCATGGGTTCCAGTTTTCGGCAGCCAAGACCTGCGTAATGCATTTCTGCCGGCGACGCACTGTCCACCCGGAGCCGCGGCTTTATCTTGCCGGCGAAGTTCTTTCAGTGGTGGAATCACACAGGTTTTTGGGGGTGGTTTTCGATGCCGGTTGACTTGGCTGCCTCATATCCGGCAGCTTAAACAGGCGTGTTGGCGGCATCTAAACGCTCTGAGATGTTTGAGCCACACCCGCTGGGGCGCCGACCGATTTACCCTGTTGCGGCTCTACCAGGCGTTAATCCAATCCCGTCTGGATTATGGGAGCCTGGCTTATGGCTCAGCATCCCCCTCTGCGTTGCGGGTGCTGGACCCAATACTACACAGCGGGATCCGACTTGCCACTGGTGCCTGCCGCACCAGCCCTGTGGGCAGCATCCTTGTTGAGGCAGGTGTCCCTCCACTGCGGGTGCGACGCCAACAATTACTGGCTGCTTATGCTGCCCATGTTTTTAGCTTGCCCGGGCATCCAAATTACCGTGTCCTGTTCCTGCAGTCGGCCGTCCATCTGCCGGACCGTCGGCCCCGGTCGGGTTGTCCGATCACCGTACGCTTCGAGGAGCTTCTCTGCAGGCTTGGGGTTTTCCCTGTTCCACCCCCTTTCCAGGCGCCTCTGTGTACACCCCCATGGTGTGTTCCTCGTCCTTGCCTTCGGCTTGGCTTGGCACAGGGCTTGAAGGACTCGGTCCCTCCAGGGGCCTTCCGCCGCCGCTTTTATTCCATCCTGGCCACGTATCAGGGCTCTGGAATTGTTTACACCGACGGTTCGATGGTTGCTGGTCGTGTCGGGTATGCGCTAACTCTAGGGGACCATTGCGAACAACGGTCCTTGGTGGCTGGCTGCAGCGTTTACACTGCTGAGCTAGTCGCCATCTTTCGAGCCCTAGAGTATATCCGCTCCTGCTCAGGTGAGTCCTTCGTTATCTGTAGCGATTCCCTGAGCGGTTTACGAGCTCTCGACCAGTGTTTTCCTCGTTCTCGTCTGGTGATGGCTATCCATGAGTCCCTGCATACTCTTGCGCGTTGCGGCCGCTCTGTGGTCTTTATGTGGACCCCCGGTCATGTCGGTATCCCGGGCAATGAACATGTTGACCGCCTGGCGAAAGAGGCCACGTGTAAACCATCTCTGGATGTTGGCCTCCCAGAGACTGATTTGCGGGCAGTCCTCCGCCGAAAAGTTTTTGCGCATTGGGACGCTGAATGGCGCGATCAGATCACACCCAATAAACTCCATGCCATTAATTAGACGACGACTGTGTGGCGGTCATCCATGCGAGCCAACCGCAGGGACTCAGTCGTCCTTTGTCGGCTCTGCATTGGCCACTCCCGGCTAACACACAGTTATTTACTGCGCCGGGAGGACTCTCCTGTCTGTCGCTGCGGGGCGGCTTTGACAGTGGCCCACATTCTGTTGGCCTGCCCCCTTTTAGCTGTGGTCAGGCAGACATTTGCGCTGCCTGATACGCTCCCTGCCGTTTTATCTGATAACCCTGCTATGGCTGCCTTAGTTTTACGTTTTATTAGGGCAGGGAGTTTTTATTCTTTAATCTGAGTGTTTCTGTTTTATTTTATTGTTTTGTGTTGATTCTGGCCTTTGGCCTACGGTTTTAAACTAAGTTTTAATGTGTTTTCGGTGGTTAGCTTTCCCATTTTTTTTGTTCCTATGGTCGGCCAACCACCGTCACACTCCATCTGATATTATTTCGCTTTGTCTGGTCCTTGTCTATGTTTCTTTTGTTCTGTGTCGTCTGTCTCCTATTCTGTTGAACATTTTTTATTCCCTGTGGGTATTTTTAGTATTTTGGAAAAAGGGACCGATGACCTCTGCAGTTTGGTCCCTTTAATCCTTAAACCAACCGACCAACCAACACACTTGGGGCTTTCGAGGTCGGCTGCCCCTTTTTATTCGTAAATTTATGGGAGAGCGCACATTTAAAGTGCAGGTTAACACTACTCTCTCTCGTACTTCCTCTCAAGGAAACGGGGTACCCCAGGCCTCTGTGCTAAGTGTTGTGCTGTTTGCCATTGCCATTAATTCAATTATGGATTGTCTGCTTCCCCATGTCTCGGGCTCCCTCTTTGTTGACGATTTTGCGATTTACTACAGCTCTCAATGGACCAGCCTTCTTGAACGATGTCTTCAAGGATGTCTCGATTGTCTCCACTCTTGGAGCATCGAAACCGGCTTCCGATTTTCTCCCAGTAAGACCGTTTGTGTCAATTTTTGGACTCGTGCAGAGTTCCCTCCACCTTCCCTACATTTAGGCCCTGTCAACCTTCTGCTCGCGGACGTCACTTAATTATTGGGTCTTATGTTTGACAGAAAACTGTGCTGGTCCTCCCACATTTACTATCTTTCAGCTCGCTGTCTGTGGTCCTTCAACACCCCTCGTGTCCTGAACGGTACCTCCTGGGGAGTGAACTGAGTGGTCCTTCTCCGCTACTATCGCGCCTTAGTGCGCTCGAAATTGGTCTATGGAAGCATAGTTTACTACTCTGCACGGCAGTCTATTGTTCGGCATCTAGACTCTGTCCACCACCGTGGATTGCGTTTAGCGTCTGGAGCTTTTTACACCAGCCCTGTGGAAAGCCTTTATGCTGAGACTGCTGAACCTCCACTGTCCAATCGGCGCGCTGTCCTTCTGCGTCGCTATTCTAGCCATCTGTCTTGCATGCTTGCTAATCTGGGCTATGACCTTTTTTCGACGCCGCCTTGGATTTAGGGTACACAGGCCACCCTTCCTCTCTACTACCACCAGGAGACCGCTTCCGTCAACTGCTACGTTCTCTTTCCTTCCACTTTCCTAAAACTTTCTTGACAACTTGGTGTACAGCACTGCCTTGTTCCGCCCACAGACCTGCCTGCTCTGTGACCTTTGTCAGTTTCCCAAGGATGGTACCCATTCTCTCGTTTATCGTCGGCCATTTGCCGCTCTATGTGCGCAAATGAAGGATGCCACATCTGTTTACACTGATGGATCAAAAACATCATTTGGTGCTGGGAGTGCCTATATTGTTGGCGACATGCCCAATCGATTTCGGCTTCCCAACCAGTGTTCGGTTTTTACTGCGGAGCTTCACACTGTTCTCCAGGCTGTCTAATACATCCATCGCCATCAGCGTGTACTGTACATTATATGCTCAGATTCGCTCAGCTCTCTCCTCAGTCTTCAAGCTCTCTACCCTGTCCACCCTGTGATCCACCAGATTTAGGACTGCCTCCACTTGCTCCACTTGGGGGGGGGGGGCATTTCTGTGGTGTTTCTCTGGATCCCAGGACACGTTCATATCCGTGGAAATGAGGCGGCCAATATAGCGACCAAGGCTGCAGTCTCTCTTCTTCAGCCTGCTGTTCGCATGGTTCCCTTCGCCGATCTACAGAGTGTTTTATGTCGTCGTGTTGCTCTTTTATGGCAAGCACATTGGTCTACACTTCCCAATAATAAATTGAGGCACGTGACAGCTCTTCCTTGTGCTTGGACCTCTTCCTCCCGAACTTGTCAGGAGGAGGTAATTTTAACTACACTCCAGACAGGGCACTGTCTTTTGACATCGACATCTTTTAAGTGGCGATCCTCCCCCGCTTTGGCCCCCATTGCTCTCAACTGTGGACAGTGAGACACCTTTTACTTGAGTGCCCCTATTTTACTCTGTTACACGCCCGTCTACAGCTGTCGCCTGATACATCTTCCATTTTAGCAGATGACATGCTTCAGCCGATCGCGTTCTAAAGTTTATTATCTGTAAAGAGAAATTACGTTGATCTAATACATATGATTGTGTACATTGCACTACATGATTCTTCCTTTTGTTCTTCTCCCATCATGTGTTAGGTGATTTCACCTCTGCTGGTCAACACGTTCTAGCAATCCCTTCTGTTACCTTCACCTCTTTCTTCTCCCTTGTGGTTTGTAATCAAGAATTAGTTTAGGAAGTTGCTTTCAGGCATTCTGTCTACATGTTCCCACCATCTATTTCCGTTTGTTGTGCATTGAATCAACTTGCAATTCATTCCTAATGTCTTCATTTCTGGAACTATGTTCCCTGCTCATATCCATATGATACATAATAATTGAAGAAAATGAAGAGAATCTTCAGAGAGCTGTCTATCATCTTGATTTGTTGGTTTCTGAATGTCACATGAAAATCTCCATTAAGAAAACCAGTGTTAAGGTAGTCAAGGGAAAAATCATATATCAGATCAAAAATTGTTATAAATAATGTAATACTGGAACAGGTAACTCACTTTCAGTGTCATGGTTGTGGCATAAGATGAAATTCTTGCAATGATATTGATAAGATCTTGAAATTTGAAACAATGTGTCTCTCATGATAAAAGTGAAACCACACATGTGAGAAACAATCTTACTGTAAAGTGTATGTTTCAGTGTATGTTTATATATTTTGTGAGATAGGAATAGTACTTTTAAAACACACATCAGACCTGTATTGTTCTGATGCTTCATTTCTTAAAACACAACTGGAAGAACTTATCATTTATAGAATAAAGGATTATTACTAGAAAATCTGATTTAAGTAGGAAACAGAATCTGCTTATAAAAACAGCTGTGTTTTAGAAAATAATTACAGTATGTATTGAAACAGTTGCAAGATAATAGTGAGGGGAAACAGAATGGCCACAGAGGTGTACCACATGCCA